>NC_088862.1:7835034-8437534 GCF_963853765.1 Magallana gigas | reverse complement strand
CACATTGCCTATAATTCCCATAATAAATTAAAACAAGGATGAATTTATGAATAATACCACAGCCACAGGGTTTGTAAAAACTGAGTTCGTTGCCATATTGGTTATGGGAGAAAATGATAAGTGTTTTTTTTTAAATACGAGTTTCAACATTGTGTCTTTCCCGCATTTTATAAATAAAACGTACGTTGTATGAATCATTCAATATTTAAACGTGTATATTTACATGTTCAACTGTCCTTGTCTGTGATAACATTCGGGCTTTATTGGATTTGACCACGCCCAGACCAAACCATAATACTCAAAGAATGATTCTTCATTTCTAAATAATTAAAGTATATACATATACCGGATTAAGGAAGAACAAATTGCCACAAACTCCCGGTGGTGGCTTGATACTATTCGGTTTCCATAACCTGTAATAATGTAGCCCTTTCTCATTTTTCATATCTGATGTTTACTGGAGAGGGCTCCCTCCCCCACCCCCCCCCCCCTTCAAAAAAAATGAATAAAAAAATCGGGAGATGGGAACATTAATGCAGCTAGGTTTCCATTGACTATGACTATCGTAATTTCTCATTTCGCGATGTTTAGCTGTTCTCAAATCCAGAGCAGGTCGATGTTACATTATAAAGCTCATCTTGGCTAGCCAAGGGTTTCTGATCCGCACCGCTTCTCACGAACGTTTGTGAGAAGCGGTGCGGATCAGAAAACCTTGGCTAGCGAAGATGTATAATTTGTTTTTAAAATTAATTATTAAAGTGAAACACACTTAGGTTACGTTAGTATATGCAAAATATACGTCCCAAATTCATTACAACACTTTTAATTTACTTCATCTGATAATCTTACAAAAATCTGTATCAGACACATGTGGTCATTATCGGCTGATCAGACTGACGGCGCATATTCATCCATTTCGTTTTACCGGTAAAAGGCCGGCTTGCGGGAGATAATTATAATGTTTTTTCCTATATTTTCTTTGATATTTTTTGATATATTCATATTTGATATATTTTCTTATATGTTGTACACATGCAATTTGAGGAAGAGGACAAAATGAATTGCATCGGTATACTTGCATACGCAAAGAGGCAAAAAAGGGCACTACGTCGAGAAAAATTCAATACTTGATCATGCATTATTTAAAATAATCAAGAAAACCGACGGTTGTTTTCATCGGGAAATTCATGAACAGGGGCAGAAAAGTTAAGGTGGTTTAGCGCATATACATTCACAATTGTATGTAACTGCATACATTATCTCGCTTTTAATTATTAAAAAAAAAGACCCTAATTATAAATTATTGTGTTCACTGTGAGATCCAATTTCAAAATATACTTTACATTTTGAACAAAAATTACCGTGATACTAATCTAAATAAAAGTAGATCTTTGATCCGCTCCTTACAGATCGGCTACACGAGGTGCGTTCAGAGTTCACCAGATAGTTACCAACGGCAAGTTCGGTCACCAATGTCTTCAAATGGTTCCCAGTGGTAGCAATTGGTTACCAATGTTGACCATTGGTGTACTTTCAATTTCAAATAAGGTCACCAAATCTACCAGCAGCCTAGAGCTTGGGCAAGTTTGGTAGGTGACGCCATTATGCTTATTCAACATGGCGGGATATAAGATGCCTATACATACTGATGTAAATAAAGACTTTAGAATAAGATATATGCATATCTTATTGAATGAATATTTTGAAGACAGTGTAAGACAACTGAGGGCTTCTAAAACCCGTTTCTATACCCAGAAACATTTCAGTATTATAGAAAGTATGTGATAGAGAACCGGCATTTTGATATTCGAGCTTGGACTTTCGGTAAGACGATACTATTCAAGTTAAAAGGATGTTGATATCGAGTGAAATATGCACAGATTGCGTAGATATTGCTTTATAGAATTCAAAGATCCATGACCAACAAAGAAATTATTAATAGGCGTATGTCACATTGCTGTTTGGGACAACTACCTACAGTCCTGTTAAAATTGATTCTATAAGTATTTATATACATTTTTGCTAGCGTTAAATATTTATTATCAATTTTGCAATTAATCTTTACTTTCTTTGTATTAATGATGGATTGGTAGTCATTTTGTAGACTTCTTTATATAATTGAGAATTTAACAAAATTGTCATCAAAGTTGTGTATTATAATGACTTTTTAAGCATAATAAATCACTCAATGAAGCTGTTTAAAAAGGAAACGGTCACACTTCACAGAGAAAAGGTATTTTGTTTTGTTTTCAACTGTTTTATGTGTTCAGATGGTTACAACTGATTACAACTGGTAACCAAGTGTAACCAAAAGCTACCATTTGTTTGAATTTGACAAAAAATCGTTCATGGTACTACCTATACAAATTGCTACAAATGGCAGCTCTTGGTGATCATTGGCTACCATAGTTCACCGATGGCAACCAAATGCTGCCAGCGGTAAATCTCAATTTCACCAACGGTACAACTCTGAACGCACCTATTGTGTATCCGAACTCCTCAAAAGCGGATCAAATATCTATAGACTACCGTAATGCATAGCCGTGTATTAAGGAGGTTGGATGGTCAACAAGTTAACCTCCAGATCTAATTAAAATTTTAAGATATGATTTGTTTAGCCATAATTTATTACTTAGTTTTAAAAACACCATATATTTTACCTTTATTAAATTGGGGTATTTTCTTGAATTTCAATTTGGAGCATTCTTCTAAAGGAGCTCAATGGCAACGACCAATGAGTCCCAAAAATTCAAAACTGTCCCAAAACTAGGGCAATCTATAAAATAGTTGACTTCTCGTTCAGAGAGCAATAAATAACAAGT
This sequence comes from Magallana gigas, assembly GCF_963853765.1. NCBI lineage: Eukaryota > Metazoa > Mollusca > Bivalvia > Ostreida > Ostreidae > Magallana > Magallana gigas. Next base: position 8,434,712 of record NC_088862.1, on the reverse strand, counting down.
TTAATTAATTTATAGTGTTTTGGCAAACATGCACATCGAGGTTGGAATGTTTTGCACTTGATGCGTAAATCAATTGTATTGATCCGAATAGCGAGTCCCATCTTCTCAAGTCACGGGTTGCTGGTTGCTACTTACTTTGTGTTTAGTGGACCGGAACATACATATACCATTACATACATATACCATTGACTTGAAAAGATGAGTAAATTCTTCGAAGTTGCAAGAGTTGCTAGCACACATTGAAATATTTTTTGTAAATAAGGTCTTTTTGACGCGAAGGGGGGGGGGCGACTTTTCTTATATTTTTTTTAAAAGATGGCCACCAGAAAAAATAATCGAAGGAAAGTATTAATAACATAAAACAGAAATAAAAGTTAAAAATATGACAAACAAATTTTAACATTAATCAATTCTTTCTTCTTTATTCTTAAAATACTATCACCATGTAAAATGTATATTTTACATGTTCCGACTATTTTCTATAGTTTAGCTTGTTGGTAAATTAACGTTATTCACTCTTCTTAATTATCGTGAAATTCCTCCTGACTGTGATGTGATAGAATGTAAATTAATGTTTATCAAACGTCTTAACTGTAACAAAGAAATAGGACATCAAAGTAATCAAGTGTAGCTTTGGGAAAGATACTTATTAGAAAGGCAGGATTGAAGGACAATGGTTTCAGCTAAGAAATGTGTGTTTGACACTAATAGAGTTAATGCAATTACATAACAATTAGCGGATTAACGCAGGTGAATAAATGGGCGTTTACCTGGACGATGGTCAGTTAGGATTAAGAAATATATTCTCTGATTGGGTGATTTATATATGTCAATTATTTAGAGGGTCACGCCAGTAAAATAATAATATATGTTTTAGAGATGATGGTAGGTTAGTTGAATAGAGTCAGAGTTCGATAGATAGAGGTTAAGAGTCAAGATACAAGTCGTCCGTCTAATCCGTTACGTTTTCCCTCACTGTCATATGTAGGTTAACATTAAGTTAGAATAATTTATAAGCGAGTTTCCCCTTTTTAATGTGTACGGAGTGGAGAGTAACTGTTTGTATAATTGTGTTATTAACTGGAATAAATGTGGAAAATACAGCGAGTGTTGAGCTAATTCCCTAGTAATCGCCCGGTACAGAAAATACCCCATACGGTACAAAACCCGGCGGTTATAATTGGTGGAGTATCCTGATTTCCCAAAAATGTACCTCTCACAGGAAAAATAGACATTTCAACCTAGACATGAGGAAACGTGTAAGAACGGTAGGACGAAAAATTACGGACAACTGAACGGACAACGCCCGAAACGCAGTGAAGATGAAGTTCAATATGGATATTTCGAAATTCGCGCCAGCCAAGTTTAAAGGGAATTTTAAAGAAAATGCCGAAAAATGGATTTTTCAGTTTAACTTGTTCGCAAAAGCGGCACAACTCAACAATGAAGAAATATTACAGTTCCTGCCTTTACTTTTTGATGAACATGCGTTACTATGGTATCAGTATCTACCCGAAGAAATGAAAGCGAATAAAGAAACTTTAACAAGGGCATTTCTTGAAAAGTATGGAACTACAAATGCGGACAAATTAGTTGCCTACAATGAAGCTGTTGAACGCGAACAACGCAAAGACGAAGATGTTACAGACTACATAAATGACGTCACGGAATTAGCAAGGAGAAGCCAATTGCCCGACCGATTCCTGATGGATAAATTCATGTTTCATTCCCGTCCAGAGTACATCATGCACGCCGTTGGAAATGATGACGGGAAGACACCACAGGATATAGAGAAGCGTCTCCGAGTTGCTGAGGTTGCAGAGAGAAGAAAGAAGAAAGCGGAGGCGAGTGAAATGGAAGCGATCAATTCAGTGTTTGAAAATCTACAGAAAAGGGTCGACGAAATATCAAATAAAGTGCTTCGTGATACAGAGCGTGTGAATCAAGTTTGTGATGAAGAAAATCAAATAGTGCCACCTTATCAATATTCCGAAAATGTTTGTGTAAATCAAAATTTTCAAAATGTGCTACCATATCAAAAGTGCGAATCTGTATCTTTTAATACAAATGTGTCCCATTGTGCAAATCAACAGAGAAAACCGCCCAAACATTACAGAACACCATGCTTTCGTTGTGGTAAGTGTGACCATTTTCCTTCACAATGTCGCTGTATTACTAGAATGTGTAGATTATGCAAGAAAATCGGGCACATTGCAATAATGTGCCCATCTAAATTCAAACGTTCGAAGCCCCGTCAAAAACAAAAAGTTGTTGGGTCTGTTTCTAGCTATGAACATCAAAACAAGGTCAAAGCTAGGGTTGCCGGTCATGTTGTTTCCGCTTTAGTTGATACAGGGGCAGACATTTCTATCATATCTGAAAAGCTATACAAAAAGGCGAAATTGCACAAAAATTATCCTCTTCAAAATTCGGTTACTTTTGCACGAGGTGTTACTGGCACTCATCTCAAAATAAATGGTCAAACTACAATTCCAGTTGAAATCGGCAACCTTGAGCTTCATCAGTCATTTCATGTCACAGATCAGTGCTCTCAAGATTTGATTTTAGGTCTAGATTTTCTAAAATCACAAAATGCTAAAATTGATTTTTCAGAAGGAAATTTGATATTGCAGAAAGGTATTTCAGTTGTCCCATTCCTGAGAAAAGATGAAAGTTTTGTGTGCAATATTTCATTGATCAGCAGTGTGAAAATTCCCCCCAGATCTGAAATTATTTTACCAGTTCAATCAAATCAGAAAGATTTCATAAAGTCAAAATTTGGTGTCATTGAAATGAATTCCGCACTGACAGGTACTCATTCGGTTTTAGGAGCAACTTGCCTGGTTCAAATGAAAGACAACAAATCTGTAACAAGAATTATGAACCCGACTAATTCAGAAATAAACTTATCAAAAGACTTATCTGTAGGCAAATTCTATGAAATTGAAAATGTTACTTCAGAAATTGGAAATGAAAACAAACAGATTTCTTGTGTGTCACTTTCAGATAAGCAATGCAAAACTTCAAACGCTCAAAAAGCAATAGATATGGTTATTGATTGTTCTCAGTGTGATTTGTCAATTAGTGAAAAAGAAAAACTTTTAGATATGCTTGGTCAAAATCGCGACGTCTTTGCCAAAGATTTATCAGAGTTAGGTCAATCAAATCGCCACCCGCATATAATAAACACGGGAAACGCTAATCCGATTAGACAAAGACCGTACCGCGCATCCCCGCGAGCACGCGCGGAAATTTCGCGCCAAGTCAAGGAACAATTGGACAACGACATAATTGAGCCGTCAACGAGCGAATGGTCAAGTCCCGTGGTTCTTGTTCGGAAGAAAAACGGCGATTACAGATTTGCCGTAGATTACCGGAAGTTAAATTCGGTAACAAAACCAATGAATTTTCCGTTGCCGCGCATGGAAGACATCATTGACACACTGGGAGAGAGCAATGCGCAAATTTTCAGCTCTCTTGATATGTTCTCTGGGTATTGGCAACTCAATCTAGACCCCAGAACAAAACACAAAACGGCCTTTGTATGTCATGAAGGTTTGTATCAATACAAGCGCATCCCCTTTGGTTTACAGGGAAGTCCCAGCGCATTTATGTCTGTGATGTCAGATGTACTTCGTGATGTAAACTGGAAGTATTCACTAGTTTACATGGACGATATTCTCATTTTCTCAAAGAATTTTGACGAACATTTATTTCATTTAGATCAAGTTTTTCAAAAACTCAGAGAGGCAAAATTGCGCCTCAAACCGTCAAAATGTAATTTTGCTGTCAAGGAAGTGAAATATTTAGGCCATGTTATTTCAAAAGATGGAATTTCTGTAGATATGTCAAAAGTAGAAGCTGTCAAATCTTTCCCGAAACCGAAAAATACAACTGACATCAGAGCATTTTTGGGACTTGCGAATTATTACCGCAAATTCATTCACGGTTTTGCAGACATTGCTACCCCCCTCAATAGGCTACTAGTTAAGGGAACAAAATTTTGTTGGGACGAACCGTGTCAAAAGGCATTTGACAAACTCAAACAACTACTTACTGAAGCACCAATTTTGGCATTCCCTGATTTCAATAAAACATTTATTTTGTACACGGATGCTTCAGGATTTTCAATTTCTTACATTTTGGGACAGAAAGATGCTAAAGGGCGAGAGACCGTTGTAGCTTACGGTGGACGCGCACTCAGACCGGCCGAGAGAAATTGGTCGATATCTGATAGAGAGTGCCTGGCTTTAGTAGAGGGAATCAAACACTATAGAATTTATTTAGCAAATAAGAAATTTCAGGTTTTCACAGATCATAGTGCAATCACGTTTGTCAAGAAATTGAAAGAAGTAGAAACAAATAGCAGATTGGCTAGATGGGCTATATTCCTTCAGGGTTATCAGTTTGATATCACTCATAAGAAGGGTAGAATACACTCAAATGCAGATGCTCTCAGTAGACGTGAGTATCCACAGGAACAAAACATTGCAATGATCCAGGGTGAGATCAAGACAAAGAACATGCAGGTTCAGACAGAGGCCATTTACACAGATTTTGATCCACTGGCTTGTGTGAATGAAATATCAACAGTCTCGAAAGAGGAGTTGATAGAATTTCAAAAGAATGACTCTGATTTTGAAGACATTATTAGGTACATTGTAGACAAAGAACTTCCAAACAGAGGACGTGTTGACAGGAGAGTCGTCCTAGAGTCTCAAGACTATGTTTTAGATGAAGGTGTTCTATATCATTTCTATTACCCAAAAGGTAGAGGTCATTGCGTTGACAGACTGGTCAAACAGCTAGCTGTACCACATCAGCTGCGAGATGACGTGTTAAGGTCCTATCACGACTCCTTGCTCGGAGGTCATCAAGGCAAAGATAGAACATATCAGACAATACGCTACAAGTACTTTTGGCCTTCGCTACATGCAGATATTAGCACGTATGTTCAAACGTGCATTTCTTGTCAGCGTGCAAAGGATGACAAACATAAACACCCAGCTCCCCTCAGACCTCTACCAGTACACGATGTGTTTTCAAGGGTTCATCTTGACTTGCTAGGTCCATTAAAAACAAGTCCAGAGGGATACACGCACGTGTTAGTCATCACGTGTGCCTTTTCAAAGTGGACAGAGGCATTTCCCCTCAAAGATATTTCGGCTATTGCAGTAGCAGATATTTTCTTTCGAAAAATTATTTGTAAATATGGCAGTCCCGACTCAATTCTTACAGATCGTGGACAACAATTTATGTCAAAAGTTTTGACCGAGATTTGCAAAATTTTTGAAATTACAAAATTAAAAACGTCGAGTTACAGACCTCAAACAAATGCAGCAGTAGAAAGAGCAAATGGTTCTATTTTGACTAAACTTAGAACTTACACTGATGCAGAACAAACAAATTGGCCAAAACTGCTAGACCCTATCACGTTTGCTATGAATACAACGATAGCTACAGAGTCCACCCAGTACAGCCCTTACTATCTGATGTTTGGACGAGAATGCAGAACACCCCTAGATACATCTTTGAACCCTGCAGAAGTTGTTGGCGAAAATGCCAAGGCATACATCGACAGTATACACGCAGAACTCCGCAAAGCTAGAGAGTTGGCGGCTCGAAACATTGAGGAAGCTCAGAAAAAATACAAAGCGCAGCATGACAAAAGAGCGGTACCCCCAGAATTTAGCATACGCGATAAAGTATGGCTAAGGACTAAGAAGAAAAAGATTGGTCTGTCTCCTAAACTCTGTGACAAATGGATTGGTCCTTTCTACATTATTGCAGACAATAGAAACAACACGTACAATCTTAGATGGTGTGAGAATAACACTGAGTTAAAATCAGCAGCGCACGCGGATGATCTGAAACCTTTTCATGATCCTGAAATCCGCCCGACAAACAGACTAGATCCGCTCCAAGAAGAGGATGAGGAGGTGAGTTCTAGCGATGATGGGTCGACAGCGTCAGAGGAGAATGATGAGCAGAATGTCGAGAATAATTCCGACGCGGAAAGCGAGAGTTCGGACGATGATGAGCGCCGATATAATGTCGAGAAAATCATTAATGACAAAATTATGCGCGGGAAAAGATATTTTCGAATAAAGTGGGAAGGTTTTAGTTGTACAGATAATTCGTGGGAACCTGAAGAAAATATTCCGAACGCGTTGATACAAGAGTACTTTCGAGTCAAAAGTGAGCGTAGGAGGCAAAGACGGCGTAGAAATTGATCAAGTCAAATATCATTTCAAAATTAAAAATCCATAAATAATAAAAAAATTTTGTCAAACAGGCTTAGTATATGGACTCGTCACCCATATTCTGACTCTGTTAACGGTTTAGCGAGCAAGAAGTGACGAGCTTGGTCGTCTAAACTCAGACACAGCATCAATAAACAAAAAGAAAAGTTTCACAATTTTTTTTATATAAATAAATACATGATGTATAGGCCAAACTAGAAAATCACATATTTTACAACTTACTGCAAGTGATGCACAGGTCCTATGTTGTTGACTTTTCTAATTAATAATGAGGTAATTTTAACTTCTATTTAAAAAAAAAAAATCGTAGAATTGTTACTGTTTGTTGTCTCCCATTTCCAAGTTAGTGATCTACATAGTCAATTCATGTCATCAGTCTTGAACATTTTTTTTTTCTCAGGTTAAATATAGGTCAGTAATATTGATACTGTGACTTGAAGTGCTGGTGTTTTCTTTAGAAAATAAATTAAATTGTCATTGAATAACGGTTAAAGTGTCAGTCAAACAGCGACAGTGTTTATGCAAATGGTCATGCTTTCGTGTTATACATGTATTTTTTTTTGTCTTAGTATTGTCATAAAATATCAATTGCTGATTAGGGTGTTACTACAGAATATTTAAAATGTATAAATTTCATTGATTTATGATGAAATTGAACGGTCATAACTACATGTATTACCAAGATTTATACTTTCTAATGGATCATTTTACGGAAGCTCCAGGACCTTGAAATTCCTACCGTGGACACATGCGACGTCACTGTGATACCTTCCACGCTTGTTTCCGGATAAAACTGTGAACAGTACTACATGTATGATATGTTCGAGCGGAAAATGCCTTCTTTAGATAAATGAAGAACATGCAGTTTATTTTATAAACGCATTTGAAATAAGAAGATTTTATAGAATAATTGTTTTGAAACTCATTATGAACAATCTTTGAATAATATCAATCATTTATAATTATATGCATATTTTTATTTTTTATTGTTGTACTCCACTCCGTTCCATACATTTTTCTCCTTTACTCAATTCTTGTTTCCCAATAATTGCACCCCCCCCCTTTTTTTTTCAAATAACTCAATTAATTTGCATTTTTTTTTCTCTTTATTTAGTTTCATTCTCTACTACGATATATTTTATATGGTTCTTTCTTTAATTTTTTCGGATTCGGAGAATCCTTTGGGGACAAGAGGGTATTATCACCATGTAAAATGTATATTTTACATGTTCCGACTATTTTCTATAGTTTAGCTTGTTGGTAAATTAACGTTATTCACTCTTCTTAATTATCGTGAAATTCCTCCTGACTGTGATGTGATAGAATGTAAATTAATGTTTATCAAACGTCTTAACTGTAACAAAGAAATAGGACATCAAAGTAATCAAGTGTAGCTTTGGGAAAGATACTTATTAGAAAGGCAGGATTGAAGGACAATGGTTTCAGCTAAGAAATGTGTGTTTGACACTAATAGAGTTAATGCAATTACATAACAATTAGCGGATTAACGCAGGTGAATAAATGGGCGTTTACCTGGACGATGGTCAGTTAGGATTAAGAAATATATTCTCTGATTGGGTGATTTATATATGTCAATTATTTAGAGGGTCACGCCAGTAAAATAATAATATATGTTTTAGAGATGATGGTAGGTTAGTTGAATAGAGTCAGAGTTCGATAGATAGAGGTTAAGAGTCAAGATACAAGTCGTCCGTCTAATCCGTTACGTTTTCCCTCACTGTCATATGTAGGTTAACATTAAGTTAGAATAATTTATAAGCGAGTTTCCCCTTTTTAATGTGTACGGAGTGGAGAGTAACTGTTTGTATAATTGTGTTATTAACTGGAATAAATGTGGAAAATACAGCGAGTGTTGAGCTAATTCCCTAGTAATCGCCCGGTACAGAAAATACCCCATACGGTACAAAACCCGGCGGTTATAATACAATAATCACAGTTTATATATGGATACTAAACTCATTAAAACAACACAAAAATATGCGTAAACAAGTGATGTGAAAAAGTCAGTTCCTGAAAGAAGAAAAGTAGCATCCCTGTTTTCCCAATTCCTCTACAAAATTTCTAATTCTAGATAATACTCCATGTATATATCATGTACTGTAAGTACTTGTGTACTTTTACACCAACTTTTGCACTAGGTGCAGAATGTATTTACTACATGAATGTAGTCCTCAACTATATTAATCTTCATTAAACTTTTAAAGTTTACACTAATGTTCAAAAATCAAATAAAAAATTGTAGTAACCTTACCCCCCTCCCCTTCTTCTATTATCTTGTAATTTTCCAACAACAAAAATTCAACTACAAATTTTTTAATAAATTTTTAAAAATTAAACATTATTTTAATGATGAACAATATATAGGGTAAATGAATTCTACAACACAATTTCGTTTATAAAAAAATGCGCAAGAAGAGGTTTTAAAAAAAAGAACTTGAAAATGCATGAATGTAAGCAGCAAAATACAACATGGGACTAACAAAACCCACTAGCTAGCAAGATGATGTATTCATATCACTGAAGAATATAATCTGTGTAAAATTAGGGACAAAATTGATGAAATATAAACAAACAATTTAGTCAAGAAGGCACATTTTGACATTAAATGGTATAATACAATGGTGTACAAGCAACCTTAAAGCAATATGAGCTGCAATTTTCATGTTGATTTTTTTTTTTACGAAAATGTTATTTTATACAAAAATGACAAAAAATATCATGTTTTACAAATTTATTTAAGCTTTATTTTTGTGGGGAAAGCTGTTAAGAAGCCTTAGTTGGAGAAAATCCAATCACTGTCGTCCTGTACAAAAATTGATCTGCTATTCCTTAGAAGAGAAATCTTTCTGCTGACAAAATTTAATAATTTTTTCAAGCTTATTCATCATGAAAGTTTAAGTTACATGCAGACTTATCAAAGTAGCAGGATTTTGCAGCAAAATAAAATTCTAAAAAAATACAGCTCCTATTGCTTTAAATATAGAAAATAAAGTACAAAGAATATCATATGCATGAATTCAGATAAAATGTACTAAAACACAGAAAAATTGGTTTTTATTTATGCACTGTGGAGAGGAAACACTAATTTCTTTTCATTTCTTTAAATTTAGATAAATGTCATGTTGGCATGTTAAAAGCACTATAGATCACCAAAAACTGGATCTGACAACAATACTGGGTTTTTTTTTAATTTTTATTTTTTTGGGGGGGGGGGGGGGGGGGCAGGGGTTGGACCCATAAATATGCCACAATTTATGTCCCAATAAGACTTTCTTAAACCACTATAAATGCAGTATGGTACATGTACATTACCCATGTACTAGCATTCTGTATACTTAGAACCATTTTAACAAGACCTTGGACTTTCAGTAGGACGTAACTATCCATTTCTTGCGTCAAAACAAAATTAAAATATGACGCAACTTCAAGTGAAATATGCACTAATTGCGTAGTCTTAGCTCAAAAGTCATACAAATTTTGTTAATTTCAAAGATCCATGGCTGAGTGGCCTATAATGAAATAGACAGGCCTACATCACATTGCCGATTGACACAACTACCTAAAGTCCAAGCTCTTGTTAAAATGGTTCTTAAATAATAAACTGGTTGGGAATAGAAACAGCTCTTTGCTATCAAAATACACATTTGTCTTTGTTAACCAAATGATAAAAATTGGATGACATTTGTCAATGATTTACAGTCAGTGTTGAAAGTGAAAAAAACAAACATGCATTTTTAAATCAAAATAAAGGGAGGTAAATCTTTGAAAGACAGATTGCTAGTACAACTGTATACACCCGTATTACACACGTTTAACATGTGGTTAAATGATTGTGTACAAGTATAGTTTTGGGACCATTGTCTTACTACAACAAATATCTCTTAAACATTTATTTTACATGTAAAGAAACTAGAGATCTGATAGAGACAATGTGCCCAATAGATCTTATATTTTTCATATAAAAAACATTGGTGTTTTAGCAACAACAATGAAGCCCTTAACTATTAACTATTGAGTAATATACACAAATCAAAATCAAATTAAAAAAAAAAAATTCAAAACTATTATTGGTAGATTTTTTCACCCAAGGATCAAAATAAAAAAATTAAACCTTGTTGTTCTTTATTAGGATGAAGCTTGAGATTCTTTTTTCGTACATGAAACTAAGGCCATTACAAACAGTGATATTTCATGCAAACAGTTCTATGTAAGGTGGCTGGATAGTTTATAGATTAACCAAATCAGAACTGCGTTACACTTTTGAATATCATACATAGGCGTCGGAACTGGGGGGACTGGGGGGCGCTAGCCCCTCCCCCCAACTTTTTTTATGCAAGACCTAACCATCAGGCACATAGCATCCCCCCCACTTTTTCACGCAGCAAATATAATTTGTCTGATAATTACATATAAAAAATTAAAGTATCAGGAAGCCGCTGCTCCCTGCCCCAATCTTTTCGGTAGAATGAAAGGAATTGTTGTGGAAAAATCCAAAGATTTTACCTTGAAAATTTGAACAGTTTTATACAAGGCTCTCACCTAAAGGAGGTAAATAAAGCCTGAAAATGGCCACTGCCATCCAGCCCTCTTAAACAAACTACTGTGGAATCATTAGATTTCGTGGTGGCTCAATTTTCGTGGAATTCGTGGGTACCTCTAATCCACGAAATAACATCCTCTGCGAATTGATAAATTAGGGTAATAAAGTCATACTAGTATATCCTTTTGTAGATATTTAAGAATACACAAAATTACGTCCCAACAAACCTGTAAAATTTAAGCCATCCATGAAAATTGGCCCCCATGAAATCAAATGATTCCACAATAGCTTTTCTCAAAGGTAGAATATTAAAATAACAAATTGCTCTGAGTCTTACATGTAATGAACAAAAAGCAACTAACAAATACATTTTTGTTTACTTTTCAGACTTGGTAGAAATTTTTGACAAAATGAAGACTGATTGTCCAGTAACAAATGACTTTGAATCTCTACAGTTGGGAATCGGTTTCTATATGAAACATACATATAAGTCTACAAACATACCGGTATATTGTTCACCATGGTTTTATATACATCTTTTGATTACATACTCTCAGTCTCCGGATTAAATAAATGATCACAAAATAATGATATGTAATAGCAGTAAGTAGTTTTTTTAAAGTATTTTTACGAGTGTGTTCAACTGGAGTTATCTACACAAAAAATCACCAAAAAAAAAAAAACCCCAAACATTAAAGAATTTAAAAACATCAATGAAGGACTAATAGAAGATGAAATAAAGTCATCTATTTCAATAATGTTACTGGTTCTGATGCTTCAAGCTTGTCACATCTACAAACCTAAAGGTTCACCCCTTCAAACATTCATTAACATTTGTTAGAACAATTCAACAAATAACACGTACCTATGCAAATATTCATGCTTATCACATACAGGCAACACACAACAGCAGTGAATACTTATATCTTAAACAACAATAAAGGCGACAGAAATACAGGTACATGTATATATATCCCCAGATAATCAATTTAGAATATCATTCAGGTGGGTAGTCTAAGTAAAGTATGGGTGTAAATAACAATCTATGCATGTACCGGTAAATAAGGCTTGAACGCAAAAATTAGTCGCAGCGAACCAGCTTATTTCTGATAAATTACGAAATAAAGATGTTATTTCGTATCCAGCTAAATAACTCTACATATACTTATACACAAATGTGAAAAATAGAGACTTACTCTTTGGCCCCTAATATAACAGCCAAAAGATTAAAAATAAAAACATGTATATAATGTGCTACCATTAATTCTGATAAACAATAGGAATTAAAGCCAAAATAACTTGCTGAATAATCAGAAATATACAGTACAACTATGTGCATATTACAATCACAATAATGCACATTTTTGTACAATCCTAATGAATACTACCAAAAAGCACCATCATGCAAAAAGTTGAGATTTTTCGGGAACTTTTTATCCTGTTATTTTACCAAACAATCAACACATAACTAGGGGACGACCATCTATTAGTTCAGCAAACCTTTTCTCCATTTCAACAGCCCAAACAAGCCTGAATCAGGTTTTAAAATAAATGAGAAAAAAGAAATCATTCACATTTTTAAAAAATGTTCGTCAAGCACTTCTTCATATACCGGTATAGTCCAACACATAAAATTGTTCCTCTTTTGAAACACATTCATAGACAATTCTTTTTTAAAAAATCCAATAGTTAAGATTCGACTATTTTTCCTTTCGTGACTGCGCTTTCGTGACCAGTCTGTAATAGATGCCCTGACTGGCCATCAGCTCGCTGTGACGACCCTGCTCTGCCACTTGACCGTGTTTGATGACACAGATTTTGTCTGCGTTCTGGATGGTGGACAGTCGATGTGCGATGACGATACACGTTCTCCCTTCCCGTGCCTTGTCCAGAGCTTCCTGTACAATCTAAAATTTAACAAGAAATAAAATTCAGCAATTTGAAACATTCATATTTCTTTTTAACCCTCAGACAGATGTGGTCTCTGGAGTTTTATGAGTCCGCCATGTGCGTTCAAGATGTCGATATTCAATGTGTCCTGCAATTCACATTACCTTATGCAGTTGGCTGCGCTCTTCATCGACCCCTGAGCCGATTTATGTAACCATTTATTTAATTGTACTTATATTAAAAGCTATTAAATGAATGTTTGTAGTCATATTCTGGTATATACCGGTAAACAAAAAACTTTTATGAGATTCCTACACGATTTGCAAGTTTGGTGAAGATAGGACAAGTGATAACTTAGATACAGGACCTGCAACAAAAACTTTAACCAGGTCCGAACCCCGGCGTCGACGCGGGGGAGTTTAGCATAAGTTCCCCTTGACTTCGTCTCAGTGAGCTAAAAAGTCCCATATTAAGCATAATTAATGGATTGCAATGATAATAATCAATATTTCAACCTTTTCACTTTCAGTATCGAGGGCAGATGTGGCCTCATCCAGCAGAAGAATCTTGGGATTTCTGACCAGTCCTCGGGCAATCGCCACTCGCTGTTTTTGTCCTCCGGAGAGTTGTGTCCCCTTGTCTCCACAAAGAGTATCATAGCCCTGCATAAGAATATCTCAATGCTAATGATCAGTGGAATAAATTCATACTGGTAATCTTTAATATCAAAAAATTTGCAAATTAATAAAAAAAAAATATCGAATTAAAAAATCTTGAATCATTTCACATTTCTATGGCACAAACTGAGTTGCAATAAATTCTTGATGACTTTATGTCTATCAACTGAATATTTACTTCAATGTTTTATAATACATGTATACCTATGTCATTTACAAAATGTTTTTACCATGGCAAGTGAAATATTTCTTGATGGCAACCAAAAATTAGGAAATGGCTCCCCAAAATATTTTGGTCGCCATTTTGCAAGTAGATTGTATTGACTAAGAGCAGAGTTCTTCCTAGAACCAAATTTAAATTTTTGAGTATAATAGATGTGTACCCAATGTATATATCATAATATATGTATACTAACCTTAGGCAATGATTGAATAAAGTTATGGATGTTGGATTTTCTGGCAGCCTCAATAATCTCTGCCATCGGAACCTCTCGGGAGTTATCCCCATACGCTATGTTCTCGGCAATACTGCAGTCAAACAGTACAGGTTCCTGAGATACTATTCCGATCTGTCTCCTCAGCCATTGGACGTTCAGATCCTTAATGTTGTTACTGTCCAAATACTACAAAAGAAAGCTCTTAAAGATACCTGCCACTATGCCAAAAAATATGAATCCATTTAAAATCCTTATTCACTACACGGTTTACATGAGTGATGCAGTGTTGTAGCTTAAAAATCTGCAACACGGGTTCAAAACTTTCCACATCAACAATTAAATGCAAAAGGGAAAAGTTGATTATTCTGATCAGTGCAATACACATGGAATTAGTCTCTTCTATGAGTACGATAAATTCAAGTTTCTTTAGGTAATGATAAATTGGTCCAATTGTGGGTGAAATTTTAAGCACTACCAAACACTTTCTTCTCACATATAAAATCAATTAGCTCCATACATTGATTGTCCTAAAGCTAAAAGCTTTAAAACCAAAACCCCATTATGAAACAGTTTATATTGCCAAATTTTGGTGTCTATTTCTGTAGCGCAATGGGTGTCAACTTATTCTTCTAACCCACAAACCCCAGTTCAAATACCGCAGGCACTTTTGTTTTCATGAACAGTGTAAAAATTCTAAAAGTTGTTTTTCCTCCCCAAAATTGAATTTTTTTTGTCATTTTCAAGACGAACACCACATCTTAGCAAGTAATATAGAAGTATGGGCTTGTATGTAGAAATTTCCCCAAAAGGTGTGGAGGTTCCTTGAAAATCTTGATATTCCCTTACCACGATACCATCCTCTGGGTCATAGAACCGCTCCACCAGTTGTACGGTGGTGCTCTTTCCACATCCCGAGGCTCCAACCAGCGCTACGGTCTCTCCCGGTTCCACCTCTAGGGTCAAGCCCTGCAACACTTCAACATCCGGTCGGGTCGGGTAGCGGAAACGAAGACCCTCAAAGCGGATCTTGCTATTCACAGGTAACTGTCAAAATTAAAAAGCCTTTTGTTTTTAAAAGCAGAAACGTACAGACAGGGCCAAACATATAACTTTCACCTTACAAAACCAGTCATTTTCTTTCTCGTAATTTCAGCCAACACACTACCAATATGAAATGCTGACAATAAATAGAACAACATTTCACATGATCTTACATATTTATTAAGGGTTGTAAAACTATTTAAAAGCTTTAATCACTAAAAATAAATAAAAAAAATTTATAAAAATAATAAAAAAATAAAAATCAATTTTTTTCAATTCTGAGAAAACAAAGGTGGAGAAAAAGGAAAATTATTTGATTGAACATATTGAGTAACCTTCAGATATAACTAAACAGAGTTTACAAATGGACACTCACGTCTTTCTTGCCCTCCTCCGAGTACGGATCAATGGTAGGTTCCTGTTCCAGGAGATAGAATATGTGAGCTGCGGACACCTTGGCTTTAGATGCGTCTGGAGCGAAGGCACTGGACTGTCCTAAAGCCATGGCTCCAAACACAATGGCACCAAATACCCTGAAAGAGAAGAAAAATTCCAAAAATTGTTAAACACTATGTGGCACCAAATGTAGAAGAAAAAACAATCAAATGACACAATGTATACTAAACACTGTGTCACAAAATAGTTAAAATTGATATGCTGTGGTATCCTTAATATTCAAGAGTAACAATTTTCATGGATAAAGTAAAAATCACAGTTTCAAGGATACGTAAATTCGTGGCCAATGTCCCTATCAATACAAAATATTAGTAGAAATTGCAGTTCAATGAATATTAAATTTCAAGGATAAACTTAACAATGAAATCAACGAAAATTGGTTTTAAACAAATATTGATGAAACCACAGTATATATGTATATATCAAATTTTTTCATAATGATTACTTTATTTATCTAAAAGAACAATTTTAACTCCTACAATTGATCATGAAAAGATAGATTGAAACATCATATGTTCTTATTTTACAAAGAACACCTCTCCTTTCCCACTCACTTGAATACATCTGTGTAATCCATCTCTCCTTCCTTAATCAAGTAAGCTCCGAACCAGAAAGCGGCAGCATAGGCGAAGAAGAGGATGCCTGTAGAGAAGGAGAAAGCGAGGGCGGTGAGGTGGGCCTTCTTCAGCGATGTGTAGTATGGTCCAATCAGCAGGCTGCGGTAGTTGTCCACCATCTTCTCCTCCTTGGTCAGACTTGCCACCGTGCGGATGTTTTCAATGGATTCCGTGGCCGTCTTGCCAGCTTCTTCCAAAGCTTCTTTGTTTTGGCCTTTATTGTGAAGAAATTAAAACAACTTGAAGGCACTGTGAAGGCATTTGGTGAGAAAAAACAATTAAAGAACTGATTTGACCTATCTATTGATCTATTGATCTATTGTTTGATTTTTGGTGAAAATTCTGAGTGTGATATATTTCTTTCAAATACAAGTTGCAAAACACAATACAACACATATTAAACTATCAACTGCCTAAAGATAATATTTCTGAATCAATAAGGAAAGCTGACTGAATTATCATATGTCACATCAATTCCCCTCACCTGCGACTCCCTGTAAAAGCTTCATTTGTAAGGCACCAGCGATCATAATGAATGGGAGAAATGCGATTATCACCAGAGTCAGCTTCCAGCCATAGATGAATGCGATCACAAAGGCCGTCCCTAGGTTAGCTATACTCTGTACAATGCTTCCTAATCGAGCTCCAGAGATCTGTATAAATAAATTTAACTTTAATAGATTGTGTACCCGTGTGTACAAATATTCTTCAATGGTTTTAAATTAATTTGCTTCTTTCAAATAATCACTTATTTCATGTTCTTTTGGCATCATTAAAAGATACAAAATAAATTCAAACTTGAAGAAACTTAAATCAATTCCCATTGAAATGTGAGAGAGAGAGAGAGAGAGAGAGAGAGAGAGAGGGGGAGAGAGAGAGAGAGAGAGAGAGAGAGACAGACAGACAGACAGACAGACAAACAGACAAAGACAGTGAGAAAGACAAAGAAAGGAGAGAAACAAAAGCAATTTGGGTAATGATTGCTTTACATAGTCAGGTACAAATCTGTAGAATGGAGTTTCTTACCCCATGAACTTGCGATGCGTCGGTGGCCAGCCGCGTGGTGAGAGCGCCAGTGGAGTTTTTGTGGTTGTCGAAGAAAGAGATGTCCTGTCTGAGCATGGCCTTAAACACCAATCTACGCAGTCTGCTGGTCAAGCTCTCGCCAGAATATCCAAAACAGTAGCCCTGAAAAAACAGATTCCCTTGCATCAAGTATGTACCCCAGTATATTATAATAATATAATTTCAACTTGTAATGAAAAATAATTTGTCTTTTAATAAGAAATGAAAAGTATCTTAATATTTGGACAAAATTTATCATAAAGAAATTGCTTTCAATAGTTCTGTGGAATCATAAATATTAAACAAGAGATGTTTGTGAAACACTTATGCCCCCCTCCCTTGGAAACATTCACGAAGAAAATAAACGGAAACTGCAAATAATTGGAAGTTTTCCAAGTCAAAGGGGGATAACTCTGTCAAAAATTGCTCCGTACATGTTGTAACCAAAATCAATTTTAACCTAGACATTATCTTGATAAATTTATATGCCAAATTTCATTTCAATATGTGCAACCTCTGCGAAAAAATACACTGAAACTGAAAACCGGAATGTACAGTAGATGGAATTTACCTGAATGTACATGTATTATTAGATGGAATTTACCTGAGCATATACATGTATTATTAGATGGAATTTACCTGAATACACAGGTATTAGTATATGACATTTACCTGAATGTACAGGTATTAGTAGATAGAATTTACCTGAGGATACAAGTATTAGTAGATGGCATTCACCTGAATATACAGGTATTTACCTGAACAAGGAAGGTGAAGAAGCTGATGACCCCTATGCCACACATCAGTAAGACGTACATGTTGATCTTCTCATTCTGTACATCAGGATCCGTCTCAGAGAACACCTGTAAAACAGACATCACAAATATATCACTTCATATAGCTAATACAGCAAATAAAAGTTCAATTGTAAAACATGTTTTAACTGTCCTTTTCATATTCTAAAAATACAGAATAAAATTCTTACTTTTGTTATTTTGAGAACCTTTATTACCCCTATCGTTTGAACAAACACCAAAATCATTCAGCTTTGAGAATACAATATTTCATTATAAATAACGTTTCTTGAATAAATGTACACTTTTATTCGCGTGCGAGAAATTTGCGGGAGGTTCGCGAGAGCCTTGTTGTCGCAATATTTCTTGCTGCGAACCAGCCCTTGTTGTTTGATTCTTGTCACAACATAGGTCTGGATAAGGCTTGGTCGCGAAAACTAGTCGTCGCGATCCATCAATTAATCATTGAAAAAAAAAAAGTATCTGAGTTACACTTGGGATTTTTGAGAACCACCCTTACCCCTAGGATTTCTGAGAAGATGACGGCGAAGGCTGGCTGGACTCCTCCGTTACCTATGGCCGCCAGACAACCAAACATAATGTACGGCCATTCCTTGGCGTTCATCTTCAAAACCTTGGCGATGCTGACTGGGGGGGGTTCCTCTGAATCTTCCTTTTTCTGTTGGTAAAAAAATATAAAAACCTTTCATGGTTTCAACTGTTTCATTATTTTTTTTGCTGTACTTGACCTTAAACACGTACAATGATCTGTCAATTGCATTAATTTTTTTAATAGTTTTTGTCATACCCAGCATTTTACTTATGATTGAAAACAGACTTGCAAATAGAACTTACTGATATAATTAAAACCTAAAAATCTTCAAGTAAAAGTCAATTTAAAAAAAACATCCTTATTAAAAATAAGGGATTTTTTTTTTGAAATTGTTATAATTTTGAAAAGAGAAAGCTTAAAAAAAAAATAAAAGAATTGTTAAATTACAAATCATGAAAATGTATTACCAAGTGTTACCAGGTATGAGTTTGCAATATCTCAATATTTCATTTTGACTGTCACTTCAGGAGAATAATATGTAATTTTATAACTCCATCTTTTTAAAATTAGATCTTTGATCCGCATTAAATAGGTGGTGGACCAAAGACTTCCTGTACAAGTGGTTATTTACGCGAGGGGGAAAGTTACACTCGTTATGCAATTCGCTTTAAACCGCATAAAATACCCCCACGCATATGGTATAAAACTCAAAACTTTAGAGTGGTAAATCACGCATCCACATATTTAATACCCATGCGTATAGTTTGTCCATAGAAAATGCGTACATTACCACCAGTGTAAACATAAACAACTTTTACAGTTATTTCAATTAGATTGTTTTTTTACTTTGGCACAGTCATGCCAAATATCAACAGCTAGCATTGACTAAGAGAATGTATCATATAAATATAAAAACATGGACAGTTTTCTCATAAAAGAACATGGTATGTACCCCTTCTTTGGCATCTGTTGTGGTGGGGACTTTATCGACAGACAGCTGGGTCTTGAGCGGACTCTTGGCTTGATGAGATGTCTGACGAGACAGCTGACGGTCGACGGTCTTCTTGTCCTGGATGAACTCGGCTATAAGCTCCTCCTCTGAAAAAAACACAGACCATCACAAGATAGTTCAGACACCAAAACATATTCTAGACAGTCAAAGCGATTTCAAAATGGATAACTGAAACTCTAGAATTGGGGTTTATGGAGCAGTAGTTTAGACTAAAGTTAAAATGGGTTCAAGATCTTAAAATTTTATCTTATTGAAAGCACAAAAACTCTACAATGCTCAAAAAGATTTTTTCCCAATTTAATATGTGGTCAGGTATGAATTTCATGATTTCGATCAGTTAATGTTTAATATTCATTTAATGAACAATTTATTTTGACTTAAGTTTAAACCATCTGCTTCCTGATATTTGGGTCTGATATGTTCTGGTCAAAACAATTTTCAAAGATTCAAAAGAGGAACTGCCAGTAGCTAAGAAATAGGTACAAGTCATGTGAATTAGCATATTTCTCTGATTGAAAATAGATTAAATTGGATACACAGTACATTATAATTATAAATACTGATACATGTATATAATATATGTTAATAATTAACAACTCTTTTCAAGTTAATCCTTTTGTAAACTGTTTACTTTTAAATTAATCTTAGACTATAATTTATCTGAAAAATATTATTTGAATTGTACATAGATTAATGTGTGAATTAACTTAATTCTTAATTCTGTATCTCTTTATAGAGGAAATAAAAGATGAATGAATGGAAAGCTGAAAAAGAAATGTTTCATAGAGCCATTAACCGTCTTTCATTTGTGACACGGCGTTATCATGCAAGAATGGCAGTAATTTAAGTAATCAATCTAAATTGGAACATTCAATTCAAATGATGAGATGTTAACAAATTCTATTCACACACATACACTTGCAATATTTGACAAAAAAAATTTCCAAGCATTAATTACGTCACACAATTCAAACAAGCCCTGAACTTTGAACTAAAAATTTCTTTCAATTAATGCTTTCTCTTTCATTTTCTCAATTTAAACCTTACTTCCTTCTAAGTAAACAAATATTCATGGCTTTATGGGAATGGCTAAAACCTGCTTCCCAACCACTGCCAATAACCATGCAGAATACATACATCTTAAAAATGTATTTTTATAATACACGGGTATTTTCTTTAAATTCCAAAATCAGCCATATTAATGAACATTCATTAGAATTTGTGTTTCGCAAACATGTACCGTAAATAAATAAGTGTTATAATTTAATAATGATAATTGACGATTGTGTTTAAATAAACATCTATTAAGAAAGTCATTAATATCAACACATTGTCAACATGCAGATGGGGAGGGGAGGGGAGGGGGGGGGGATGTGGGACATTACCCATACTTTTATCAAGCTAATATTGAATAAGCAAAATCAATTCCCATTGAAATCAAAAAGAGCAGATTATAATGGCAATAGTAAGCATGCAAAGCGCAGATTCCTGGTTTGATGTGCATAAATCATCATACATTGTATTTTGTTTTCCTGCGTTTTGTACAGAGTACACCCCTAAGGAAAATGTCTCATACTCAATAAATAAGTCCTTGTGGGTGGTATAACAGCAGTGTTTATTTAAGGTAGCTTTCAACTGACGTAAGCTGAAAAGAGTAATTTCCCTTTGTCTGGTGTGCATGCATAGAACAATGCTTAAATTCCTTTAGATTTCAGGCAATTTATTCATAACTAAAACTTTGGTCAATTTATACTACTCTTTAAATTTTGGTTTTTGGGTTTATTTTTTTTTAATAAATTGGTGTTTATTGGATATATAAGGATTCTGTATTTAATGTTTTTTATATACATGTACTTGGATTTTTTTTTAATGAATATATTTCTGCTCTGATATTTGACCAGCTGGAGACAAAGGGAAATAACTCATACAGTAATTTTGTCATCTGAAAATCACCTGACTGTAATTATTTGTAGATTTCGAGTTTGTATCGTAATCTTTGTTTTTGTGAGAGAAGGACCCAGGGTTTGCCTTAAATAAGTGACTGTACCTTCATCATCTTGTAATCCTTCTGTATGTTAAGTTATCATGAAATAAAAGTGAAACATACATACAATAAATGGTAAGAATTATACAGGTGTGTACAAAAGTCTGGAACATTCGTACAAAAAATAGTTAGTCATACAGGTACAGGTATGTACAAAAGTCATCTACAAAGTGAAATGAAGAAGGCTGGATTGTTCTTACATAATAATATATTTACATCTACAAAGTATTATTCCCTCTATTTCTTATAAAACTTATAGTTAATTCATAGCTCTATAGAAACAGCCAGATTGAAATCTACATGCCCCGTTAATCAATTAGTTGAAATCTACAGCGGCTGAAACTTGAGAAGAAATTGACAGGTCTGAAATTGACATGCCGTTTATCAAGTGGTCTAAACCTACAGCAACTTACAAAATATCACGGACCACACGAAATAAACAATAAAATGCTCTCTTTGATGATTCATGCGGGTTATGAAGGTAGCGATCAATGCAGAAAAAATTTACATCACCAAAGAACGCATTTTATTGTTTAAATAAATACACTGGAACCTCAATTCATACATATATACATGCACTTCATCAACACAAAATCTCATTGAATAAGTTAGCCATTCAAATTCATGCACAAGACAATTGAGTGCTCTGATTTTGCATTGAATAAGCCAGGTATAAATAGCCATGGTAGAATGTACAAATTTTATTTCCATCCTTCATTTCACTTGAGATATATATAAGATGATCTGTACAATATGTGATTTTCATCCAAGTTATGAGTTTTATATCCTCATGCAAGTCTTTAGCTTGAGTCAGGGGATAAAAAACACATAATGTGCTTTTTCGCCATCTCCTTAAAATCGCAAATTATTGAATACGCAAAAATTATATCCTGTATCATTTTCTTTAAGAAACTTTATAAATAAAAAAAAATGACTGACGCAAATTAAAAACATTAAAGATTTTCCCAATTTTCACAAAATTTGTGACACGCGAAAAAAAAACGGATATACGGTGTCAAATTTTTATTACATGACTAATGATATCAACTTAACATTGGTGCAAACATGCGATTAAATAGGTCATTGTGATATATCTATTCATGTTAATCAAGTCAGTCATTTTAAACTAAAAAAGTAAAATATGCATAATAGTCCTAATAATGTGATGTTAATCTAACTAGAGCTAGTCAACTAATTGTATCTACTCAATTTCTGAATAAAAAAAAAACAAACAAAAAAACAAAAACAAAAAACGTAAAATATAATATTTTAGTCCTGTAATTTTTCCCCTATTATTTCTGTACTTTTTTTTTAAGTAATCTAAATTAACATAAAACTTATCAACTTTTCAATTTAAAATGTCAATTCAAAAATCTAATCAAAATCCATTTTTTCAGAAATATTACAAAATGTACACTTCAAATTCCAAGATAATATTAACACCACATCTACATGCTATAAGGCTGTAACCAAATGATGCAAAGGTAGAATACAATTCTAAACTGATTATTGTGCAAACAAACACCAACTAGTTATGTGCTTTGCAAACCTAATCATTTTGTTAATATGCTAAATGAAAACTTAAAGGTAAAATACAAAAGAGTTTAGTCCTACCTTCTTCATCAACATCTTGTGTCTAAAATGGGGGGAAAAATCAATGTAAAAAATTATAATTTTTTTAAAACCAAAGTTGCAAATCAGAAGCAAACATGAAGGATATTTTTTTTTTTTTTTTTTTTTTTTTTAAATTGATTGACAGCTTCAGCTCTCACCTGATTGGTCACCAGTGTGTGGTACACACCCCCTTTTTCCATCAGCTGTTCATGTGTTCCATTTTCTACAATAACACCTTCCTGGAAGCCGGCGATTTTGTCGGCGGTTTTGATGGTGGACAGTCTATGGGCTACCACTATCGTGGTTCTACCAGCCCTGGCCTGTAAATAGAAACCAATCATTTATGTGCATTTAGTATTTTCATTCAAGCATGCAAACTATGTAAATTTTACAGTCCACATTAACTAATTACTGTGGAATCATTAGATTTCGTTGCGGCTCAATTTTCGTGGAATTCATGGGTACCTCTCGTCCACAAAATAACCATCCTCCACAAATTAATAAATTAGAGTTATAAAGTCATAATTGTAGGTATAAGAGATTACACGAAATTACATCCCCACGAACCTGTAAATTTTAAGCAATCCACGAAAATTGGCCCCCACAAATTTTAATGATTCCACACTATGTTGTAAAATAGGCCCTTAATTAGAAAGCTTTTTATCTCTTTTTGAAATTCTCTCCATATCCAATACTCAAAGAAGACACCTAAATCAGAATGTCTTATGATTTATAAAAACTTACACAAGTCCTATAAGAAATGAAGATAATAATTTTTCTATTGATCGACGTATCAAAGAAAAAATTGACCGGAAAACTTCATCAATGCGCGTAGCGCATTGATGAAAAAGTTTTCCGGTCAATTTTTTCTTTGATACGTCGATCAATAGAAAAATTATTATCTTCATTTTTTATCATTTAATAAAACATTTTCAAATAAAAAAATGTGATCAAAAATGTAAATAATGTAAATGAAGCGGCGCGTATGAATACAAAACAACAACAGCAACAATATTCAAAATGGATGCGCCTTCAGCTGATGCAGAGCTATTGCGCTGAATTAAAGGATTAAACACAAATAGTGAGTTAAAATCTGAACCGGCTGAATTGAAAACGAAAGGAAAATACATGCGATAGCTTGTGATATTATTCACTGTGCAGAAAAACTCGTAATAAAACTAGTTTTCATGTGAGATCGCTGGAATATGCAACTGGACATAACCATCCAAGAAAAGGCGATCGTGAATGAAAATAGCTGATATGTCGACAGAGAATAGTATGTATAAGCGACTTTTGTAAACATTGTGGTAACTAGATAGCCAGTGATGTACTTAAATGGTATTTCTGCCGCTTGCAATGCGCCGAAGGAGTTGATGCATTACTCATAGCTTTTCTTTACGACGCTTATTCTGATGACAGATGGTGTACGTGTGTAAATTCAAAAATCATCGTTACCAAATTTGAACAGAAGTGTTACCGTGAAAGTTTATAGGCCTATATGTTCGTTATAATATTCCTGGAAAAGGAACAGCCAGCCTCGCTGTAAATGTTGATTGATCTCAAGCAGACGAAATCGTTAGAAGATGCTTAATTCTCTATTTCGTGAATCAAATAATGTGTTTTGTTTATTTTTGAAGGTTAAACTTTCATTTTTTTATATTCACAAGGTTGCATTTTGTTTGCTGACAATAAAACAGACACAACTTTACATTTTGTTGACAGTGTTTATCTTGGAAATTCCCGTTCTATAAATAGTGTTAGATCAGAACAGTTGAGAAAAGTAGATCCGGCAAAAATTTTATTGATGCAGGTATCAAAGAAATTTTTCGACCAATCAGAAGCGCCGATATCTCATCAAATGAATAAATATTAAATGATTGTCTAAACCTTCAGTATTGAAATTGAGGCAAATAAAACTAACTGAGGACCTAGCTCACCTGGTCTAACCCCTCCTGAACCAAACATCAGACAACAACATTAAGGTAAGTAATTCATCTTGTCTAATGCCTCCTGTATTGAGGTAAGTAACAGTGACTGAGGACCTCACCTTGTCTAACGCCTCCTGTACGACCGACTCACTATCCGTGTCCAGAGCTGAGGTGGCCTCGTCCAGCAGCAGGATTTTGGGGTCCTTGACCAGGGCCCGGGCGATAGCGATCCTCTGTTTCTGTCCTCCACTCATCTGGGCCCCCCTCTCTCCCACCAGTGTCTCGTATTTCTGTAAACAGAGAGTAATCCCTGAATGCGATATGCTTTCAAGTTACATTGGTTGAAGCATCAATAAATAACAGATAATAATAAATGATGGTTAAATCCGTGTTCATGTACTGAATGAAATTTCATGAAATGCCAAAGAAACTCACACATAAGTTGAAAATTGCAATAAAATCTGTTAGTTATTCACAAAGAACTTTTTGGACATATTAATAAACTGACAGTTTCCTGCTCATTCAAACACATCTCTATGGTAACATGAACCTGTCGGGAAGAATTAAAATTCTGAAGCAAAACAGACAACATATTGATTCTAATTGCAATCATTATCCTTACATTAGGAAAATTCATTATAAAGTCGTGAGCGTTGGCCATTTTGGCAGCGGCTTCGATCTCCTGCTGAGAGATGGCCTCCTTGCCGTAGCGGATGTTCTCGGCGATGGTGGTGGCAAACAGAATGGGTTCCTGGCTGACCACCCCTATCTGCTGTCTCAGCCATTTTGTGTTCAAGTTCTTGATGTTCCTACCGTCCAGTGCGACCTATAATCATTCAATATTTGTTCATTGTAGATTTCCTTATTTTACACCATTACTTAATTCCGCGATTCAACTGTTCGCAAATGCCGAATATTTATTATATTTTTATTTAGTTTACATATATCTGAAAAATAAAAGAGATATTAAATTTTGTGAATTGTGCTTCTTGCAATTTTATGCGGATATTAATTCCTTGCGTTTAATTAGGAATCAATGCCTATTTGGTATGCTCTACTGAAAATTTTACAGTACACCTATATACAGTAAAACATGGTTATAGCGAACATGCTTATAATAAAAATACACAACGAAGTGATTCTTATTCCCTGAAACTTAATTACATGGCTTGCACCAGAAACAAAATCTGCATACATGAACTTGAAAAGACGGCATAAAAAATGAAAAAAAAATATTATTATAAAACAAAAGATTTCTGTAAATTTCATATTAAACATGAGGAATTAATATATCTCGAACACTGCCTGAAGCACACTTTGCTGATTTTTTAAAATCTTCCTTTTATTTTTCCAACAGAAAGCTATTTATCAAAATTCAGCGTTTTCGATTTACGGTAATATTCTCAGGATTTCATGCAAAATGGTGGAACTGTGGCTTATTGCCGTACTCCCATAAAATACAGAATCCACCGTATATCCAAGACCTACCTCTCCTTCCTCTGGGTCGTAGAAGCGCTGTAGTAGCTGTATGATGGTACTTTTACCACAGCCACTGGAGCCCACCAGGGCCACCGTCTCCCCTCTGTTGATGTCTAATGACACACCCTTCAGAACCTGGCAAGATATTAGGAGTACTGTAGAAGCAAATATTTTCGTTGGGTAAAAATGTCTTTGTTTTTAAACCAAATAAAATTTGGTTGGCCATTTAATTTCATCATATCGTAATCTCTAAAATGTATCCCATATCAACCCTGTATTTATTGATACTTGGGTTAAAACTTCATTGTGAATTTAATTTCGTTGAATTATACTGCCAATGAAAAGAACGAACTTAAATCCTCAAAAAATATTTCTGCATCTACAGTATTTAGAAAAATCAGATAAAACTAACATTTTCTTGATAGAAAATGTAGTTTGATTTTCTTGGTAGAAAATGTGTGATTTTTTAAAGTAGAAAACATTTGATTAACCAGGTTTATGTAAGATATGCTCATCTTATGTGACAAGCTATGCAAAGAAGTGAAAAATAAAGAAAAGTATTTTCAGCATGTCAATTGAAAGTTCTTACTAAAGCATTTCTTAAACTACAATTTTATATGAGAAAATTTCTTGTCTTTATCACTTGTACTAAAATTGACCAAATTTTCCAAGGCATTCATTTCAACATTTACAGCGAGTAAATGCATGCCATGATGTGCATTAGTGCACAGGTACTGGAGTAAAATTTGTCACATTTTTACAAGGCATACATTCAACATATCCAGTAAGACAAAGAAGTACACTGTAAAAAACTTCCTCAAACTGTGGAATCATTAGATTTCATGGTGGTCGTGGAATTTAATAGTACCTCTCATCCATCAATTAACATCCTCCATGAATTGAAAAATTAGGATTAAAAAGTCATATTTTCTTTTGTAGGTATAAGAGAATACACAAAATTAGATCCCCGCAAACTTGTAAAATTTAAGCAATCCACGAAAAATGGTCCCCCACAAATTTTAATGATTCCACAGTAAGTACACAAGTGCCCGCATCTTAGAAAGCAGTTTTTTAGTACACAAGTATCTGCATCTTAGCGAGCAGTTTTTCAGTACACAAGTGCCCGCATCTTAGCGAGCAGTTTTTTAGTACACAAGTGCCCGCATCTTAGCAAGCAGTTTTTTAGTACACAAGTACCTGGACATTCTCTCTGGCGGGGTAGCGGAATTTGACATTCCTCAACGTAATATTTCCAGCCACTTTAGATGGTTTCTCGCCCGCGTCCGAGGACGAGTCTATGTGAGGCTCCTACGGGGAAATAAAACACAGTAAGATGTTTCTATTCAATACAATGAGCCAAAGCAGTCATATCTTGCTATGATTATTTTAATTTTGATTAAAAAAATCCCGCAAAATAAACCGTCCAAGAATAAATAATTTCAAATACATTTATTCAATTCTATATGTAAATATACTGATTTAATTCTGATATTCTTGCAGCGATTAGTTTCTAATGTAATTTTAAGCTGTTTAGCTTACCTGCTCCATAAGATCAAAGATAGTGTATGCTGCCCCTCTAGCAGTGGCTAAACTTTGCATGCTGGGCGCAGCATGACCCAAAGAAAACGCTCCAATTAAAACACTGAAAAATACCTAAGGAAAAGAAAAAATCAAGCATTTTCCTAAAATTAGAACTGTATAAAATCCTATGTCATTTTCCAAAGTCACTAAAAAAACCTTTGTCTCATTCTATTTTTGGATATGACAAAATATGAGCAAAAATTTATTCAATTTTTTGTTAAATAGACTCTTTGATATAAAAACAAAAAACAATTATATATCCATTATATTAATTTTTGAAGAACAGTGCAAATAAATCAAATTAAGAATTAATGTGAAATTCCAATACAATTTATGCATGGCGATGACAAAAAACCTTACGATTAGGACGTTGGATACTCGATAATCGTCATCTTCACGGATAAGTTTTGCCCCATACCAGAACCCGAGTCCGTAGGCGCAGAATACGACTAGAAACACTAGTCCGGTTGACCATCCAACGGTGATCCCTTTCTTTATACCACTCTTCTTGGCCTCATCTAGATGACCATTATACCTAAACAAAATCGTAAATAGCAAGATGAATTCTAACTTCATACCATTTAGAAATATCATACTGTGGTTTCATTAATATTCAAGGGTATCAATTTTTGTGGATAAAGTGAAAATCACAGTTTCAAGGATATGTAAATTCGTGGCCAATGACCCTTTTAATACAAAATGTTAATAATCAAAGGCCTGAAGGGCCACAATGGCGTCGAGTTAAAGTTAATTTGAAGAATAAAAATCTAAATAATTTTTTTTTTAAGTCAAAATAATCTCCACTATTACAAAAATGCATATATTTTTTTATTTTTGTTATCTATGGTTCTCCTTCATTGATCAAATGTACACTTAGGTACTGTAGATTAAAAAAAATCCTGAAAACAAAGTATGATTTTGTATATAACTCTTAGTAATGTGTGTACTTAACATGAGACCAACTTTTCTTGTTGTTTGCTGGAGATTAATTTTATAAAAAAATTGAGTTGGGCGGTCAATTTAACAAAAATGAAATTTAATATAGATTTTACGCAGTCAACTAAAGTAATAGAAATATTAAAATTAAGTGTGATTCAAAACTCAATCTGATTTGGTTATTGACCATTCATTTAGAAATTGGTATCAATTATACTTACTTTTTAAAAACAAATATAAAGAAAAATACATTAGTCAACTTTCAAACATTTAATTTCATGGATCAACTTGACAACGAAATCCACGAAAATTGGTATTCAAAGAATATTGGTGAAACCACAGTACACTCACTATCACTATTCAGTGGAATCATTTTTATTCTTGGGGGGTCAATGTTTTTGGGTAGCCAAAATTTTCTTGGTTTGTGGCCAGGGGTGTAATTTCGTTGGAAGTGTAATCAAGATAATTTTGATCGATATTAAGCAAATGATTGTGAATAGGTTCGTGGGGATGTAAATTTGTGGGCAAGGATTACCCACGAAAGCCACAAACATTGGTTCCCCATGAACGATGATGATTCCACAGTATCTGACACAACCATAACCTGTGGTTACCTGTAACATTTCTTGGTCTATCCCCCATCTATATGTAGAAGACCACCACAATTAGCTGACACCACTATCACCATATGTGGTTACTTGTTGCATTCTTTAGCCTGTGCCTACCTCCACTCAGTGATTAGAAAACCACAACAACCAGTATCAGCTGGCATCACAATCACCACATATGTGGTAACCTGTTCGTTCAATGGTCTGTCCCCCTCTTTCCCTTTCAACACCTACAACACGAGCTAGCATCACCACTATAATATATTCCTCTGTGGTTACCTGTTCCATTTCTTGTGTGTCTCATTTGTATTGGTTTGTCTCCACCTCCCCCCCCCCCCCCCCCACACACACACATTTCAACACCGAGAACACTAACACTTTTATCTGACATTTTTACCATCCATGTGATACCCTGTTACATTTGTTAGTCCATTATCCTTTCCGCCTTTAACACCAAGAAGATCATAGCCACCAGCTGACACTATCCTATTTGGTTACCTGTTGCATTCTTTTGTCTGTCCTCCAAAAGCTGCCACCGTTCTGATGGCCCCAAGCACTTCCTCTGCCACCGACCCCGCCTTGGCATACGCACTCAACTCCTTACTGGAGGTCATGGACATCAGCTGCAAGGTCAATTCAAGGTCAAATTCTGATCATCTTACTAAATGAAAACTAAAGACAGTCAAACATTTTTGTATTGAACTAAACAGGACAATAAGAGTTAAATAATATTATATCAAAGGATTTGTAGTATGGAGGTTAATAGTTATCAGTGGTCAACATTTTTAAGTTTATTGTACATTATTTGTTTGGGGTTGGTGTTTTTCATATACTTAATAAGAAATATAGCAGTCCAGTAGACACTTAAAGAAGCTGGGTGGTATACCATGGTAAAGAAATTAATCATCAGATATGCCTTAAACTTTTAAAAGAATGACAATTTTGGCCATAAACTATCTTGTGTCATTATCATTAAAAAGGATTTAACTAATATCATACAAAAAGAGAGAGAAAATGTACAGCATTAGTTAAATTCTTCGATTTTAAAGAGGAAATCCAAAAATTTTAGTTTTAAAATTTAAACATTTCCTTATATCTTTATAAATACAGGGCTCTTCATCCATAGGAGGTAAATATGGCAGGTCATGACTATCCAGCCCTCTTAAAGACTTTTCTTGAGCACCTACCTTACTCATCAGAACGGCCACTCCGGCCAATACGGGACTGATAGCAAGGATGACAAGGGTCAGTTTCCATCCGTAAGCAAATCCGATGGCAAATCCAGCAAAGAATCCGGACATCCACTGGATGAAGGTCCCCATCTTATCCCCTATCCCAAGGTGGATTTTATTGATGTCACTGAAAATTAATCAAAGTATTGAAAGTACTGCCAGTTGCAACGATAAGACCATCTTCACTTTTTC
Organism: Magallana gigas; assembly: GCF_963853765.1. Taxonomy (NCBI): domain Eukaryota; kingdom Metazoa; phylum Mollusca; class Bivalvia; order Ostreida; family Ostreidae; genus Magallana; species Magallana gigas. The sequence continues at coordinate 8,403,732 of NC_088862.1, read as the reverse complement.
ACAGCATTAATACACAATATCCCCATCTTATCCCCTATCCCAAGGTGGATTTTATTGATGTCACTGAAAATTAATCAAAGTATTGAAAGTACTGCCAGTTGCAATGATAAGACCATCTTCACTTTTTTACAGCATTAATACACAATATCCTATGGCCAAACAAAGTAAAAGTTGAATCTTAATCACCTCTGCATTAGGTCAAATGGTGCCACATATAATAATTTTATTGCTATCTAGAAACAGGGAATAACTGAATTCTAATTTAAAGTTCAAATACTAAACTTGAGTTACAGTTGAACTTTGATATCTCGAACACTGATATCTCGAATACAATGGATATGTCGAAGTGACTTTTAAGTCCCAACCTCTAATATTTTATAATCTTAAATACTCAGATATCTTTATTTTTTAAACAGTCGCCTCTCGTTCGAGATAATGAAGTTTTACTGTATTTTCTTTGCAAATTTTGTATAAAAAAAATTTAAAATACTAATCTGTAGCATAATATTTTGAAAGTTTTGGCCTGAGAACCAATGAACTTAAATTTTTTCGGCCAAATTCTATTTAAAAAAGGACAAATTGTTGCTTACTCTGATAGTCTGGTACTAAGCTCGCCCGAGTCATGCGTATCGAACCAGCCAATCTCTTGCCTCATTACATTGGAGAAGAACTTGATCCTGATTTTGTGGCATTGTCGCTCTGCGGCAGTCACCCACCCCACCACCTGTCCATACCCCAATACGAGGACAGCACAGCCGATGGCTACAAATTAATTTGAATTCAAGCATTTTAGACCACTTTGAAGCATAGACCCCTTTACCATAACTTGCGGTACAGTAAAACAAGCTTATAACGAAGTGCCACATATGGGCGATTTTACTTTATTATGAGCAAAATTCGTTATATCCGTCAAGTTTACAACACATTATATAGTCATGGGGAATGAAAATCCCTTCCGTCAATTCATTATAAACGTGTTCGCTATAACCATGTTTTACTTTATTGCTCTTTTGCAAGGCAACATAATTATAGTTATTGCCTGGTGATGTATTAATTTTTGGCATTCTGGTAAATTCACAGAGTAAGATTACCGTATTTAATAATTTTTCAACAATGCACTAGTCTAATCCCTAGCAAATCAGGGGTACTGGGGTTTCATCAGACGGGTATTTGTTGAATACCAATTTTTTCAAGGATTTTGTTGATGATTTGATAATTGAAATTTAATATGTTCACTGACAAGCAAAATCTAATGGCAATTTTACAAAAATCTGCAAAAATTGATCCCCACACACAATATGCACAGATAAAAGAAACAACAGAATTTTTTTTAATTCAGTCTGACAGTGCAACTATCAAGCTCCAAATCATATTGAGAAACAAAAGGATTAGTTCACATCTTCCTACTATGGTAAATAGTTCTTTTCATTAAATCTAATTATTTACATTTTCAACTGTCTTTGTCTGTGATAACAATACAGATCAATTTTGAAGCCTAGAGCCCAATAATTTCATAAAAGATGAACAACACAAAATGGGCGTATCTTATAGCATAACTGAAAAATGGAAGGCGTGTCTTATAACATAACCGAAAAACGGTATTGGCTGCGACGTGTATATACATATTAGAAATATGTAGCATCATGCTACATGAAAAAATAGTGGTTTTAAAATATTGTTTTTAAAGTGTAGAAACTGGAAATAATATAAATATAAGTAATAAGGAATCATTCTTTGAATATTATGAAGAGAAAATTTGGGTGGGAGCTTGGTCAAATCTATCATAAAGCTCTTCGGGCTTTACTGGATTTGATCATGCCCCGACCGAATTGTCACCTCATAATACTCAAAGAATGATTCCTTATTCCTTTAATAACTACATACATTACAAATCAAGCCATGGACTCCATGCACTCACCTATGTAATAGACAGCAAACTCGGTCATTACGTCCAACAGATCGTTACTGAGCTGGTCATTGTACAGTGTGAAGTCTGTCACATTGTAATAGGTGGTCAGGTTGTTTAAATGAGGTCTGAAATCAAAGAGACATCATTGGAGCATGGCACAATACAGTAAAAGTGGTTATTTACACTGGTGGTTAAGTACGCGTTTTCTATGGTCAAACAATATGCGTGGGTATTAAATACGCGGATACTGTATAAAGAATAAGTGGTTGAGACATATCCATTGTACTGTATACAGGGTTATTTTCGCCCCGTGTTATTTTCGCTGCGTGTAATTTTTGCCCCGTGTTATTTTCGTCCTTCTACACTTGCAAACAGTTTCCTCCCATCTTGAATTCGCCGAGACACAATTTTGTTTAAAGAAAAATAGTTGAAGACATCTGAATTCGCCCAGTCTTGAATTCGTCCGATAACAATGAGGGAGAAAGGGGCGAAAATAAAACGGGGGCGAATATTTCCCTGTATACAGTACTTGAGATATCTATACTTACTTCAGTAGTTCAGGCTCTTTAATTATTCCATTAACAGTGAGTCCAGCAGATGATAAATATGTAGAATTTAAGCTCAGGAGAAAATATTCGAATTTCTTGGACTCCACAAATGTGTCGATCATGCTGCCGAACACGATAATCATACAAGGCAAGGAGGCGCCATGGCACATTGCACATATGGATCCAAGTATCATCATAATAATGTCGATGCAATCTGAGTATTTAAACTAAAAATAAAAAATATTTTTCATTTATACATGTATATACTTGGTATAATCAAAGTATTGAAGTACTGAAAACCGGGCTCTTTTGGTGTGTCTTTATGCATATTGTGTAGTAAAGACTGAAAATCTAAGAAAACTAAAATAGATTCATTCGAAATTTAAAAAAAAGAAACAAAATGCCAACACTTTTGACAAAATGTGGCTCTTTGTGTAACTATTTGGTATAGAAGAAGCTTTACCTTGACGCTGTTTGGTTTTTTGTTTACTTTTGAAGTTGTGCTATTTATAGTAACATTGGCGATTTGCCTGCCTATAGCCAGGACTCTGCTTTCAGCAGAACCAGGCTAAAATATGGGGTTTTTGCACCCTGATATAAACAGTGGCACACGCCTTTATCACACCCCCTGTAACATCACCCTTTATTTCACCCTTTATCACACCCTTAAATACACCTTTCAGGAACATCTCCAATATCAGCCCTCATGCTGCTATTGGAGTCTCAGGTTGTTATGGGATGTGATACCGATTTTGCCATGTATTATTCTCTATGTATTTGTCATGTTGGGCATCGAAACCTGCATCTTCCTTTTTTCAACTATGTATATGTTTAAGCAATTTATGCTATTGTTATTTGAAAATGCTTTTATCACTCTTATTGTCTGCAAGAGAATTTAAACACCAGTTCAGTGTCAGCTAGAGTTACCTCTCTTTAACACAGCCATAAAATGATATGATACAAGTAATTGTCTCTAGTATGGAGAAATATTTGTTTAAAGTTAAAAGTAATCATATTATTCAAATTAAATGAAAAGAAAGTTAAATTTAAAATTTCTTCCCTAAACCATTTTTTCTATGAATTCCAACATTTAATTTCCCTCAGTTAGAGGAGCTTTCTGTACTCACAACTTCTAAAGTTCTGACAATTTTCTATGAATTCCACAAACATTTAATTTTCTTTATTTAGAAGAGCATTCTATATACTCACAATTTCTAAATTTCCGACCATCTTCTGCGGCTCTTCTTTCTTTTTGTCTTTCTCTCCTTCATCCACTCCGTCTTTATCCGCGCTGACATCCACATTATCCACATCCACCGTGGATGCTGTTGCCGGGCGGCCATTACTTGCCATCATTTCCTCCCCTTCAGAATCTTTATGAAGGTAACAAAGATATATTAACCCCTTTCGCGGTAACTGCACTACTGCTTTATTGCAGGGCAAAATGACATAATTTGGTGAAATATGATATAATATCAATTGTTTCATTTATGTCATTTAATTATCTACCTTCTAAAATTTTGGCAAAGTCTATCAATTTGCCCTGCAAAAGAGCAGTACGGCAGGGGTATATTAGAAAAAAATTTATATTTGCAAATATGTTTCCTTATTCGTGTATAAATGAACCTACTGAAGAGCAAAACTGTTTATTTTTCTGTAAATTTTTTTTTAAAGTCACATCGAAATATCAGGTAGTGAATTTGATAAACATTTTCATTGTACTCAAAACTGCGCAATCTAAATCTGAAAAAAAATGTCAAGATATTTATTCCTCTCACGTGGATAATATTCCAAAGGCACACAAATGCTTGACAAAAACAGCCACTTTCAAGGCTGCATGAGCCTGACATAGATGAAAACTTACAAAACAAGTTTACCGTATATAAAATTTTGTAATATTTTAAAGTACACATCCTATCAACAATTGGATGGGTAGACAGGGAGAAAGCAATGATATGAAAACTTTTATATATAGTTTCTCCTTGGGAATTTGTTTTAGTTAAAGCAAAGAAGATGATATGAGTTTTTGGAAGGACAAATTTTACTATTACTGCCTCGATCAACACAATAAATACACGAACATGTATCATGAAACTTGAGAACAAGCTAGATGTCAAATGGTCATAGATAAAAATCTATAATTCATTAATTGTGTGTACTACATTCAAAATTAAAATGGGGTTAAAAATACAGTCTTTTATTATAATTTTTATTTTGGTGTATGACTTGCACATCTTTTCTAAGATATACTCGTGATTGCTTTTGAAACACTATATAATAGTGAATTTTTTTATCAATTTAATATTGTTGGGGGATGTGTGCTTAAAAAAACATTAATTAAATACAACGGTAATTAGCTAGAACACCAAAAACTTATTAATTCCTATGATACAACTTGGAAAAGCCAATAATGATTCAGAATTTATTTCACTTTTGTGCATATAAATACAAGAAATTAATATCAAAAAGTCACGTAATCCCGTCTGACAGGAAAATAAACATTCCCATATAAGTCGCTAAATTTTTCTTCTGCTGCTCAATGTGTCTGCGCACTAACACAGGTATTCAAGAGTTTAATAATCAGGACAGTGCCCTGGTATTTTTCTCCCTCTGCCGACAGTGCTTGAGTATTGCACCATACATACACCGGTGCATCTGTTCTTAAATGTATAGGATCCGCTAAATCACAAGACTCCACAATGTTATTTATATTTTTCCTTCTTTTATATATATCAGGATTATCAGGGCAATTATAGAAAGCACCTGCTAGTTTTTTGTCCTAGAGTAAATCAATCAATAGATAAACATTGGATAACAGAGGGAGCCTAGGGGCTGTTATAAAACTGTGAAATTTATGGATTTTTGGAACTGATGCTGATACATGTACAGTAACAGTAGCATTCATGGAGAAAAACACAAAATAAATGAAGATTCTGATGGAATCAAAAAAATAAGCATGCAGAGTGAAACTGACAAGGAGCGATTCTACCCAAAATATTGAATTAAATACATTTCTAAGAAGAATTTATAATACACTGGTACTTTTAATTGTACATTAAAATCTTTGATCCTCAGCCATGTTTGAAAACTCTATATTAGCCAGATCTTTTTTATTCGTACCATAAATCTGCCTTTTATATTGACAAATGTTAGTATCACGATCAGTTATTCAACGAAATGCTTGGCTTAGTGGATCTACTGCATATTAATGTAGATAAAAGGGTTTGAGCCACTGATGCACCAGTACAACCCTTTTTATTTTTTATCTCAACTTGTATACCGGTACTTATTTCGAATTATCTCCATCGTGGGCAAATTTGCAATTATAACTTTGTAAAATGCATGGATACAATATAAAAATTTGATTTTTATTTCATATTTCATTAATAAAATTTGAAGGACAAATAACATTACCATGATGAAAAATTACTCTTAGGCTGAGGATCTTTAAGAGAACCTTAAGAGCTTTGCATAACACTAGTCATTCAGAATACCAGTATGTCTTTTACCCCATGCAGGGCAATATTGAACTTAATATATTCATTCTTGATATCCAATCCTCTGCTTACCTACACTATTTGGTTCACAGGTATGACCCTTCAACCCCCCCCCCCCAAAAAAAAAAAACTCCCTCCTTTCCGTAGGCTACTCTCAGTCAATACTCTACTTCCCTACCTCTATAAATATACCCGGCAATAAAACGTAATGCTAACCTCTCACAGAGTTCTTCATACTCCCAATGTCCTCAGTACTATCCACTTGAGGCTCGTCTACACTATCAGTATTTGACCCTCTACCATGTCTCTACTTTGACTTGATACCATTAACACATAGCCTTCCCTCTCGCCATGTGTGTATTGATTTCTCACTGACATACCTAAGTCACCAAGATGCTTGTGCGTACAAAAAAGGTAGGGATCCAGAGGCAGTTTTGGGGAGAAAAAAAAAGAATTTATGAGGGTTTGTGTACTAGATTCAAGATATTATTGTCAGTTCTGAGGTACTTTTATTTTAAAGAAGTCAGTGAAGTTTTATAAATTCTGATCTCAGAACTTTTAAATAAGTCTCCCATATATTAAGCTATATCGTTTTCAAGAAAATACGAAATCGGTACCAGTAACTTTTATGCATGTAACAGAAAAACAGGGATCAACGCAGACAGAGATATTCAGAAAGACAGACAAAAGTGGAAAGAGAATTTTTCTACTGAACAGATTTTCAATAATTTAAGGTACATATCACATAATTTAAAGTTGTCACAGAATTGGCATGCAGAAAACCCTATGTAAGTAGAAGTGATACATCAATTCGTTTTATTTTTATTCATTACTTTTCCTGGAAATAATTAACATTTTTTCTACCATGCCTTCTTCTAGCATTAATATTGATCAGTAGGCGGGGTTTTTTGCCCACGACTTCTTTTATTGATATTGATTAGTATTTTATATTTTTTTGAATTAATCAAGTTATTCTTGAATTAATGTTTTAATTGTTCTAACTTACCTTTTCCCAACCCCTTTCCGTTCATTTCCATGCCGCTCATTGCTGTTCAAAAGCCATGCAAAGAAAGTATGAACATTACCGGGCATGCAAAACACAGACTTCTAAAAACATAAAGAGTCTATTCATAGGCAGCTATTAGAGTTAATAATTGTAACAAAAACATTACACTATAAATACATAAGAACATTCGTTTGAAATTATTATAATTAAAAATAGATTTTATATTAATAATATTTACTGAAAAACTCATAACAGAGAAAATCGGGATCAACTGGGGAAAACAAAGAAGAAAAAAAATTATGCAAAAGCTATAATGATCTAATAATCATAAAATAAATATAATTGTTAACTTTGAATTTGTATTTCAATTCTATAGCTGCATGAACTTTTTATCAAACCAAAATAATCAAAGTTATCAACTTCTAAAATGTTCAAATAAGATTTATAACATAAAACACAAATATACTCTAATTTTGAAAATATCAGTGCATTTTAAAAAGTTGCAATTTTTTAAATCATGCAAACAAGCTTTGAATCCCCATTTCAATTAATGACCTTCAATGGCCGGCCTCTTGATTTTTTTTAATCATATTTCTGAAGTTGACCTAAAAGTGACCTATATATGTATGTTAAGTGTACTGCATTTTACTGTAATTCATCTAAATTAAACAGATATTTGTACTGATATACTGCATTTTACTGTAATTCATCTAAATTAAACAGATATTTGTACTGATACATAAAATAGCTAGATCATCCTGTCGTTATAATATTCATAAGTAATACTTAAAGCCAAAAGAAAAAAAAAATATGACAATGCAATAGTATGTACACTTATTTGATGCAAAAGAAGACAAAACAAATATACACATACAAAGATCAGTTTCTACAAACCCAAGGACAGATTAGTCAACATAGATATCGCTAAAAATGATGGCCAAAGCATTTCAGTCCAAAAAATCTTAAAAGTCCTTTATAAGCATATTTCCTGCAAGCATTTTAGTAAACAGTTGCATCACCTTTGCAGGTTAACCGTGAGCCATTTAGCACCCCCCCCTCCCCTGGGGAAAAATAAAAAAAAAATTAAGTGAAGCTTTCAACTTATTCAGGTATCAAGCTGAACAAAGTTCAAACTCTTTACAATTTAACAGACATCATATACAAATATATGTACTGCAGTTTCATCATTTTTTATCAAAAACAAATGTTCATGGATTGGACTGTTTTGTCAGTATACAAAAATCAAAAGTTTATTTAAGTGAAGATAGGTGGTAACAGATTCTATTGAAAACCATTATTTTACCTTGTTTACATATACTTGAAAACTGTCAATTTTACAATTTACAAAAAAGATGTACTAAGAAATGTTAATGAAACCACAGTTGCAGTTCCTGAAAACAAAATTTTCTGAAAACTTAATATATACACCACCAATTAGATCCTCTCCCCACTATACACTTAAAAATAGGCAAATTCGGTACCCATGCACCAATAATTGTTTACAATTCATCGAATGGATTTTTCATGCCAATGTAATTCAAGCCAATACATTATATATATTGCACATGAACAATGTTTGATAATAAAACAACTCTATCGAAATATATCAATTATCGAATCATTTGCTTCAGACCATAGAAGAAATTGATCATCTATCTACAGACAATTTATGATAAATTAAGATAATTCGTGCTGCATATTTTCTACACAATGAAATATAAACGCTCTGACTTCACATCTATATCCTAAATTGTTTACAGTACAGAGCAACATCTGTGATATTTCAAACTAAAACCTGCAACATCAGACTACGAGCCCCCTAAGTTGCTCTTTACCTATACAATACTCACGTGCAGATATCCTAAGGTTTATACATAAGCATCCAAAATTTCGTTAGTATGTTGTTATAGAATAATAAGGATCCTTAAAACCCAGCTTGTTCTTACTACATGTAACTGAACTGTTCCAACTTTTAGACAAGAACGGCAAGATTTGTAATCAATGAATATTCATAAAAAAAACTTGGTCATCAATAACGAGAATTTCATCAGATATTTCATTCCCCACTCTGTCATGGAGGTCACCATTCAATGGAAAATCCACCACCAATGGTAAACATTATAGGGATCAGAAATAGGTACAGGTGTGTTATAGTCACAGAACTGTGACGCTGAAATCTTACCTGGATTGAAATCAGTTTAAAAACTGACTACCGACTATGGGATGGTGGGGGGGGGGGGGGGGGGGTACCATATATATGTCTCAAGAGTTTTAAGTGTGTTAAAATCACAGAAATGTGACGCTGAAATCTTACCTTTAAAAACTGACTACTGACATTGGGATGGGGGGGGGGGGGACCATACCATATATATGTCTCAAGAGTTTTAAAAGAATTCTTGGTGAATATAATCTGTGAAATATTTGTGATGTAGACTGTGACAGTGAACTTTAATCTAACCTTTTCATATGAGACCTGGGTGCATGTTCAAAGAATTTTTACATGCAACTCATTAAAATCACTAAAATATATATTGGGAGGGTTAGGTAGGGGGATAAGAGGTATATGATGCAAATTTAAAGATATTGCAAGAAGAATTTTATTAGATACACGGTAATAAACTATTTCTTGCATATGTTTCACAAGTTTTTTCAATTTCAAATGGAATTCAAATTCCATTAAAAATTTATCTTTTAGGGTTCCATAATACTCCATATTTGTTGAAATATAATAGTCAAAGCTAAGGAAATTCAATACACGTGTTTTTGTTGGTACAAAAAGACAGTCAGACCAAAACAGGTAGAATTAATATTGGCAGTGTAAATCTAATGCGCCGTAATCATAGTCTTTCCATGGGGGTGAGAAATTCCATACATTAAGTAACACAATAGGAGAGCTGAGGCCCATCATAAAAGGCTTTGTAATTACTGTTAATTTATTCAGGTTACTGTACTGGAAAATAACCTGTTCAGCCAAGCATAAACAAGGAGGTCAGACCAATCCCTAGTCATATTCATCAATGAGTTTAAGCTAAATTTAGACAGGTAACCGAATTCTCTTTTCTTCTCTCTCTCTCTTTTTTTTGTCACATGTTTTTTGTTCCGACACTGATTCGTAAGGAGTTATTTTTAGGTAAGATGCAAGAAATCCATAAACTTGTCATTTCAACCCATCCCATTACTTGCTTCAATTTTTTTCTGCCTACTAAGGACAATGATTTTTTTTTTAGGGTATGTTACAAAGTGTGATAGTTATTCAATTATATAAATGTCTTATTTTCAATTCCCAAGACTATAGCAAAACAGTTTTGGCCCTGAACTTTGAACAGCCATTAATGTTTTTTCTTATATTTCGTAAAAACTGTTTTGAATTACAATCAAAATTAGGCCAATAAAACTGCTTGATCACACATTGTGTGCACCTTGTTCATCTTCAGTCAGAATCAATAGACAACTGTTGCTTGCATCATTAATATTTATATAAAAGAACAAATTATTTTGGGTTGTATAATATGGTTATAGTTTTTCGCTTTTCTTCGTAGCTGACCAATCTGACAGGTAAAATTAACAATCATACAAATAGTCTAGAACAATAAGGTGCTTGTGTAATCATAAGAAAATATTCAATATATCAAATTAAAGTAAATGTCATTTTCATTATATAACATCTTGATCATTCATTTTAAACCATTACCTTTGTATATATACATACACGAAATATACTATATAACATCTTGATCATTCATTTTATACCATTAAGTTTGCATATATACATACACGAAATATACTATATAACATCTTGATCATTCATTTCATACCATTAAGTTTGTATATATACATACACGAAATATACTATATAACATCTTGATCATTCATTTTATACCATTAAGTTTGTATATATACATACACGAAATATATACTATATAACGTCTTGATCATTCATTTTATACCATTAAGTTTGCATATATACATACACGAAATATATACTATATAACGTTTTGATCATTCATTTCATACCATTAAGTTTGTATATATACATACACGAAATATACTATATAACATCTTGATCATTCATTTTATACCATTAAGTTTGCATATATACATACACGAAATATATACTATATAACGTCTTGATCATTCATTTTATACCATTAAGTTTGCATATATACATACACGAAATATACTGTAGTTACCTAACAGTGATTACTACTTGTACATTAACTCAACAGGAAAACAAGCTGATATTAATACGAAATCCGGGACTAAATCTCAGAATTAACGAGCTTCGCTAATGACCTTACCTGACCCATCCTTTGATGTTTGGGTGTAGCCCAGTAGTTGGGGCTGCTTGGACATCTCGGAGACAAAACTCGCCTCAACGTCTCAAAGTATCTCACCTGAAAAGATCAAGACAAATAAGACATTTCAAGAAGCCCGAATGCCTCGCCTCAGTATCACTTTAGTTCAATTAACTGAAACTTTCACTGTGACACTGTCATGAATTAAAAACACATTAACAGCCAAACATATCAAAACTTATTTTCATATTTTAAAAAAAAGAGATCAATACATGTATCTCATATTCAAACTAATTAATATTTATAGAGCTAGGAAAAAAAAGATTAATATCTCAAATTGAAATCATATGCAGCATATAAGATCTCAGTGCTGAAGTTTCAGAGACTTTTAAAATTATATTAAGTTAATTATTTTAAGTTAATTATATTCATTTGATGATTGATCAACATTCTGAAACTGAATGAAATGGAATGAAACATTTAGGTTCTTTTTTGCAGAAATTAATACATAAATCAAATTTTGCAGAGGATTAAATAATTACTCTGATCACTCTAATTAAGGAATTGCATGTAGTGTATCCATACCAATTTTTTTAGAGACATACATTACTGGAATTCTTGTCATTAAATGAACAAATTTAAATATCTATACTGTCAGTAATACAATGTATTAGTTTATAAATACAGGTGAAATAAAATTACGTAATCAATGTTTACTCAAAGCTAGCTTATATCATTCTCGTATGGGACAAAAATGTCCGATATGTTGGATAATCCAGCACCAAGAGATTAACTAACCTGCTGACCTGATGCTTAGCTCTGCTAATCTCCTGGAACATAAAACACCTTATAACACGTAACGCCCACCGCAGAGAAAAATCAATAGAGCGGTCACCGTACTCAATATTGACCTGAAATCGGGTTATTTAATTTCCTTATATGTATATATGTTAAACCCTTCACAGCCCTTGAATGGATATTTCAAGGGGGTGAAATTCTAGAAGATCTAAATCATAAAACAGGAAACCCTGATGATAAATGTTCCTGAAACTCTTGTCAATAATTATATATCATATATACTTAATTTTATGCTGATTAAAGTACATGCAGATTCCAGTTAAATCGTATGCAATCTAACATTTTACATGTACAACATTAATAATTTTAATTAAAAATATTATATAATAATTTATATATACAAATCATCAACTGCTTTATTTTGTATCTTTTGTAATGTATTAAAATGTCACAAATGATCTAATAATACATGATTGTATATTAATTTAGACATTAACAATAATACAAGTATATATCAAAAAACATATATGCAATTCACAATATTTGTACCTCCTTTGAAGATAGCCTGTTCAACTATAAGACAAGCCATGCAATTCCTCAAAAATTCTTTTATTTTATTTTTCAATCTTCCTTCCAGTTTCAACTTTCTTCCTATGTACATAAAGTAGCTACCTGGTACTATATTTTAGGCACATGGGTACCTGATAAGTACATGTACATCTATGCAATATACAGGTTTTGTACTTTAGTAAAGTCAGACTAGTTGCTAGTTATAAATGTTTCATCTTTGAAATTCACAGAAGCTTGTCTGTCCCCCCCCCCCCCCCCAAAAAAAAAAAAACATCCAAAGCAAATTAATTTATTTTGTCTCAACTTCCCTAGCTTGCGCCTCCCCTGTGAAATCATCAATATGTTTAAAGTGCAGTACAAATTGAAATACCATCTGAGAACTCACTCAATGGGCTCTCAAAAAAATCATTATCTATAACGCTATGAATCACAGTGATTGCATTGTGAATATATAAGGAAGCACTCGTAGCAGGTACAATGATCACAATTACAATGACAAATCTAAAAATTCCCAACAAACTTATCCATTACAATACTATTGCAAACTTACCTAGCAATTATTATCACAATACTGACAACACATGTATTAATAATCTGCATGCTTATATAGTCATTAGTTTAATTATTCAACAACTTGGAATTTAACCCAAGTTCTCAACAACAATATTAAGTTCCTGGTACTGTACAGTCATGAATTCTCTGTTGTGTCTCTGTACCTGATATTATATATATATATATATATATATATATATGGTCTGTGATATTTTCAGGCTTAAGCTCTAGAGCATGTTGTAATGAGTACAATGTAGCTGCAGTACTCTAGCTCCACTGGAAATTCAGGTTGACAGACAATGGTCTATCAACCCAAATTTCCCATGTAACAGTTCTACAGCTAAGTCTAAGTTACTATGGGGCACCTTTTGATATTAATGTGGATATTAAAAGTACATTAGAATCAAAATACCTTCATCCATGTAGAATTTTCAAATTTAATATCATTTGACTAAAAATTAAAATTAAAAATTTTTGGGAAAAGTCAAAGTCATAAAAGCCCCATTTTCGTATTTTTTTTTTGCATTAACAAAATCTACCGAAAACTGGCCACCATCAGCAATTTTTAAGCGTCTACAATACTGTATATCTGCGGGGGGGGGGGGGGGGGGGGGTTTTCGTGCGTCACTAAATTTGCGAAAATGGGGAAAATATGTAGCATTTTTAATTTGCATCAGTCAATTTTTGTGATTTTAAAATTTCTGTAACAAAAAATAAATTAAGGACGTTCAGCTCCTGTATTTCTAATATTTAATCTTAAAGTTACTTATCATTTTACAGCATTACTTTTTATGTTTTTTTTTAAACACTTTGTATCAATTAATTTATGCTAGAATTGGAAAATGCCATATAGTGCTTGATTAAATGTGATTTCCTGATTAACATGATTAATGCACTGCAAAAACACACTACACATACATGTAGTTAACAAGGATTTGATATTTTCAAAAAACATTGTAATCTGACAATTTTTAGGGAAGGACTACGGTAAAACAACTTATTTTTAGCTGTGAAGAAATCATTGCTGATTCATTGTGTAATAAATGAGTCATAAAATTTAACCCCCCCCCCCTTTCAACTTCCCGACCCTAACATGCGGCCTCAAAATGATGCAAGGATATAATAACAAATCTGACAGGCATAAATTTATTCTTTATATATCATAACACAAAGGTTCTGAATCAATACATGTATAAATAAACATGATTACTTACAATTTTTTATAAATATTCTTTTGTGAAGTTCTCCATTTAATTAAATCCTGATTTTCTATCAACATTGACATATTGATATCACCCTATTTTCATTCTTAAAGTCAAACCAATTAAAACATAATTATTTAATGTTACATAAATATGGTATAAATGTGCTCACTTCATATGCTATCTGAAGATATTTCATGCCGAGAACAAAATGTCAGCTTGCATTAATTTATCTGACTTACATGAATGATGGTTTACTTAGTATATAAACATATATAGCCAAGTCTATGATGCCAAGAATGTAGTGAAAAGTAAACATATAAAACAGTTTACATTTTTAGTTTTATTGCCCATATATTTACAACATAATAAGAAAGTTCAAAATATAGGTCACTTGACTGTTTTTGGCGATTCAACAGTTACTTCCCTTTGGCTGTCTCAATATCAAGATTTTGTTCTTCGATTTAATTATTAATTGATTAAGCTATCATGCAACTCAGATTAATCAAACATTATTACATGTCCTTCACATCAAGTCGTACGTGGTGACATAGTAACAGAATAACGTTGTCGGCCTAGAGTACAGTATATCTACATGCATGTCTACCTGTATGTATCTGACATCGGGTGGGAACCCATTTGAAGGATGATTATGAAGTAAACGAAAGGTAGCTAAAACTAAAGTTAGCAGCTTAGACTTCGACATCAACATGAAACACTCTTGTCATACACCATGTACTTAATTATAACATGTTGTTAAATGATTTTATATCAACAATTGAACAAGCGACAGGAGTACGCCTGTAATGAATGAAATAACGCAAAACATACGATTACTGGGGTTATATACTAAACGACAGGGTTTAGTAAACCCACACAAGAGAGCAATAATATTTTCATTCAAACTTCAATGAATTTACAGCGATTTACCTTGCAATCGGTCGTTGGAGTGTTAATATATGCACATCAATTCACAGTTTGCAGTTGATCATGCCGCCTAGCTTGCGCAATATCCGGAAACATGATAAAATTAAAATTGTTACAGTAACTCGTCTTTTTCCGGATGTATTTTTTTGAGGGGGGGGGGGGGCACTGTCAAAATTACATCTTAATCATCTTAATGAATGTTTCATTAAATGTTTCAAAAATTCAGGAAATCATCTTAAGGGTGGATGTATGGCGAGGAGGGCATGGAGGGCATCATTTCCGTTGGTATATTAAAAATCTCCAATATTTCCTAGATTTATGTGCGATGCATTTGTAACCAAATATTTCCGCGTACACCAAAGGCTAAGTGAAAGTTTTCGCGTTGAACAATAAAACTAAGACGTAATTTATAAATACAATATGTCTGTATTATGCTATTTCTTGAGAGAGCTAATATGATATTTATATATATTTTCATTATTTCTAATGAAGTTTATATCTAAACATTTTCACAATACTATCAACAATTTAATTGTCATCTTCGCTAGCCAAGGGTTTTTGGTCCACTTTGCTCCCCATAAACGTCTATGGGAAACGGAGTGGACCGAGAACCCTTGGCATAGATGGTATAGAATACTCTCTCTCTCTTCCTCTTTCATACCCCCCCCCCTCCGAAAAAAAAATACAAAAAACAATTAAAGAAAACAAAAATTATCTTCTGCGCCAACCCTGATTACAGCGTACATTCATTAGTTCCTAGCTTTGGTAACTGTCATGTTGTAAATTTTGAATTGACCTGGTGGCAGTAAATACAAAATTTACATGCAGTAAATACAAAATTTACATGCAGTAAATACAAAATTTAAATGTAAATTTTGTATTTACTGCATGTCACCCGATGAATTCAACATTTCCAACATAATCAAGAAATAACCATGCATAGAGCATGAACCACAACATAAAAATCAATTTAGACATCTAAGGAAATTCCAAATATATCAGTTAACGTTGATAAGAATATAACATTTGTTCCCCCAACAACAAATGAAATAAGTTGATTATAATGATTTTTATTTTTTCTCTCGAACTGCTAACCCATTGAGGAATAATAGAATGACAGCCCATTAGATAAATAATACGAAACGTATAGTTAAATATCCAGGATTTTTTTTTATAGCTGTACTAGATTTTCAACTGCAGAACACGCACGTGTAAAAGGGTACATGCGCGCGCCAGACACGAATGGAAACCCCCGTATGACTAAGCGCGTTCAAATAATGTTGCATTATCACAAACATTTGCATATGCATGAATTCTGAAAATTTGTACCCAAACATATATATACCCATATATAAAACGCCATGCAATGTCAGAGGCAGTTTAATTATAATTGTAGCGACGTTTGCATGATTAGTATATAAGTATATCCAATCACCTGGAGAAAAGTAGAATCTCTTTCAGTGTAAGATGCAGGTAAGTACTTGAAGTGGGAACGTCATTCATTCATTCATTCATTCATTCATTCATTCATTCGTTCGTTCGTTCGTTCGTTCGTTCGTTCATTCATTGCGCACAGCCTCATAGAGAAGGTATAGGCACGATGTCAAAAGGAATGTACAAAATGTGGGTACCAACCTGGGTCCTCTTACTAATTATATTTTAAAATGAGTCTGCAAAAGTTATTAATAATTAACGGCAACTTATGGTCACTTCTTTTCTCTCTTTTCCTTAATTTCTTTTTGCACCCCAAAAAAATGGTTTTTAAAATAAACACTTGAATTGCTTTGCCGTTTTATATCTAGTGATATTAATCAAAAAATGAACGTATCATATTATTGTAATTCACATGCATCTCCAATATCATTTTTTGCATGATATACATGTATAATTTTTCAACTGTACACATTATTCCATTTGTCTATACATGTATTAATTGCAAATTTGCTTTGCTCGATCGATAGTATTTTCCATCGTTGTACATTCATTTTATCAATAATAATCTTTTCAGTAAAAAAATGATAATCAGCTCTGTGCGATTTTCATATTGATTCACATACATGTATTCATGACTCAGTCTTTTTACTTCTTTTAAAAAGATACATTTTACACAAGAATTTAACAAGTCATTTTACAAAAGAATAAGAATTTTTTTTTTCAGCAATTATGAATTTCGTTGGTAATAATTAGTTTTGCCTGCTGTGCAACATTGAGAGAGGGAGAGAGAGAGAGAGAGAGAGAGAGAGAGAGAGAGAGAGAGAGAGAGAATCATGTAATGCATACATGTATGGGAAAATTAACATAACCTTCATGGGAGGCTGCATATTGCTAAATATGAACCACGTAATATACGGATATATATATGATAATATCCCCCCCCCCTAAAAAAAGGAAGAATTTGTCATTTTATAATTTAATCTCAAGACGATTAGTTACAATACATGGATACTGGTATTGTATTCAAAGGGCATTTAATGAGTTTGTGACGTACGCGATACGGATTTATATTTATAACTGGCCTTTAAAGCGCTACAAGAAATCAATATAAGAACAGGAAAAGAACTTGACAGTGTACACATGGTGTACTCCGGGTCGAAAACCAGTACACCGCAACACGGCAAGCACTGGGGTAGAAAACCAGTACTCTGTGTGTGCTGAAGTGTTGCGAAGGCCAGTCTTATACAATCTGTGTCCACCTGCAGGTTCCGTGCCTGTGTTTCATTAATTAAGATCGTTGATTGCACACTGAGTAATGAATTAGAAAAATTATAATTTGAGGGATATTTGACTGCATTACTTCACTATGCCCGAGGTAGGTACATGTATATTATGCATGTGTACATTCGTAATCGTTGAGCCTTATGAAAGATGAGGATGCTCTATGAATATTTACACGTAGATGGGTTAATTAGAGGTATTAATCAATTGTATGCGTCTGTATTATATCGCTACTGTGTAAAATAGATATATGGCTGTTGCCTATTTTAATCATAGGATTTAAATTTCGATCGTCAACAGTGCTTGACATTATTTTTGTTTTTTTTATTTTGATCCAGCTGATATATTGCGCAACCTGTGCCGTGTTTTCAAAGAAACAGATCAATAAAACTTAAAACAAAAACTAATTATAATAGATCTAATGATATATCGGTTTATTTAAAAGTAATATCTATATGCTGAAACATCTAAATTCCCATGCATTATTGGAAGTTAGGCTTAAGCTCTACTGCAGTAGCACTCTATGTGGTTCAGCATCCGTTGGAAATAGAGTTATTCCCCTTGGCAACAAATCTTTTTTTTTTTCATCTCCATTTCGATGATGATATTACAGGTAACGTTAGGCAAATCATGCCATTATTTTAAAATGACTACCGTCTTTTAAGCCTAACGTTAGATGAATTAATTGCCACATTAAATTTTAAATCCAAATGCTGCTTATAAGTCCAACATTAAATATTTAAAGAACACCGGTGACCATGTCATAGGCCTAGAATCTCTTTAACACTTACCCTATGTCCAGTTAGCACGATTGATTTTTCTTTAGAATTGAATTGTTTGACTTTTGTATTGAATTGAAAGTGTGTATTTCAGTGAATAAATTGAGTTTATAATGCATTCTGTAATGTTTGTATTCGCTGTTCAAATTTGCCAAAGATTCCATATGGAGAGAGAGAGAGAGAGAGAGAGAAGAGAGAGAGAGATTGTATTAGATTTCTTCTCTTAAATTTTCTCAAAGAAAAAAATTTAATGACCACTTTTTTTTATTGCAGGAAAAATCAAACAACAAAGTAGCTCCTCTAGATGGTAAATATCATTTTATGGTATAATTTTCTTTAAAAAAATGTACACATATGCCATCATGGCATAAGATCATTGAAACAAACAGTTTGAACATTTAACAACATACCATTATTTTTAGCTAACAAATTAAAGCAAGGCTATGGTGAGACAGCTTTAGTGTGGATTTGTGCTAAAGATCAGCTTTATTTTTCACAATGTGCATAAAACTGGTGCACTGCAATTAATTCCCAAATGTTCTTAATTGTTTGAGATATTTGTAGCTAATTTTCTAAGCTACCCAATCAAACAACCATTGCTTTAATCATTTTGAGTTGATTGAGTTACAATTGCAAAAAAATTAGATCAAAGTTTAAGATTGGTATGAAATGCTGCATGCATTGAAATGCAAATTTTATTTGTTACAGTAGCACGTCAGGATAAACGTCAGGATAAAGTGATTACAATATATATATCAGCTAGGCTTTCAGCAGTCTGGGTTAAGTTTGAAATAAATGCATCCATGTTTCAAGAACTCAACCTAATAAACTTCCTGATTTGAGAAAAAAAGTTATGCTGAGTCATGTATGGATACTTTGAAAGATGCCCTTTTTTGAAAAAGTTCAACTGCATTTATTGATGCAAAAAATAAAATTATTGTTTGTTTGGAATTGCCTCCCGCCTCATTGAAATACCCCTTGCTGATAAAATTTTAATTGCAAAATATTAAAAACTTTTTTTTTAGTATGGAAATTTTTATTTTTTACCCATTTTTGATGAGTCAAACATCCAGGTGTGAAAAATTACAAAAAATGTCCCCCCCCCCTCCCTCCCAGGTCTAGAAACCTCCAGGCGGCAATTCCAAACAAACATTTTTTAAAGAAATACCTGAATTCATTATGTTATTTGTCCATGTTTTATACACCCTGTACAGACAACGTTGAATCAGAGTTACCACCCTTAGAAAACGGCTCTCCTCGCAAAGAAGGGATATTACCAGCAAGTCTTCCACCCATAGGTAAGAGGAGATGGTAGCTGAATGCAATACTATTCATTCGTGATCCCTCTGAAAGCCTCCCAATTGTAAAAATTTTAAAAAAATATATCCAAAAAATTTTCTGTTTCCAATTTAAGAAAAGTTCCCTTTAACTTGAATCAGATTTTCTTTCTATGGTTGAAAGGGGTGGCAAAGGGGCAATATAATGATGAAATGGGAAAGTGGGAAGGGGGGGGTAAAAGGACGGGAAAGGAAAGGACGGAAAGGGTTTTGAATACAAATTAAGGACTAAATTGGAGCGAGAAAAGCTATAAGTGTATGAGTCTTCTGAAAATCATGTAAATTCGAGAGTCTATCTGTAATAATTAACATGATTCTTTTATGGTGCAAGATTATGATTTGATCAGATCTTTACTGACGCAATGGTCCTTGCAGCTCATGGTAATAATTCAGTTATTTTTTTTGATATACCGTGTTTATGATATAATATTGCTTTTCATCAATTACAGTGGTAATGATGAGCAAATAAATACATAATTATATATTAATCACATGTATTGATGGTATATATTTCTTATATATATACACATGTACTTTCAATGATCACATAACTCCCTGGCATTTTGACAGAAAAAGGAAAAAAGACAAATAATTTGTCCCCCCTTCCTCCAATTGGTGAGAGTGGTGGTAAGTTCATGTAGGGTCAAGGTCAAGGGTCGATCTTTGACCCGGGATGGTGACCTTTGTAGAAAAGCACCCTATACTTAGAACAATTTCTGTACCTAGATCTTCGTACTAAGGCGATATACTATGTGAGGGCTATGGTGGATGTTGAACTTATTACTAGGTGTATTACTTACAATGGGTGATTTTGGACGGTGTTTTTACTTCCAAATAGCTAAAATTTTAAAGGTGCAAAAATTTAACTTTTGCATTTTAAGAAAAAATAGGAAATTGCCAGTATTATCAGTACACGTGGCAAAATATTAATGAAATGATATTACATAAATCGCATAAAATTGACAACACCTGCCAAAGTTGCACATTTTATGGTATAATTCAATGTATATATATGTAGATAAAAGTATAGATTTGACATCCTTCTTCAATTCATCTTTAGTGTAAACTAAAACCTTATGTTTTATTGTACATATACATCTATACGTCTATGGTATATGATGTATTTGTACAATATACTTCATCACTTGAGATTCCTCAAGGTCTTTATATCTTATTTAAATTTTGGTTACTTAATATGTAATTATTTCGTTACCATTTGATACATTTGTTACTCATGATTACTTAGCTGTCTTGGATGGTAATATAATAAATGAAAAAAATAAATATATATTTACCTTGTTTCAGTTATATGCTGTAAGACACACCAATTTGAGTTGCTCAGCTTTTCATGAAATTATTGGGTTATAGGCTTCAAAATTGATTCGTAATGTTATCACCGTCAAAGACAGCTGAAAATGTAAATATTTCACTATCAGGACAAAAAAATTATAAGAATAGATTTTTTGTTTGAATTTTTTTCTTCATTCTTTTCCTTGTGTGTCATCTATGCTCGCTGCACTGCAAAGCTCTGAAAACTAACAATTTAGCATTTAGGAATATTACTTGATACCAACTTTCATTTCTACTAATTTAACTGTTGTGAAATAATCTCCCTGTATGATTTATAGTGTATATTGATCGAAAGGCATCATGACCTTTTATTACTCATATAAATTTTGACTGAAGTGCACACACAAGCACAGCCTTATAGATTTGTTGAGAATTTACGGCTTTCTCCGAGATAAAAATCTGTATAATTGATAGTCCCATGCATATAACAAGTCTAAACCCCACTCAAAGAACTAGGACTTTTAGCTTAATCAGCAAAATCCATTTAATACCAATTTTCATGAATTTTTTTATTAATCATTTATTTTTTTAGCAGCTAAATTGAATGTTTAAGTGTAAATTGATACAATTAATGGCCACAAGTTTGCATGTTCTGGAAACTATGATTTTTTTTTTTTAGAACTACTTCAACAAAAAATTATCCCCAATAATATTACTCATGGTATTACAGGAACCACAGTGACTTTGTTATCTGCACCTAATTTTTTTTTTTTAGACTATGTGAATGAATAAAAATCATAGGGAGGAAATAATTCTGAATTGATTTATATGTCTATGTGTCTTTTAATTTCCTTAATTTACTGAAATATAATTAATAAATCAATATTTGTCAACAAATTTTTAATTGTTGGAGATCATGCAGTTATCCAACAGCAAGTGAATTAAAGAGAGTAACAAAAATACTACATATATATGTACAACTCTCGGTAGTACCGGTATACCTTATTTTAAGCATGTACCGAATTCCTGATTCCAAATTTTATTATTAAATATTGTGAAAGTATTAAAATGTGAGGAACAATTATAATACATGTAGTTAGTAATTATAGCTACCATACTTTCAGAAAAAATGAAAAAGAGATTTTAAATTCTACAAAAAACCACTTTTTCATTTACAGCACTTATATTACAGTAATGCAGTACTGTATTCAGTGTTAATTTTGCCCTGTGTTATTTTCGCTCTTAAATCTTATTTAATTTATTTTAACTTATTATTAGTTATTTAAAAATTGTTTAAAATTTGCCTGGTCTACAATTGCCTGCTGACAACGATGGCGGAAGGGGCGAAAAATCAAAAGAAAAGCGAACATTTTCCTGTGATTACTGTATTTCCTCCATGAACATGTAAATTCAAAGATTAATATAACCGGTACTTAAGGTGGCTCACTACACCGTGAAATATTTTTTCAAATCAGCAGAAAATTACTTGATTATGATAGATATCATAATGGATAAGAAGTATTTAAGTCTAATAGGCAAAAAAATGCGCAATTTTGGAAGAAAAATTACATTTACAAAAATTTAATTCAGTTAACATGAACAAAAAGCTCCAGGCAGATTCGAACTCATGATCTGCGATTCAGAAGCCCAATACTTTAACAACTGAGCTAACAAAACATTTAAATCGCGATCTTGTGACGTAGTGTTTTAAAAAGTATAAGTTTATGTGTAGTTAGATAAATGATAAAATCTTGTGTGTATATTAAATCTCACTGACAGATAAAAAGGATTTGGAAAATGGAACAGATGTGGCTAACGGAAAAGTAGTGGATGAAGAAAACAAAAGTACAAAAGATGGCGAGAAGGAAGAGAAGAAAGAGGAGCAGAAAATGGTTGGACCTTTAGAAATAGTGAGTAAAAAAATCCATTCGATTTGTATTCCAAGTAGGGTATTTTTAAAATCCTTGTGTGTAGGAAAAAATTGGAAAACGTGCTGTCTTTTGTTTATTTTTTTAAATTTTTTTGCAAATTTTATTCAAAGAAGAAGTAGGTATGATATTATAACAGTGCTTTACATTTTGGCGGATTTTCAATTCAAACTAAGATGATCTATATACATGTACTTGTAATAAGAACATGCTGGCACTTTAGTGTTATGAACAAAACACTGTATATAGATTGTATTATATATATTATACATATATATTATACATATTATTTATACAGTTGTGTGATAATATCTAACACCTCTTTGTTACAGTTTAAGTACGGGACGTGCTTCGACTACTTCCTGATGTTCGTCGGCTCTTTCTGTGCCGTTTGTCACGGTGCTGCCCTGCCCTCCATGATCATCGTTTTTGGAGACATGACAAACACCTTTGTGAACTCTGGCATCTACTACAACTGGCTCCTCAGTATATCAGCATACCTAGCAACTGTTAGCATAACAATAGCACAGGCCGTGTCAGACCCAGCCATTCTCAAGTAATTTTGTATTTTGATTATCATATCAACCTCATTTTCATATCAATTGCCTCCTCCTCCTCCTCCTCCTCCTCCTCCTCCTCCTCCTCCTCCTCCTCCTCCTCCTCCTCCTCCTCCTCCTCCTCCTCCTCCTCCTCCTCCTCCTCCTCCTCCTCCTCCTCCTCCTCCTCCTCCTCCTCCTCCTCCTCCTCCTCCTCCTCCTCCTCCTCCTCCTCCTCCTCCTCCTCCTCCTCGTCCTCCTCCTCCTCCTCCTCCTCATCATCATCATCACCATCTTCATCATAATCATTCTCTACATCATCATCAGGATCATCATTTTCGTAATTGTTTATCATCATCATCAGCAGTAGTGTGCAGCAGAAGCAGTTTCATGATCAAGCCATCATCATTCTTCCACCATAGCCACAACAATGTTCATCAACATCATCATCATTGTATCGCAACTACATGTATTTTTTCTCTTTAGAAACAAATACAGATAATTATGTGGGCGGGGGGGGTTTGTGCCATATTTTGTCTTTTATAAATTGTTTTTCTTGGATTTTTTTTCAGCACTAATACACACAGAACAGCCCTTCAGGCGTCTCCCTACAATGTTACAGACTTCAGTGCTCTTGATAAGGCTGTATCTGAAGATCTACTGGAGACCATGAAAGTCTTTGTATATTATTACATAGGTAGGTCATGCAAGGTCATAGAAAAAACTATGAATTATATGAAATTTTATATGCTTTGAATGCAGCAACTTACAATATTTTGCTGAAACTATACCATTGAAAAGCTGTTAAGAGGGCTGGATTGAGCTATAAACTATTACCAGTATTTAGTAAAGAACACTATTATAGGTATTTAGTAAAGAATAAATAGATACATTTTACCATTTAAATTTGGGTATTTTCATATTTTTTTATATAGAGCTCTCCATCTTATGGAGATCAATACAGTCTAAAAATGGCCATGACCACCGAGCCCTCTTAATCATATGAAATATTATATGTCTTGAAATTACCCATTGTGTCTCTCTATCCATACAGGTATTGGTGGAGGGGTCCTGGTATTCGGATACCTCCAGCTTGCCTGCTGGGCGACGGCCGCTGAGAGACAGACACACAGGATCCGGATTGCTTTCTTCAGGAACATCATGAGACAAGAGATTGGCTGGTTTGATACTCACGACTCCGGGGAACTCAACACTAGACTTACAGGGTGAGTAAAGTCCTCATATTAAACAAGTCAGTGTGCATAATTAGTCAAGAAAACAAGTCATAAGAAAATTCAACACTAGACTTACAGGGTGAGTAAAGTCTGCATAGCAAGTAGCAAGACTGAAAGTTAATAGGACAAGTTACATGTATATGAAACTCATCACTGTGAGTAAATATTTCCCATAACAAGTTACTGGACATAAATTTGATAAAGTTGACAATTCACTTAGAAACTTAAACATGTGACAAACACGGTTGGTATAATTCAAAAACCAAGTCATTTATTTGATAAATGTACCTATATCTGATCAAAAGTACAAACATTTTCAACCTGTTGAAATTTTTTTACACATTCAGTACTTTCAATACTGTGATTCTAGAGATGTGAACAAGATCCAGATGGGGATAGCAGACAAGATGGGGATCTTCTTCCAGTGGATGTCTTCATTTATCGTTGGGGTGATCATCGGCTTCGTGTATGGATGGAAGCTGACCCTGGTCATTCTGGCCTTTGGTCCGCTGATCATGATAGCCGCCCTTATTCAGGATAAGGTAATTAAGGGGGCTTATGACCATTTTTATACCATATTAATCTCCTTTAGATGAAGAGCTCTGTATAGAGATATAGAAAAATATTCAATTTTTTAATTGATCTGAAATATTTGAACTTTTTCTATGCTAAATGTATATGGTAAAAATTATTATATTTAAAATCTCCACGCAAATCTAATGGGTAATTTTTTTAACATCCAGCTTCTTAAATACACATATATATGCGAATATATTCGATTCAAGATATTTTTTGAAATATCTAACAAAAGTGGAAAGATCTAGACTTGCTTAAGTTGAGAAATGTACAGGATGACAATATAATCGCAAATCTTTAGTGATGAAGAATAAAAGCTGGTGAAACACATACAGTTATCTAACTTATTCATGATTTTATAGCAGTTAAAGCTACCTTCTAAAAACTTTTGAGAATTCACTCTGTTTGATTAAATGGGGGAAAAAATAATTTTATGACTGTATTAAGAAAAAATTAATACTGAGAATGTCCGGAAAAATTCTGAGTCATTTCTCCATCAGTCTTAGACTTATAGGCCAAACAAACAATTTTAAAAGCCTACGTTAATGTCAAATCCTTGACTACATTCTCCTTTGATCTTCATTGTGTAAATTAAAGGTCTTCTGTATTATTTTTTCTTTATCAGAAATATTTATTAGTGTGTAGTAAGTGCCCTTAGCGACCTACTTTTATCATGACACCCAAAACTTTACAAAATGGTGATTTAAAAGTATTTAATCCAGCTTGAATATTGTTTTGTCTAGTAGTGAATCGGATTTAGATCAATTGATCACCTGTTAAAACTTACATGTGGGTGTCCAATTCCTGAATTATTGTAAATTTCCACTCTAAAAAATTTTCTGGTCACCATTGCATCTGTAATTTACAATTATTTCTAATTCATATTTTAGATAATTTTTATATGGCAATCAATGAAATTAGGAGTACACATACTACGTACAAGATATTTTTCAAATCTACCGGTAGATTATAAATCTTTTACTACATAAAATTTGCATGTTAATTTTACAATAGTTCATTAATAATTTTCTCTTTTTATTGAACAATTGACCAGATGATTTCAACAGCATCTTCCAAAGGGCTGGATGCCTACGCTAAAGCAGGGGCGGTGGCAGATGAAGTGCTGGGGGCCATACGGACCGTGGTGGCTTTTGGGGGACAGGATAAAGAGTGTGAGAGGTAGGGAAGAGAGAGAGAGAGAGAGAGAGAGAGAGAGAGAGAGAGAGAGAGAGAGAGAGAGAGAGAGAGAGAGAGAGAGAGAGAGAGAGAGAGAGAGAGAGAGAATCAGACAGACAAATTGACAGGCAGACAGACCGAGACAAGCAATGAAAGAATTAATGGAAATGTCTTGGTTATGCAAAGAAGATATATGGTATATGTAAATATTCATCTATACATGTATATCATGAGAAAGAGAGAGAGAGAGAGAGAGAGAAAGAAAGAGAGAGAGAAAGAGAGAGAGAGAGAGTATATGTTCAAATAATCATAAATATAAACATTGATTTACTAGGTGGTGCAAAAGAATAGAGGGTGCATGATAATGTTATTTATTATTAAAATAAGAAAAACACTACGTCATCAGATAGCAACTGTTATGTATCTATGATAAATTTTTTCATTGTAGGTACAGTAAACATCTGAATGATGCCAAGGGATCTGGGATCAAGAAAGGGATCACAGTGGGATTTTCTATGGGAATCATCTACTTCATTGTGTTCTCCGTCTATGGGTTTGGTTTCTGGTACGGTGCCAAGATGGTGCGGGAGGATGACGATTACAATCCAGGAAATGTCCTCATCGTAGGTTTTTTCCCCGTCCCTCTTTATTCTCAATATAATACTAGGATTGTTGTTGACTATTGATATTAACAGATCTCTCACGTGAATCATAAGAAATTCTAAATACTTATTAAGGTAATAAGGGACACCTGTGGATATTAATGGGAACAAAAGTACATTATAATCAAAATACTTTCACCATTTTAAAATTTTACAATATTTGACCATATATATTTTATATATATGTTTTAAAGTTTTCGGAAAGGTTAAAATTGATAAAAAAAAAAAAAAAAAACCCCGTTGGAACTCATGACTTACAGATTTGTAGTTAACACTCAAACCTATTGCGCTGCACTGTTCAGTAATTTTTTTTAGCAAGTTTATAAAATTATGCTTGATTTTATTATGTCAATTGTAAGTATCTATCACAACATGGAGGTGTCCCATACCACCTTAATCACTCCTATATCTGTATTTCTATTTCATTCAGCCTTTTAATACAATTAATGCAAATATTCTTATTGCCCTTTAAAATGTAATGCATAAAAAAAATAAAGTTATTGCATGTACCGTACATGTAATACATGTTTGAAAATTTTATTACATATCTGGTTTATCTCAACAACATCAATGTGCAAACATTATAATTCACAGTAAACAAATGATAATCCACTAATCTTTTTTCCATCAGGTGTTCTTCAGCATCATGATAGCAGCATTCTCTCTGGGGTATGCCACGCCCCCTCTCGGCAAGTTTTCAGAGGCCCGAGGGGCCGCCTTCAATGTGTACAAGATGATTGACAGTGTAAGTTTATCTAAATATGTACTAGTTTGCTTGAAATGTATTTAACCAATAATGGTTTTTTTTACTGGTTTTCTACTCAAACTCTGTTTTTACCGCGAACTCCCTCATAGCATGAGTTCTTTATGATTAATTTACCTTTTGGAGTGGTTTTCTGCTCATTTAGTCATACATTTATGCATTTCAAATAAAGGTTAGGTCCCTAATATCACAAGTTCCTTGATGATTTGCTTTATTGACTTGTTCTAAAGACTTGATACCTTACACAATTATTTAAGTTCTTATGTTGATAAGAATGGTTTCCCTGTTTTAGGTACCTGACATTGATTCTGCTAGTGACGAAGGTTTAAAACCGAAGGAAATGCTGGGGAGTGTGGAGTTACGGAATGTGAAGTTCAGATATCCCGCCCGACCAGAAGTTCAGGTAAGACGGAAGGCAGTTCACAGGGTTTTTGAACACTTTTGAATTGCACATGACAGAAAATGATTCGTATTATAAAACTAGTCTTAAAGATTTACTCATTTGTAATGGAAATTTTATCATTTATTTAAATGATTTTACTGTTCTTCCCTTTAATAGCCTTAGCTAACAAAAAAATACTTCATTTGTAAGTGTTAGAAGGTTAGAATGATTTTTCCCCCATTTAATTCACTAATAAATACCTTAAAGGTCAAACTCTCAAGTGAAAGTTATCTCCCTTATAAAAAGAGTCATTGTACCTTTTTATTCACGTATTCTATATTATCCTTTCATTCATTGTTCTGAAATTTGAACAAACACTCAAGTGAGAGTATTCCTCCTTATAAATATAGGATCTCTCATGATTTGCGATTGTATATGATTTTTATCCAACGAGTTGTGTGTTTTCTATCCCCGAGCCTTGGCGAGGGGATAGAAAACACACAACGAGTTGGATAAAAATCATATACCATCGCAAATCATGAGAGATTCTTTTTATCACATGTTTTACGAAGTATTTTGTTAATCCCAACTTTTTCTGTAAAAATTGTGATTGTGAGCCGCACAACACATTATTTACAACACGTCAACAACGTTACGCATGGAAAAAAAGTTCCTTAAAGTATAACAAACATACATTCATTTTCGAACATTTTTTTAATGAATTCATGACAAATAACTGAAACAACATTAAATGTTTAAAATTTATGTCTCAACACCCCTCAACTGAATTAATTATTTACTTTTTCATTCTACGTCAATCAACCGTCTAAACCTACGTAATGATTAACTATGACGTCACGTGGCGTAAGAACACACAGTGGAATATCAAAAATTTATCCCATGAGTGATATCCACCGTATATTGGGATAAACATGTGATAAAAAAGGATTTTTTACACCTTACAATACCAGTATACATGTATCTATATCATCCTTTCACTCAGGTTCTAAAAGGTGTTTCCCTAGAAATCAACAGAGGGGAGACGGTGGCCCTGGTGGGCTCCAGTGGCTGTGGTAAGAGTACCATCATACAGCTTCTACAACGCTTCTACGACCCAGAGGAAGGAGAGGTAAGTCTTGGTTATACAGTAGATTCCTTATTTTACGTGAGTACTTAATTTCGCGGTTCAACGGTATTACTAGTATACCAAATCGCAATAATATGAAATTGTGAAGGCTTTTTATCATAATTCCATACAGTTTTTTTCTTTCCAAAAAATAAAAGTGAGATTTTAAAATCCGCGAGCTATGCTTCTCACGATTTGACATGGAATTTTACAGTATCTATTTTCAACTCTTATAATATTTGACTGCATTCTAGCTTATGATATCAATTAGAATTTCACTAGGTCAAGTTTTTACACTGATTTGGACAGTAGTTTACATTTATTATATGCATTCTCCATGTTTCACTTTATAAGATATTGTTAAAATTCAAAATATAGCTAAATTGTGTCAAATCAATAATACCTGTACTGATTAACCTCAAAGTCATATTGTAATATCATGCATGCTTGTCTGCCCAATTAAGAACACTCATTTATAAAGAATGAAACTTTACATGATCATTTATAAATCTGTTACTTGCATCATCTGTTCTTCATTGACAACTTGTGTAGGTCTGTTTGGACAACAACAATATCAAGTCCCTGAATCTGAAATGGCTGAGGACACATATCGGGATTGTCAGTCAGGAACCTGTTTTATTTGCTACAACGATCGCCGAAAACATTCGCTTTGGGAAAGAAGACGTCTCAGATGAAGAGATGATCGCTGCATGCAAGATGGCGAACGCTCATGACTTCATTGAAACTCTACCTAATGTAAGGGAAAATGACATCAATAAGTGAGGGATGTAATGGGAAATGACATCAATAAGTGAGGGATGTAAGGGGAAATGACATCAATAAGCGAGGGATGCAAGGGGAAATGACATCAATAAGTGAGGGATGTAAGGGGAAATGACATCAATAAGCGAGGGATGCAAGGGGAAATGACATCAATAAGTGAGGGATGTAAGGGGAAATGACATCAATAAGTGAGGGATGTAAGGGGTAATGACATCAATAAGCGAGGGATGCAAGGGGAAATGACATCAATAAGTGAGGGATGTAAGGGGAAATGACATCAATAAGCGAGGGATGCAAGGGGAAATGACATCAATAAGTGAGGGATGTAAGGGGAAATGACATCAATAAGTGAGGGATGTAAGGGGTAATGACATCAATAAGAGAGGGATGCAAGGGGAAATGACATCAATAAGTGAGGGATGTAAGGGGAAATGACATCAATAAGTGAGGGATGTAAGGGGAAATGACATCAATAAGCGAGGGATGCAAGGGGAAATGACATCAATAAGTGAGGGATGTAAGGGGAAATGACATCAATAAGCGAGGGATGCAAGGGGAAATGACATCAATAAGTGAGGGATGTAAGGGGAAATGACATCAATAAGTGAGGGATGTAAGGGGTAATGACATCAATAAGTGAGGGATGTAAGGGGTAATGACATCAATAAGCGAGGGATGCAAGGGGAAATGACATCAATAAGTGAGGGATGTAAGGGGAAATGACATCAATAAGCAAGGGATGCAAGGGGAAATGACATCAGTAAGTGAGGGATCTAAGGGGAAATGACATCAATAAGTGAGGGATGTAAGGGGTAATGACATCAATAAGTGATGGATGTAAGGGGAAATGACATCAATAAGCGAGGGATGCAAGGGGAAATGACATCAATAAGCGAGGGATGCAAGGGGAAATGACATCAATAAGTGATGGATGTAAGGGGTAATGACATCAATAAGTGATGGATGTAAGGGGAAATGACATCAATAAGCGAGGGATGTAAGGGAAAATGACATCAATAAGTGAGGGAGGAGGTGGAGGTTGATTTTATAGAATGTGTTTATTTTTTCATTTTAAGAATTGCATATGGAAAAAAAATTGAAGACATTTATTATTATTAAATCATATTTTATTGTGAGTATAAAGTCATTCATTTTAATCTCTCCATTTGGTAGAAATTCAAACAAAAGATTGCTTGAAATTAGTTTTCATCTATATTTCATTTGTGATTTGTCAAAAAACACTTGACATATTATTTATTTGTAGCAGATAGATTTTGTCATTTTTATAATATCTGTATACTGTGAAATCATCATTGTTCGTAGGGGACCAATTGCCAACGAATTTACATTCCCTCAAACCTATACACAATCACTTGTTTAATATTTATTAAAATTATCCGGATTACACAACAAACAAAATTACGTCCCCATAAACCAGTAAAATTTTGGCTACCCATGAACATTGACCCCCCACAAATAATAATGGTTCCACAATATACAGTATATTCAGGGTTTTTTTCACGTGTCACAAAATTTGCAAAAATGGGGAAAGAAAATCTGATACTTTTTATTTGCGTCAGTTATTTTTTGTGATTTGAACAGTTTCTTTTAAAAAACGATATAGGATATAATTTCTGCGTATTCAATTATTTGTGATTTTAAAGAGATTGCGAAAAAAGTGAAAATTAAATAATCGCGTAAACCAGATATGCGATATAACCCTCTTGTTACACTAATTTCCCATGGAAAGTATATTACAGAGTGTGTTTCTTTCTTCATAGAAATATGAGACACTGGTGGGAGAGAGGGGGGCCCAGATGAGTGGAGGACAGAAACAGAGGATCGCTATCGCCCGGGCCCTGGTCAAGGACCCCAAAATCCTGCTGCTGGACGAGGCCACCTCAGCTCTGGACACGGAGAGTGAATCGGTCGTACAGGAGGCATTAGACAAGGTGAGTTACTAAATTTAATGTTGCTGACAAGTTGAAGTCATAAGACAATATTTCTTAGTACCTCAGTACATAAGGCAATACTTACATTTGCAAATATGTTTCCTTATATGAATCTATAGAATAACGAAAACATTCTGTGTGAACTTTTTCATGACTTCACAGTAATTATTGCACGAGCTTATCGCTTGTTGGTTGAATTATTGTAATAAAACATAAAATCTTGTCAATTTTAACAATTCTGAACAGTTTGCCTTTTTCAAATGCAAATATAAGTAATAAACAGTAATGTGAAAAAGTTCACCAGGATATGAACTTGGTTGGTGTATCCATGATCAAATCTTCTAAGAAGCCATTCAGTCTTCACAGGATTTGATCGCATGACCAACCAAGTTCATATCTGGATGAACTTGTTAACATGCTGTTTATTTGTTAATTAAACATGGTGGGGTGCAGAGTCAAGGCTACTTAGCTCAATATTGTAGTCTGATGAGGGACACTGGAGGAGTTAGACCAAGTGAATTACTATTAATCAATTTTATTCAATTAAATCAATGTTACTATATTTGTGATGCAAGAGGTCTTAAACAGGATGAAAGTTCATGAAAGAAAATAAATACTATAGATTGGCAAATAATCACGATGGTTTTAATTTCACTATGTTCGCGATTTAATATTTTCCCGCAAAATTAAACCCATCATGAATACTATCATTAGTTTTAAAAAACAGTTCTATGCTTATTTTCTGATCAATTGATTTTTAAGCCGCGTGAAATTAAAACCATCGCGATTGATACTTAAAATTAATAGAAATTGTAAAATGTGAACACAGTGGAATTTAAACGACTTACAGTACATGTGACAAAATCGGGTTTATTGAAGGCCATTTAAGTTACATTATGCACATTGTTAGAGTAGATTTACGGTTGCACAGAATTTCGTTCAACTTCAAAGCAAAACTATGATACAAATCTATGACATTTTCCTCTCCTATAGGCCAGTGCTGGTAGGACCACCATTGTGGTTGCCCATCGACTTTCCACCATCAAAACCGCAAATAAAATTGCTGGTTTTGTGTCAGGCGAGCTTAAGGAGATGGGAACCCACGATCAGCTGATGCAGAAAGGGGGCGTGTACGCAACCCTAGTCAGCATGCAGGCAAGTTAATTTCGTGTAATTTCCTTGAAAGTACAGTCAAAACTTTGTTATCTCAAATTATATGGGAATGTTAAAAAACTTCAAGATATCCAAGTATTTGAGCCATCAAGGGTAAAATATTTTAAAAATAAGTGGTTGGTTCTAGCTTACAAATCACTTTGACATATCCATTATTTTCGAGATACCAGTGTTCCAACTGTATTTCAAACTTAAGAGGAGTTTAAAAGTGTATTTTCCAGTTGCATTATACAGTTTTTCAATGAAGAAATGAAATTTATATCTAAGATATTCTTATGATTTTATTTCATTTTTTAGACTAAAAATCAAACTGTGGATGAAGAAGGTGAGGATATTGAATAATTTCATATCAAGTCATAATCCAAGCACTGATATACATATTTACTGGCATATAGTTTTGTACTAATATATCCTCATGGTATAGACCATTAATTCAGACTCTGAAGACTGATAATTTTTGAATTCCAAGTATATTTAAATCACATGTAGATTAAAGCTGTATTGTTTAATTTGGAATCCCAAATTTTGATTAGTTTCCAGCCATGCTGTTTAATTTTCATAAAAAAATAAATTTGCAAGTAGACAGCAAGAAAAAACTCAAGGATTATTATACTGTGAATCATTTAAATTCATGAGGGCCAATTTTCGTGAATTGTTGTTTTTTTGCTTATTGGTGGGGATGTAATTTCGTGGATGGGTTGGTTTTCAGTTTTGGTAAGAAAGGTTTCTCTTTCAAAACTTGTTTTCGTGGAGGACGCAAATTCGTGGGGGAGGGTTTCCCACGAAAACCACGAAAATTGAGCCACCACCTTTATTGTTTTTCCTTTTTTTTTGAGTTTCATTGTCTATGAAAAGATAACTTGATATTTGTAAATATCAGAATTATCACATTTTCATAAATGCTTTTTGTGTGCAAGAATCAAAAAATACATATTTTTCTTTTAAAAAATTGGTTCATGAAATAGGACAGTACAGCTTTAATGTAGTTTTTAGTTTACATGTGAATTGTATTGAAATACAAAGTTGAAAAATTTGTGGCTAGAGTTCAAAGTATGAAATTTTACAATGCATAATTCATGTATTTTAATTGTTCTCCCTACTGCTAAAAACTAAAGTTATATTGTATCTATACATATACTTACATTGTAAAACATTTTTAATTAGATTTAATGTTTAATATAATTATTTTCTAGTGTATATATTTGGACATGCGTGAAAAAATATTGTAAAGTTGGTCAAAAAAATTATTTATAAATGAAACAAAACTAGAAAAATAATTTCCATTTTTTTTAAATTAAAAATCTAATTAACTTGTTCCTTTCATGGGTCATTAAATATTTCATTTTTAGCATCTGACATTTCATGTACTAAATTTTCTCCATTTTTGCCTTTTTTCCTCACACAAATTACTAACATTTGGATGTCCAAAATCAGCAAAAGAAGGTAAGAGTTCAACCATACATAACAGGAGAAATTTGTTTACAGTTGTATTGTATTGACCCTAGATACTAACTGACCATTAATCTGTCTCATCAATAAAAGCAAGCATTCAAGTATAAATTAATCTTTAAAATTTATCTTTATACATGTATGTGGCATCCCCCCTTTATTTACTGCATATTGAATTCAATATAAAAATTCTCAGCTGAAATTTTTCATAAAAAAAATTCAAATTGAAATTAAATATGATTTTCAACAATAAAGTTTAGAGTTACTAGATGTTGACATTTTATCCAAGTGTGAGTATAGGGTCATTGTCAATAATTTGGTTCAATCAGTTTGAGTTATCAACTAAAATAATGCTACATGTTCTAATGGATGATCTCCGTTAACTTAATTCAACAGCATGTTGGGTTTAAGTAACGGTACATTATAGTAAATTCTACAACTCCTCGTAACAAATGTATAGTTGTGTAAACCATTACATGGTCCTTGTAGTTGGACTTAAAATTGAATCATGTACTAAGTAAATAAGTAATTTATTTATTACATGTTTAGTGACATGTGCATATTATGTACCATCTTCGCTAGCCAAGGGTTTCTGATCCGCACCGCTTCTCACATTCGTGAGAAACGGTGCGGATCAGAAACCCTTGGCTAGTGAAGATGATTATGTACTACAATTGTGCTGTATACAATTATCAATCAACATTAATATTGTGCACCTGTTCCATTGGGCCTATAATTTAGTCACGTTTGGTTATATCTACAATTACAGTTTATCACGAGTTATACAAGTGTATAATTATTAAATTATATTGAGTTATGGTACATATTAAATTATAATGTTATATCACGGTGAATATCAACAAATGAATAAATTATCTATGAAGAAATTGTCTCTGAATTGGGAATGCTTTTAAAACAAATTTTGATAATTGTCTATATATGGCTCATTAAATATGTAAACACATATTGTCTATCACATATCATGTATTTTCATCTCATTCAATGAAGTTGGTGAGTATATATGCTTGGATATCATTGTTGTAAATGCATGGGTGTCTGCTAAAAGAATGCAATAAGATTATCAAGTAAAAAAAAAAGAAAAAAGAAACATCAAGTCAACAAATGCTTCAATTGCAAGTAGTAGTTATAAGGAGAAATGCTAATTCAAATCCGCGCCAACTTGTTCAAAAATAATTTCCCCCAAATATCCTACACACCAAATATATATACGTTTACAGTATTGTGTACAAAGTATTCTAAGGTTATATCAAAATATACAGGTACAAATGATTTTTCAAACAATTTTAGATATGATACTTACACAGTAAACCAACTTTTATTTGCCGTTGATAAAATTTTGCGGGATTCATGAGAGCCTCATTGTTGTGCATATTTCTGGCCGCAAACCAGCCCTTGTCATATGGTTGTAATAACAAAATGGGTCTGTATAAGGCTCACTCACGAAAATTAGTTGAAGCGAATCAGTTTATCTCCGGTAAATCGCAAAATAATGTCATCGCTATTAAAAGTTCGTTTACCGTTTGTATACATAATGCTTTCATTCATTGTGGTGCTTAGTATTTCGTTTGTCAATACATGTATGTACATAGATGTACAAGTACTAAAATAGTACTGTAGAAAGTTAAAACAGGAATCAATACTATCGTTTCAAGAATACATGTATTTGCTTTGAAAAAAGAATTTTATTCAATAAAACCGTGCATGAAATCACTTTCCAGTGACGTTGTAGATTTTGAAATATTCTTATAAGGAGGAATTTCTGAAGGTCATTCTTTAAACAGTTTTCTATATTTTCTTAAGTTCTTGACTTGGAAGTAAATACTTAATCAGTTTGATAATTTTACAGAGGAGGAGTTGATTGCAGAATTTGTGGGAATATCAAAAGAAAAGACAACACTAGAGAAGGGAGGTCATGCTCCTGGTGTCAAAAAACTACCAGCCAAGGAGAACGAAACCAAGGAAAAGGACGACGACAAAGATAAGGTCAGCTATTGAAGCAGGATTTAAAAACTTTAAATTTTGAAAAAAATTTAAAAGTGTTGACAAACATTTTTTTCTAATAATTGCGCTGTTTAAGAGAAATTTTAAGCTATTTTTTTTTTTTTAAAGTTCAGTGAGTAAAGGCCAAGAGCTTTGGAAAAGCTATATTAAAAAAAACATTCCATAAATTCTGATATAGTTTTTGTTCAAATCTGTTGTTGAAATTGAATCATTCCATGAAAATGACAAAAATATTTTAAACAACTTGAATTTTTTATCTAGCAAATGAATTAATCTAACAAAATAAAGAAAACTGGATCATTTTTTACAAGCTATAAGTAAAAAAAAAAAATTGTGAAAAAAAAATTGTGAATTTGAATTTAACAGAAAGATGAAAAGAAGGAGGAGGATGAGGCCGGATTTGGGCGGATCATGAAGATGAACGCCCCGGAGTGGCCCTACATCCTACTAGGGAGTCTGGGGGCCATCATGAACGGAGGAGTACAGCCAGCATTCGCCATCATCTTCTCTGAAATTCTTGGAGTAAGTTTACAGGATCTTAATTTGAAATGTTTGATGGATAGTTGTGAGTATGTTTGTGTGTGTGTGTGTGTGAGAGAGAGAGAGAGACAGACAGACAAACACAGAAAAAGAGAGAGAGAGAGGTCATAATTACCTACAGTAGAGATGATCATCTGCATAAAACAATCCATGAAGATTAAATGATATTTGCATATCATGTAAATACCTGCATAAATGCTGCTTTATGCATGCATGTCATATGATAATTGTTATAATACAATACTTGTATGAAAGTTCTAAAACTAGCTAAAAGATATTTTCATTATCAGCCTGTGTCATTGTTCTGTATATGTGTTAATTAAGTCAACAAATGTTACATGTTGTAATGTTAAGTTGCTAATTGATGAACCTCCATTTCAGACATTTGCCATTACCAGTACGTCAGAACAGGAGGATAAGATGTTGATGTGGACCTTGTTGATGGTTGGAATCGGCGTCATCAGCTTTCTGACCTTCCTTACTCAGGTAAACATTGCTGTCCAAAAAAGTTTCACTTTCCCCATGGAATGTCAAATAAAAGTTGAACAACTGCATGTATTTAATGAGTGTCAATAGCAAATGCAGCATACGCTGAATGATCTATATACATTAAAGTTTTGAATTCTCTCTCTCTGTCTCTCTGTGTCTATCTTTATTTTTCTCTGTTTCAATTTCTCCCTCCCTCTCTGTCCCTCTCTGTCTCTCTCTCTCCATCTTTATTTTTCTCTGTTCCAATCTCTCTCTTTCTCTCTCTCTCTCTCTCTCTCTCTCTCTTTTCATATTTTTTTCTGTCTGTCTGCAATTCATGACACAAATCATAAAAAGCCTTATTTCCATCTCCTAGGGATATTGCTTCAGTGTATCTGGTGAAAACTTAACCATGAGACTCCGTCAGTCGTCATTCCGAGCATTGATGAGACAGGACATGGAGTACTTTGACAATCCAAAGAACACGACAGGTGCCCTTACCACCAGACTGTCCACAGAGGCCGCAGAGGTCCAGGGGGTGAGGCATTTATGTAATATATGTATATTTCCAGTGTCTTTTTTTATATCACTACGAATTGATTTTGTAATGTACAGTGCAATACATTTCATCAATGAATGTTTTAATGTTTAATCGTGCATTTAATGAAAATTACATAAGTAATACTTCATAAATATTAATCAAGAGGTAATACATGTACTTCATAAATATTAATCAAGAGGTGGTACATAATAGGGCGCAAACTGCTATATGTTAATTTAAACATTTTGTTTTTGTGATATATAAGTTTTAATTAAATTTATTCTTTAATAATTAATTTTTAAGAATTTGTTAAGCCAATCAAATGACATGATACAGCCAGAATTAGACTTTAATTTGTGCACATTTTGTCACAGGCCTCAGGAGCCCAACTCGGCACCATGCTACAGAACTTTGCCAACATTGGTACGGGCGTCATCATCGGCTTCGTCTACGGCTGGCAGCTCACTTTGGTCATCCTGGCCTTTATCCCCATCATTGGAATAGCCGGCGTCCTACAGATGCAGTTGTTGGAGGGAGTTTCTGGTAACAGCATTTTGTTCTCAAATGTCAATGCTAAAATCTATTCACTAGTTTTAAATATCTACCGTAATTAGCGTCAAAAAATTTATGCTCTAATGTTTTATTAAAACCCATATCTTCTTTTTCCCCCTCCCCCCAAATGACTTCTCCTAAACCAATTTTTAAATTTATCAGTCTTCAAGGTTAAAATAATTAATAAAACATCTCTTCGATGTCAAAAGCATTGAGTTAACTATTAACTTTTCCATGTGAAAGAATCAATTTAACTTTTCATAGTGTAATACACTCTTCATGCTAAAAAAAACCACAAATTTTTCACTCTTCAAGGTCAAAACAAAGAGGCTTTGGAAGAGTCAGGGAAGACTGCAACAGAGGCGATAGAGAACATTCGTACAGTGGCGAGTCTGTGCCAGGAGGAGAAGATGCTGGACATGTACCGCGAGCAGCTCGAACCGCCCTACAAAACCGCCCTCCGCAAATCTCACCTGACCGGTATTGCCTTCGCCGCGTCCACGGCAGTCATGTTCTTTGCCTATGCCACCGCCTTTTATTTCGGGGCCTACATGATCAAAGAAAATGAGATGACCTATACTGAAGTGTTTCTGTAAGTCACTTGAATGAAAGAGAACGGGTTTATAGGATGACATATTGATGTGTTTCAGTCTGTAAGTTGAAAAAAAAGGGGTTTTTAGATCACCTTTGAAAAAAATTTTGAGGGATGGATGAGGGTTGGGGTAAATGGTTCGCCAACATGGGATTGTATGATTGGAGGACCGTATGTCGTCTGACCAGTATTTGACTGGTATGCTTGACAGTTAATTCATTCCGTGTGCACTTTACCCTCTCAGTGGCCTTAAGTGGATAACTTGATATTATCCTGTTTAAAGATTAATATGTATTATTACAACAAATTGGCCCATTGGTAATATCAGAGCTTTTTATATAGCGTTTTTCTCTACCCAAAGTTGACATTTTTGGGTCTCTGACTTGCTTTCAGAACATACATAAATAGTTGGCCTTGTGGAAAAATATTGCAATTTGATATTTATATAGTTTAATAAATTTTAAAGTTTCAGAAGTCATATATTTTGTCAGTCTCATCTTTACGCTGTTGAAAAAGGACATTGAATTCACAACTTTTAATCGATGGAACATAAAATTGACTTTTTCAGAGTGTTCAGTGCCATAGTGTTTGGTTCCATGGCCATGGGAGAGTCCAGCGCCTTCGCCCCCGATGCAGCGAAAGCCAAGAAATCAGCCTCCCTCATCTTTAAACTGCTGGACAGAGAGCCCAAGATTGACCCTTACTCCGAGGAAGGAATCAAAGTTGTAAGTCCCCTTTATGAATTTATCATAGTAACTAATTACTAGTAAGATTGACCCTTACTCCGAGGAAGGAATCAAAGTTGTAAGTCCCCTTTATGAATTTATCATAGTAACTAATTACTAGTAAGATTGACCCTTACACTCCGAGGAAGGAATCAAAGTTGTAAGTCCCCTTTATGAATTTATCATAGTAACTAATTACTAGTAAGATTGACCCTTACACTCCGAGGAAAGAATCAAAGTTGTAAGTCCCCTTTATGAATTTTTCATTTTAGTCACTTATTACTGGGTAGATCATCGATATATAATTTTTATGTGATATTATTACAATGGACTTCAATATCTCTTTCATGAAGACATGTGCTCCAATTGTTCAAGTATGTAGAGCTTTTATTCTAGACTAACTCATTTTTGTCAGAATATTTAGAATGCAGTACAATGTATTTTCCATCAAGATCAGTTTGCTAACTGAAGATAGAGTAGAATTACCTCTCTTAGTGAACAGCGTTCTCACCAGGAATTCACTCAACACTATACTTCTCCTTGTAGGACAACTTCACCAGTGCTGTATCATTCCGAGACGTCCACTTCCGCTACCCGACCCGGCCCGACGTGGAGGTGCTGCAGGGTCTGAACTTGGAGGTGACCCCTGGGGAGACCCTGGCGCTGGTCGGGGCCTCAGGCTGTGGGAAGAGCACGACCATGCAGCTGTTAGAGAGGTTTTACGACCCAGAGTCTGGTGATGTGGTAGGAATATTTATTTGCTTTCAGTGTTTTTTTTAACGTAATATTGAATTTAACCTGTATGTGTTTACCGGTAAACAATATGGTGTTGAAAATAAATTTATAGATATAATAATAAAATAATTTAATTAACCTGAGTGTATGTATATCACCACCAATTCATTAAAGGGATTTTTTTAAATTTCCAATTATAGATTCTGGACAAGATTCTTGTGAAGGATCTAAATGTCCAATGGCTGCGTAAACAGATCGGAATCGTGTCCCAGGAACCAGTACTGTTTGACTGCAGTATCGCTGAGAACATAGCGTACGGGGATAACTCCCGAGAAGTTCCGATGGCAGAGATTATCGAGGCTGCCAGGAAAGCCAATATACACGAGTTCATCTCTTCACTTCCCAATGTACATCATTCATTTCGAATACCTTTCACAATTCTGAATCTTATTTTATTTTTAATTTACAAATCTGTAAAATCTAAATAGGCGTAAATAATTAGCTTAATTTGAGGTGTAGCTTACATAGAGGGATCTATGAATTAATTAATGCAAAATAAAAACAAAATGGAGAAAGGATAATTTCATGTAATCTTATTTTTCAGGGCTATGATACTCTTTGTGGAGACAAAGGGACACAACTCTCCGGAGGACAAAAACAGCGAGTGGCGATCGCCCGAGGACTGGTCAGAAATCCCAAGATTCTTCTGCTGGATGAGGCCACATCTGCCCTCGATACCGAAAGTGAAAAGGTTGTGTAACTTTTCTCCTTTAACATCAGACAGTTTAAAGAAACTTCTGTTGAGATCTATTAAGTTGTGAGTTGGAAATAGCATTCAGTTTTCATTGTCAACCATAATCTCCATGGATTCTCTCCATTGATTCTGTGCACTCTTCACACAAACCTGTTTCAATCTCTTTTGATAATTATACAACAGTGTAATTTTGCCCCATTTCTCATTTGTCCTTCAACACTTGCAAATGGTTTCTCCTCATTTTGAATTTGTGCAGATAATGACATATATGATAGACACTCTTCCTAACGAACACTGAAATTTTAAAACTGTTTTGAATTTGCCCAGTCTTAAAATTGTCTGCTGACATTGAGGAGAAAAGTGGCAAAAATAAAACAGGAGCAAATATTTCCCTGTATACAATATGTAAAATAAAATGCTTGTAAACACACTTTTCTGGGAATGTATATGTTCACATATCTTAAATTTTTCATAAAATTTTAGATCGTACAGGAAGCTCTGGACAAGGCGCGACAGGGAAGGACATGTATCGTCATTGCACATCGACTGTCCACCATCCAGAACGCCGACAAAATCTGTGTCATCAAACACGGCCAAGTGGCGGAGCAGGGTCGCCACGGAGATTTAATGTCCAAACAGGGAATTTATGCTCGACTAGTCAACACTGCAAATAAACGTGGGAAGAGTTGATTTTAATATTATATGACTAAGAAATAATAGGGAACTCCATTTTCTGTTGTTCTCATGACTCAAACAGAATGTAGGAGTTTTTGTTGATTTCCAAGATATTATTTTTTTTAAAGTCGAAAATCAAAATTTTTACTGTGTTTGAAACTAAAGTACCTGTAAACAAACATGTGTCACATTTGTCTTTAGAATATGATAATTTTTCATTGTATGTTAGTTGATGTTTTTATTTTGTGTTGTTTTTTTTCCCTTTTTTTGACTAGAGATTTGTGATGATAAAAAAGATATGAACTAGATTTTTACAGATTAATAAATATCCTAAAGTGAAAAAAAATAATTTTAAATATATTTTCATATATTAGTAGTACCTTTGCTTACATGCAGTAGGTACTAATAACATCAATACTAGTTCACTTATTTTAGAAAAAGGAATCTTTTAGAAAACACTATAGCCCATTTTGACATACCTCTACACTCAACTCCCTACAATCAATCCCCCCCCCCCCCCCAAAAAAAAAAAATCAAAAATTAACAACAACTATTTTAATTCTCAGACTTTTTTAGATAAATAGTGGTACACGTACTGTTGAATGATACACAGAGAATCTCATTTATCGTAATTTTTATGCAAGTAAATTGAAATCTATTGATGCAATAATGTTACTCGTACAAACTGGGCTCAGGTCGAAGCATACCTTACTTTGCCTCACTATAAACCATAAAGTACATTTGATGTGAAGCATAATTATTATACATAAACTGTAGCAACCGTCCTAATCCAGTTTCTATATGCATCCTTATAACAGTATAATTGTATGTCGTGCCAAATGTTACATGTGATAATTAATCCAGATATTTATTTATTATTGAAATTAATGTATTGATATATTTTGTAAGATTGCAAAATTTAAATAGATTTTAAAAGCTATTGGGGATGATATGCACTGTACGGTGTGCTATTTTTGTAATGCGCAGTGCATTCTGAACAGTTTCCCCGCAGTTAATTGAAAAGATTAGAAAAAAATGATTCTCATTAAAATATTTATTTGTACTGTACTTATTCAACTGCTGAGATAAAATTCTTTGTACTTAAAACTGAGATTAAGTTCTTGTTTACGTGTATGAAACTTTCCAAATAAAAATGTTTACATCATATATGGCTCTTCTCTTCCTTTATTGTACATGTAAATGTAATACAATTAGCTGTGTATTCTATTTTGCATTTTTTGCCGGAATGCAGCCTCTGCCAAATCAAGTAAATCGCCAAATTTTCAAACACATATATTAATATATATAAACATTTAGATATCAATGGGTACATTCAGAATTTGTGTGTGCTTATCTAAATTCACATGCTGACCTTTTGCAAAATCATTTTAAACATACTCACTACATATAATATGTCGATAATTTTATAATTTGTAAGTAATAATAATGAAATGAATAAAGGTAAACTAACTTATGTAAACAAGTAAACTATGATCGATAATCAAGATAATTTTATACTTTTTCAATTTTAAACTTGTTGCTCATATAATTTGTAAAGTAACCTTGATTGTTTCGACCGTCGAAATATGGGCACACAAGGATACCTTTACAGTTATCTCACGAGAATTAAAACAGCCAGCCTCCATAAGATATGGGAAGTTAATCGTGTATTCCTAATCTAAAACAGGGGAACAGGACATAAATATCACAGTACATTTTCATTTGTAAAGTACTTTGATTTTAAGGAGGCTGGATGTTCATCAAATTGACTATCAGATCTACCTAAACTTTTAAGATATGATCTGTTTTTCTTATAACTTAATCTATAAACTACGAAAGACGGATAGGGCCACATCAAAAAAAAAATGTTTATCTCGTAATTACGAGAAAAGATCTCGTTACTACGAGTTAATTATCTCGTTATTGTGAGAAAAGATCTCATGTAGTTAGGAAAAAAATAGTAAAATAAGCATGCAGAGTGTCCAGATCAAAGTTTCTTAGTGCTAATGGAGAAGAGAGGGTGCCATGTCCATGGAAAATATTTCACACGGGGATATTGTTTAATCGACAATGGATATGTTGTGCAGCAATGTTTGATTATATGATGGTTTGAAATCGTTAATATTAGCGATTTATTCAGAATTATTTAATTTTGAAATTTCTAATATTTGAA
This sequence comes from Magallana gigas, assembly GCF_963853765.1. Lineage (NCBI taxonomy): Eukaryota > Metazoa > Mollusca > Bivalvia > Ostreida > Ostreidae > Magallana > Magallana gigas. Next base: position 8,358,789 of record NC_088862.1, on the reverse strand, counting down.
AAGTTAATGCTTTTAAAAGCAAAATTAACAAACTTACTGGGAAATTGTCATTTCAGGAATATTAAACTCTATTGTCTCTTCAATACGCTCTGTGAAACTTGAACTGATAGTAAAATGGTTTCCAGACAATTGACTGCGGTTATCGTCTATCAAGTACAAATTTTCATGCGTGTCTTGGAAAAAATGAACTGTTTTTCTGTACTTGCGTTTTAACTTGAATATTATGAAGAGTTGCACGTCTACAGTCATGAGCACAAAAAACAAAGAATTTAAAATCAGGGCTGCATTTTACAAAAGAACTTACGACAAAGGTGTTAATATTTACAGCCTCGTAAAATGACCTTTAAAGAACAAAATTGACATGCATGCATGAAACCATTTGTTTGAAATATTTCAATTCCCATAATTATATTTTCCAGCCATAAGAATAACTCATTGATTAGTTGGTTATAAATAAGCATTTATAGATTTGGTCGTAAGTCGTAAGTTCTATTGTAAAACGCAGACCAGATCACAAAACAATATACGATATGTTGATAAACTAATAAACTAAAGCTGTGAGTTTTTATTTTCGTGTACATGTAATTAGTATATGTAGTACACGTAATACTATTTACTACCACAATTTAGGTTAATTCAAAATTTACAACATAAAACAGACATGCTTTATTTTACAAGTACTTTTTGCGTAATATCTCGATACTATAGTAATTATAAATTTATACGGTATAAATACCTGTGTACCCATACTACCTCCTTTCACTATTATAGGCTAAAGAATGAAAAAAGTCCAGATTATCTCTTCTAAAACTCTATCGCACCAGGTTTCAATACACAACCAAAAACAGACATTGCAAAAGACATGAAAATATCCTGGACGATAACGTTAAAAAAATGTACAATGTGTCCCCAGTACGTATACGACGTTCGTTTTTGTTTATGCCGCGAAATTCTACGGTTATAAACAGATAATATATATGTCAATTGAGAAATCTTGGGATTTTTTTCCTTTTATCAGTTTAAATTGTACTTCATTGACATGTATATTTTATATAATTAAAAGTCATCAAAAGCAGGGACGTATATACTATGTACACATGTAGTATATACGTCCCTACGTATATATTATACAAATAATGATTGGGGTTGAGGGCAACATTGATTATATTAGCCCCTGAGGGACGAAATATTGCCCGACACGAAGCGGAGGGCAATGGGGCTAATATAATCAATGTTGCCCGAAAACACAGTCAACATTTGTTTTGTTATATGAAGAAACAAACCAAAATTTAAGAAAGTAATTGAAAACAGATCACAATATTAATATTACAATTATTGACTATTCGTCTATATAGAGTTATATAGTGAGAATATACTACTGAATTTCACAAACTATAGTATATACGTCCCTGCAAAAAGTGACGAAAACAATAACTTTAAACTTAATTGGTACACACAGAGACCTACAAGTAGTTTGTATTTTCATAACAAATAATTAGGTAGTCTAAATGTATATGTAAACCCTTTTAAAATGACAAAAACGCGATTGTCGACAAACTTTTAGACAACTCTGAAATGACTCCCAATGATCTATTTTAAATTTCCCGCGATTTCCATATCGATTTTCTGTATGCGGAGTTACAAAATGCGTGCAAAATGTCAGCCTTTGGCAGTTTGGCCTCGTCAGTCTCAGTTGTAAAGTAAAAATGTAAACAAAAGGCTGGAGGGCGTATCATGAACGAAGAAACAAAATGTTAGACAAGGGCAGTTTTACTCTGTTTGGGTTCGGAATCTTCTTCGGATTCAGTGTTACGTATTTTTATTCCTTCTACAGCGCTACAACTGTACATCACAGTCCAAAGGGATCTCCGGGGTTCATATTCGGCGGATTTTTTCCAGAGAGCCCACACAGTCATGGGGAAAATGACAAAGTGGCAGGACCAAACCAAATCATCGAGTGGGCAGACCAACATTTTAACACTCACTCAGGTACTTGATCATACATTTGCTTTTAATAAAATTTTGTGTTTCCCTTCCGGCGGATCCATAAATTTGCGATTTCCAGGTGTGTTTAAAGGTATGCTTTCTTCCTTATCTGGATATCGAATAGACCTTCCCTGTTTTGGTCTCTGTGAATGAAATCAGTGAAAGATAAGAGAATAATTGTATACATTTTGCATCTACGTTCCTTTGTTCCCAGGGCATGAGATACGCATATATACGGGGTCATAAATCACTATAGCTTTTTAGTTTGTGTCAAAAATATCTTTTTCAGTTATTTATCAAGATGTTTTGAACCGTTATTTTTTCTAAAAAGTTAAACAAAAAAACTTTCTATGTAAAACTCTTTACCGTGCAACATAAATCAATCTTGTTTGGCTGAATTAATCTCCACCTTGTTTTTATTTATCCCTAAGGTTAATATACCGATAGGATGTACCGATAGAATTCGATTTAGTCATTAATTATTTTTACAGGGCTGTCACATTGCATTTTGAAACTAAATAGGGCCATTATCCTTAAATTTGGGAATTTTTTTAATTTTATAGCAATGTTTTGTACCACCAGGAATATTTTGTAAAATCATTCCATATTAAAGATGCATGACAAGGCTTTCAAGAAGAAAAGGCAAGAAACTCAGAGGATTTTTCACAGTTTTTAAAATTATCAGAATTACCATGGTAGCCTCTATAAGTAAATTTTCATGATTTGCATCATAAACTTTTGGAATTTAATTATACTAAGCTTGTTTCTATTAGTCTTCAAAAAACTTGCATGTATTTACATCTTTTAATACATGTACTTTAAAATCATCAAAAACCCCAATTACATGCAAGTATCCATGGAATTACATGTAAAAAATAAAATTATTTGAATTTGACCTCAGATATGTGTTATGCTATAAATTAAACTTTTCACTGAGTGTGAATATTAAAAACAGTGATACTAAATTAATAATCACTAATCAGCAGACAGGTGGATTGGAGTGGATAAATAAAGATCTTGGATTTATAGTTAGAACAAATGACAAGACATTGCTCATGTTGCTGCAATGTGGATACCAGGCACTGGGGGGTATTTTCAGTGAAATATTCAGACTCAATAACGCTAATTTCTATATTGAATTCATTGATTTGTATAAATTAAGCCTAATTAATAAAAATTGTGTGTTTAGGGTAACACTGATGAAAAAATTAGGTTTGGTATGTAGGGATTTTTTTAATTTTATCATATTTTTTCTGCATGAATCCTAGGAATGTTTGTTTGTGTCATATTTAAAAGCGGATTTTTTAACAGAAATAATATAAAATTCACAATTGGATAAAAACAGACATCTATAAATGGTCGGATCGGGGCATCTTTGTAGGTAAGGTCGGGTTACCCTAGACACACAACTTTTTTTTTTAGGCCTTAACAGATTAAGGAGCTCTTCTAACTACATTATATGCTTGTTCAAGACTCGAAATCGCTAGATTTGCGGTCCCTGATCTTGGAAGTGCAAGAGGCTTAATTGGCACATTTATACAAAACATTAGCCAAGTTTTCTGGTGTATTAGTTTAATACCTTATATACCCCAAGGATAGGTTTTGTATGTCAATATTGTACTACACATTGATACTTTTTGCTGGTATTAATACCTACTTCATGTATTTCAGCTCTTTTAACTCAACAACAATCAAAATATTTAATACATGTATTTGATAATGTCACAATAAATGTTAATGAAAATGATATCCTATGCCATTCATTGTTTTCCTACAATTTTTATGGCTTGTTTTTTGTTAAAAATTTATAATATCATTATGTTTTTTGTGCATTTAGATATGACCCGGCCAATAGAAATTGCTTTTTGCTCAATCTTCAAAAATCTAAACATATTCCATGTATTCTGAATATATGTTGTGTCAAAATTTTAAAATTAGAATAAGACATCAAAAGCCAAATATATTTTTAACTACTGGTAATTTTTAAAATTATCAATTGTTACAAAAATATCCAAAACCCAGCTTTTTCTATCATGGTAAACTTTTTTAAATGCCACTGAAATATAAGGTTTTTATCTTCAAGTTCTGAATATTGAGTGAAAATTCTTATGCATCTGATATATTACAGGTTTTAGTCATAATATTACATAATGGACATTTTAGAAAAAAAAAAATGATGAAACTTACATTATGCAAGGTTTAAAATTAGATTATATGGGTTGTGCTAAAATATATTCATTCCCCAAATAAAAAGGCCTTTTTCATAAAACTTTATACCCATTAACCATGCATTCATCTGTCCTTATAAGGTGCCTTTGCTATTTCTTCAGAAAGGTTTTCAAGTCCCCTTTGTTTGGATTAAAAAACTTATGTTTTTATGTTTTTGATTGCCTGCCTAAAATTTTTGTCTGAAGACCCATTTTAACACTTAGTCTATGTTTTTTTTTATCAATACCCATTCTTCAGATTTTATGGCATACAAGTTGACAGTTGTGTTACAAATTGAATAAAAGTAAAGCTTTTGTATCTTCTTTTCTTTATTAAACCAGGGTTGTTTATTTTTCTATTTTGACAGAGGAGGTTTCAGAAGTGGCCAGGGCTTTGGAGAAGAAAGTCCGTGTGTTGTGTTGGGTGATGACAAATCCGTCAAACCACGAGAGCAAAGCTCGCCACGTGAAAGCAACCTGGGGTAAGCGGTGCAACAAGTTGCTGTTTATGAGTTCTGTCGCTGACGATAAACTTCCCTCCATCGCCCTGAAAGTTTCCGAGGGCCGCAACAACTTATGGGCCAAAACGAAAGCGGCCTTCAAATACATTTACCAAAACCATTACAACGATGCCGACTGGTTCATGAAGGCAGATGATGATACATATGTTATTGTAGAAAATCTTCGGTAAGAATTTTTTTTGCAAATAAAAAGAATTAGGTAAATTTTTCAAGGTAATTTTGAGATGAACTACTATAGTATGACACAAAGTAATCTAATATCTCCTGTGTGATTGGATTGGGTTTGAAGCAATGCGGCTATTTCTTGGACACCTGTCACCAGGGTTGTCTCTAAGACCCGGGAGGCAGGGACTTCCCCCACCTATAACTACATAATTACCTGCCTGTAATTGCATTTCAAACACAGTCAAGCTATAAGCTTGACCCACAGCCCCCTTCTACTTTTTAATATCTCCCTTTTACTTCAATTTTCGACACAATCTTAAGGTAGCCTTCTTTCTTCTCTGTGTGCTACTTTACAAATACACGCATGCATGATATTACCTGCTGTCTTGTTCTAGATTCGACACTCAACACCTCTTATTTTTACCTTTGCAAACAATGTTTTAGGGGAGAGGTAGTTAATAAGTCATATACTTTAACAAGTTACAAGAAATTGATAACTAAAATTTGGTTTATAAATCTAAAGGTAGAAGTAGAGATTATCTTAAAAATGGTTACAAAACAAAGTTTTTGTTTTCGATAATTATAAACTTCAAGATTTCATTTCATTAATTTAAGGTTATGAATCATATAAGTAATACTGGTATTCACTGTGAAAATTATTTCAGCTTTTCATAAAGAGATTTTTCATACCTGAAAGATGTTATTGGTAGTACACATATATATATAGAAGACACTATATTGAATGTATGGATACATACATCATTATACATATATATATATACATATATACTATTTAATTGTCCATGTCTGTCTTAGCTCTTTCAATCATCCAGCTCTTTCCCTCTTTTATATGTTTATTGAATGTTTTATGTTCATTGGATGTTGTATGTCAACAGTCTTCATGTTGCCCCTTGAGGGCCCTTAATTGGTTAATAAAGAAATTGAAATTGAAATATATGATATGAAATGATATGTACATGTAATGGACATGGGTGCCTTTTGAAATGTAACAGATGTGTTTAAAAAATATTTATTTTTTTGTATCATTTTCAGTGTAGAAAGTATTAGATTAAGATAAAAAGTCACAGCCGTGACGGATTGTCGAACCGCGGACCTATCGTGTGTGAATCGGGTGACTTACCCACTAGCCTATGTGTCGCACTGCTTATATAAATTTTTTAAAGATAGTCTATCGATGTTTTCATATAAATATTATTTCGATATTTTTCACGCTAAACAAATTAAGATAGTTGTTTTATTGGATAAAACTCCGATTACTTATATTTTTCTTTAATATATATAAATCAATTTTCAATTTTTTGGTAATATAAGATTTTCTGTGTTCCAAAACTTCCGGTCGCTAACTTACAGCCATTTGAAAATTGCTCTCGACCGGGACACATCATTTGAATGTGTATGTAGCCTACTTACATTGTATTGCTACTTATAAGGAGTAACTGTACGCTCTGTCCCACCCTTACTTAGGAAACGACACATTTATATATAATATATTGGAATAAAGCGGAATCTCAAAAGTCTGGTTGTTTACAAAATAAAACAATTATAGTGGGTATTGGAAGGGAAGAGGCCTTTTGGTTTTTCAGTAAATATCTTGCTATTAAGATATAAATATTGTGGTTTTTTTTTTATTGAATTCTTAAAATGGAAAGTGTTTTACTTTAAAATTTACAAGGAAATGACCCAGTACAACACGTATTCGCTTCCTGTGACTTTTTAACCCCTATAACACAGCTACCTGTGACATTAGAACTAAGGTCCACCCCCATTTAACCTTGTCGATAAAAGAATTTGCGATTGAATTCTTCTGTAAATAGATTGCTCCTCTTATCAGGTCCGGGTTCCTTTGGTCTGTAGGTCTGGAAATAGAAGGATATGATGATAAGATGGTTCATACACTGGTAACACATGTATGAGTATATACCACGTAGATCTCTCCAGGGCCTTTATACATGTAACGCTAGGTCACACGTACCTTTGATTAAGAGTGCAAATTTCCATTTTTGCGGGACATGTTCTACATACATATGTACAACTTTTTGTAAAGTAATATGATGTGGCTCAGCACATACAAACTGCACAGTGTAGATCTAGAGTTGATTTTTTGAATGTCGTACTTTCATGTTCATAATTTAAATGTGTCTTCTTCTTCATGAGTATTGCTTGTTTAGATTGAAGGGAAAGAAAGTAAAAAAAAAAAAAGACAACTTGATTTTAATGTGTAGTTCATTTATTAGTTAATGATATAATTGTATAATTAATGGTCAGGGTTTTGACCACTAATGCAACTTTAAGTTATATATTATTAGTGGATACTATATCATTGGAGGTGATATTACTACAGTGCTATAATTACATGATATTACATGATACATGTACATGTATCTATATTTAATAAGCATATGATTATATAATGTATCCAATATTTTTAATTAACTTCAAGTAACAGTATATTTGCATGATTAGATAAGTAGATATTGATAAATTGATTGGTTCAGAATCTGTAGTTTGTTTCAAGTGACAGTTAACAACTTGTTGAAATGAAACAAATGATATGCACTTATTTAACGGCTTTAAAGAGAAAAGCAGGGAATTGGTGGGACATTGTCTTGGTGATAGGAAACTCTATTCTTGTGAAAGGTACCTTTATGATTCACACACACACATATAGTATGAGATGCAATGGGAGAAATTGAGTAATTGCATGGACATACCTAGATCCGTCTTGTTTTTTGATTAGGGCCATCTAGATCCGTCAGTGTGTCGACTCATGCAGACATCTTGTATGTAGATGGTCATCAGTACTGTGATTTAACTTGTTCTCTCCTGACTCAGGCTGACTGACTAACAAAGTTAATTGAAGTTTTCAAAAATATAAATAAAATTATTTACATACGGTATAGTGTAAACCTGTTACATTTGGCGGTGTATTCAAGTTTTTTGGGCAAAAAGTGACTTCTGCTGAATCAAGTATATTGTACATTGCTAAATGTCATGCATACATATATGTAAGTAATAGGTACATTTTGAAGAAATAATTATGCACTTAAAAAATGCATGACAGATATAGTATGTTTACAGAAATTCGACACCTTCAAATTATGACATCATTGGTAGAGTAACAGGATCTTCGCTGCTGCATAGCAACGGATGCAGAATGTTTGACGGATTTTGATCTCAAGATTAGATAAAAAAAAATATCAGATAATTGTGTACAGCTGGTACATAAAATTAGCATTTATGATGTTGTCACACAGTAGTTGTCACTGGTACATGCATTGATCATGATAAACATTTATTTAAAAAACACTCCCTTCCATCTGTTGCGACTGATTGTAATGGATTCCTGCACCCACAACACTTTTTGGGACATGCAGTTTTGCAGACGACTGGACAAAGACATTAGAGTCTGGGATGGTTTTATCAATTATACAACCAAGATTTCGTTTAAATCAGTCACGAAACTTTTGTTGCTCATATTTGTTTGTCGGATTAGCAGCTGTGCATCTTCAATGTCTTTCATTGAAAGAAGAAAATTAGCTTTGTATTTTTTATGTTTGTTCTTAATTTGACTTGAGGAAGTAATTGTTTGGTAGATCAATTGAAGTTTCCATGCACTCTATTTTCTTTTGTCTGTCAGCTACTTTGTAGAACATTGGATGAACTATAAGTATATACCTCTAATCAAATCCTATTGTTCCTCTAAGAAAATTTGATTGTATCGAGTCTTCGTAATTAAGGCCACACCAATATAATTTCTTGTTCGTCTAACCCCACACGCTTGTATTTCGATCAATAAAACTATACAAATAATATTATTAATTTCCCACATCCAGGAAAATATGCGCTGTTTTCTGTTTTGTTTTCACTCTATTTTTTGCATTTTGAATAGTTTTAATTTATAAATCAAATGATGATCAAAGGTGATCAAATCCAATAAAGCCTGTTGGAAGGGCTATATGATACTGTAAACCAATTTTTATTCGCGGCGACTTTATTTCGCGATTAACTGTCCATAGACTGGTTCGCGACGACTAATGTTCGCGACCAAGCCTTATCCAGACCTGTATTGTTATAAAAACTATAGACAAAAGATTGGTTCGCTGCGAGAAATATTCGCGACGACAAGGCTCTCGCTAACCTCGCAAACATTTCTCGGACGCAAATAAAAGTTGGTTTACAGTATAAATTTGATCACACCCAACCATATTTGATTATCTCATACTTCCTTACAGTGTCTTTCGAAGCAACTTAAAACGGGGGGGGGGGGGGGGGGGGGGGGGGGGGAAGACTAAAAGACAAAAAAAAAAAAAAAAAATAGGATTATGGATATGGTTATGTCTAACTTTGCCAAAAAAAAGCCCCCCCCCCCCCCAGCCTCACCTGTTCCGACACCTATGCCTAATTACTTATATCTATGTAGATGTAATTTTTAATTATAATTTAAATCATCATTGATGAAATTTTTTTGGACTATACATTACAAAATCGATTCCTAGTGTCATCACATACAAAAGACACGGGAAAATATAAATATTATATGTACAGTACATTTATTAAACGATGAACAGCTGTTAGTAAGAACATGCATGCATCATATAACATTAAGTTACCGCTGACTGATTACAGCGATACATAGAAAGCACTTCAGACAGAAGGATGTCTGCAGATGAGTTAGAATTAGTGTTATAATACAACAGCGACATGTATAAGACTGGCCCTTTTCTTCTTGAGACTTAAATGGATTAATTATTACAATTGATCATATTAATGTAAACTTAGTCTAATGGGCGTCCTGTATTGAGTGAATCGTATCTAGTCACTACTGAAGTTGTATATTTCACACTGTAAGCCTATACGTAGGCCTGTACGAACAATTCATGATTATTAATTTGATATTCCCTGATAGTGGCTCTCTCTCTCCTCTCTTTCTGTCTGTCTGTCTGCCTCTCTCTCTCTCTCTCTCTCTCTCTCTCTCTCTCTCTCTCTCTCTCTCAAATGCACCACCTCCTCCTCTTACTCATTTATATTTCTACAGTGTCTACTCAGGAGTGACACACAGTAATATTTGCTACAAAAAAGGGAAAAAGGTTGATATCTATATACAGGTAGCCTTTTACAGTTTCTGTTTGTAAAGTAGAAAAAAAAACCAAGGTACAGTGTATGTTCACAAAATCTTTACTGGAACATCTGTCATTTAATATCATCAGGGTTATTTTCATTTGCTTTTTGTAAACAAGGCCTTAGGTTTTGAGTGTCTTTTTAAAAGGCATTATATCACTAAACAAGTGTAACTTTGTTTTTGTAAAGTTTGTTACGATTCATTTTGATAATCTGACTTATTAAAAGGCATATTTTGTAACCCTGAATCTGAAAAGTGTACTTAGCATACATTTGTAGTCAGTATCACTTAAATCTGTCAGAGAATGAGTGATTATAATTAATAGTAATAATTAAAATTTCTCTCTCTGTAATGTTATGGATTATGAATAGCGTATTAAGGATAGCTTGCAAAAAGTCTGACTCTGTTTGTATTTAAGGTGTAAAGTGCATAGATTTTCAAATGATGCTTTCTGTAATAGTGATAAGTCGAATATCCTCTGACGTTAAATATTTTTTGGGAGAAAAAAAGGAATAGCAGATATATTGAATAGTAATTCATGCAAGAAAGATGAAAAAAAAACCTAAAAAATTCGAAGAACTGCCACACAACTAGATTTCACAGAAGGTGTGTGTGTGTGGGGCGGGGGGCAATGCATAACTTGCCTACAAATTGTCTTCCCCAAAGCTTTCTCCGCCCTGTATACGGCACAAGTAAAAAATAAAGATTATATGATTTTACATGTATGCATGTAGGTTCACTTATATATTAAACTCATGTGCTAAACAATTGGTTGTATAACAAGTTATGTTCTTTTTTAAAACTGTCGTAGACCAAAATAAAATCGTGAAAGCAGGAAGGTGATTGATAGTGTCATGCAGTAGGCAATTACCATAACCAAATAAAGAACTCTCTGAAAAATGAGCACATTGTTCTTTTAAGATCTCCAATCAAGCATGAGGCTCTCATCCTATTGTGAAGAATAAGATCATTAAATAATTACCTCCCTTTGTTAGCATGCCTGTTTTTATATATCGTATGAAAGAAAAAAAGGGATTTAAGACCATCATCCATGAACGTAGATCTTGATTACCATTGATAGTTTGTCCTTTTATAAGATCAAACAGAATGAAAAGAGCCATTCAGCCCATGCAATCTGTTACAGTACCATATTGTAAATTAAAAGACAGCTGGCTGGGCAACAAATGAACTATCAAATCTACCATAAATTTTTAGAAATGATTTGTAAAGCTTTTAATTAAAATGTTATTTTGTATAAAAAAAAATTCCATATACATGAAGAGCTCTTCTTCTAAAGGAGATCAATACAGTATAAAAACAGCACCACAACCATCAAGCCCTCTTAATAGGGAGGGCTGTGGTATAGGTAGCTATCATGCTATCATCCTTTTCCAATCTAAGGTCGTTGGTATTTATACATTAATTGATAAAATCAGCAGTGGTCTTCTATGTGAGGATAGCTATGAGAATGCCATATGTTTAACATATGTATAACATGAATTATAATATTTAGCATTTTGTTGTAAAAGAAAGGTTTAAAAATGTATGGAGAAATGCAGAACTAACTGTAACTTGAGTCACTTTAAGATAGAATTCAGTTATAATTACTCATTCATTCAATATGGAGAGTGAAATTGTTTGCAATATTTAAATTTTACAGTTTTGGATATTATATATTTTGAAAATATATTAAGAATTCTGCATAATTTATGCAGTATAAATCAGAAACAAAAAGCAAGAACACATTTTTTTTACTTCGTTCAAAAGTGATTTTGGTTGCTTTGGTTTCCAGATATTTCCTTGCCAACAAGAACACCAATGAGGCCAGTTACTTTGGTCGGCGGTTCAAACCCTACGTCCCCCAAGGCTACATGTCTGGGGGAGCGGGGTATGTTCTCAGTAAAATGGCGCTCAAAAAGTTTGTAGAGAAAGGGGTGGACGATCCAAAGTTTTGCCGAGTGGATGCAGGGGGAGCAGAGGACTTGGAGTTCGGGAAATGTATGCAGAGGGTCGGGGTCATTGCAGGTAATGTCAAAGTTGATGAGAGTTAAAGGTTTAAATTGTTAATGCAAAGAGTTTGGGCCAATTGAGATTAGATTTAACTTAACAAAAGGTTTATGGAAAAAAATTATAGTGAACATGAGTATAAATGAAAGGATTGGGGACATTGCAGGTAAAGTCAAACATAACAAAGGTTAATTAAATGTTTGAATTGCGAAGATTAGGGGAAGTAATGAAGAAGAATAATGCATGGAGTTGGGACCATTGCAGGTAAAGTCAAACTTGACAAAGTTAAACAACTCAATGTTAGGAAAATATATTGTAGAGGCATATATTTAGTATGCAAAAGTGCAGGTAAGGTCTTACATCACAAAGGTTAAAGGTTAACGTTTTGAAGTTGAGGGCCTGAATAAAATTGTCGTGGGCATGGGTTATGGTCACTGCAAGTGAGGTCAATTACGACCAAAATATTAGTGTTAAATGTTAAGGGATGTATTGCTATAAACCCCAAAACAAATTTTGAGGGTTATTTATATCACCATATCTGTTCAACAATTATCATTGTGGAATGGACACCTATTGGTTGATGTCTTTGTATTACAATTATCATTGTGGAGTGGTGTGGACACTCATTGGTTGTTGTCTTTATAACAGGTGACAGTCTGGACAAGCTGGGTCGGGAGACGTTCATGCCCTTTGTACCGGAGCACCACCTGATCCCCGGGATCCTCCCCAAGGACATGTGGTACTTCTCCTACAATTTCCACCCTGTCAAACAGGTCAGTGGGCAATTACTCTAAAAGGGGAACATGTAATACTGTAAAAGGGGAACATGTAATACTGTCAAAGGGGAACATGTAATACTGTCAAAGGGGAACATGTAATACTGTAAAAAGGGGAACATGTAATACTGTAAAAAGGGGAACATGTAATACTGTCAAAGGGGAACATGTAATACTGTCAAAGGGGAACATGTAATACTGTAAAAAGGGGAACATGTAATACTGTAAAAAGGAGAACATGTAATACTGTCAAAGGGGAACATGTAATACTGTCAAAGGGGAACATGTAATACTGTCAAAGGGGAACATGGAATACTGTAAAAAGGGGAACATGGAATACTGTAAAAAGGGGAACATGTAATACTGTCAAAGGGGAACATGTAATACTGTCAAAGGGGAACATGTAATACTGTAAAAGGGGAACATGCAATACTGTAAAAAGGGGAACATGTAATACTTTCAAAGGGGAACATGTAATACTGTCAAAGGGGAACATGTAATACATTATAATGTAAAAGTGGACCTTTTCAAATCTTACTATTAAAAGGGGAAATATTCTTTCAAAAGTTGAACACACCATGTACTGTAAAAGTGGAATCTACACATACTGTTAAATGGAACATGTACTGTAAACATAAAATCAGCAGTAAAATGCTTTGCACTGAAGATGTGAAACACTAGAGTTAAAACGGGAACATAGATGGTATTCAAACTGTAAAAGAACACACTCGTAAACTCATGTTTTAAAAAAAATTGGGTTTTTATTTAAAGATGACGTGTATAATGTAGTTAAAAGCCTTGAACTTGCATATAAATGGAGTTTTTTGATGAAATTTGAGTTCAGTGAAATACATTATTCTGTTTGTATATAGTCAAATGCATCATACCAGAAAAACATTTCACTGTAAATTTTGTACACATTTTGTATGCATGATCTTTCAAAATGCCGCATTAGCTGTTTGCAAACTTGACTGTTTATTCCTTTTTTCTGAAATGCTAATATATTTGCCAATCATTCTGAAAGTTATGAAATCATAACTGTTAATTAATAATTCAGTTACACATTACTGGTTTTTAATGTTCTCTCATCGATTTTCATTTCAAATGCATAACTAAGTTTAAGATTGAATAACACATCATCACAAAATGGCTGACCTCTGCTTGAAACAACATTTTGTTTTATTATAAGGATTCTTTCGACGACAACATGTAACTCCATAACCGAGTGATAAAGTGTCGGGCTTGTGATCCATTCATCCCGAGTTGTAATCCCGCTGGGGCTTTTGTTGTTTAACTGAATTAATTTTTTTTATCCCCAAACAACAAATTTTTCTTTTATTTGACATATGTACAGCTTATTGATTATTATATCTTATATATCAAATAATTTTCTGTTAATTTGAGTGACTTTTTCCAGGTGTTTTTCCACTTTAAGTTCAACTTATATTCTAATAACATTAATCATAACATCACATATTTTAAGTCATTTTGAAGAAATGGGAGGCTGTACCTTCAGTTTATATATAAACAAAATAAGATAACCTAGTTACTTAGTCTAATTTATTTACCTTTGTTGGTTTAAGCATTGATTTATAATCTTTTTGTTTCAATAAATGGTCAATTCTCAGACTGTGTTTTGAATGTAGGATCCAACATAAAGATAGGTCACTTCCTATAGACTTTTAGTTTTGATTGAAGGGTCCAGAGTGAGAAATGGACTATTTCAGGTGTTGTACTTAAAATGTATATGGTCCAGAGTGATGATTGGTCAATTCTCAGGCTTTGTGTTTTGAATGTATAGGGTCCAAAGTAATGATTGGTCAATTCTCAGGCTTTGTGGTTTGAATGTATAGGGTCCAGAGTGATGATTGGTCAGTTCTCCACGTTATCTTTTAAATGAAGGGTCCAGAGTGATGATTGGTCAGTTCTCCACGTTATCTTTTAAATGAAGGGTCCAGAGTGATGATTGGTCAGTTCTCAGACGTTATCTTTTAATGTAGGGTCCAGAGTGATGATTGGTCAGTTCTCGGGCGTTATCTTTTAAATGAAGGGTCCAGAGTGATGACTGGTCAGTTCTCAGACGTTATCTTTTAATGTAGGGTCCAGAGTGATGATTGGTCAGTTCTCAGACATTATCTTTTAATGTAGGGTCCAGAGTTATGATTGGTCAGTTCGCAGACGTTATCTTTTAATGTAGGGGGTCCAGAGTGATGATTGGTCAGTTCTCAGACATTATCTTTTAATGTAGGGTCCAGAGTGCTGCAGTGACTACGCCATTTCCTTCCACTACGTCAATCCAAACATGATGTATGTCTTGGAGTACCTCATCTATCATCTCAAACCTTACGGCATCAATACAGTCACTAAGATAGAGATGGACTCCGAGTCAAAGACAGCCGCGAATGTAAATGTTGAAAAGACACTCACAGCGAAAGATAAAACAATAAAATCTGAGACAGCAAAGCCAGTGATAACGGTCAAAAAGACAGAGGCCCCCAAAATTTTAAGTACCCTTAAACCCACCCCTCAACCCGTCCGTAAAACCAGCCCCACTCCCACCCCCACCCCAATGGCAGAGGTGAAGACGGAGCAGAAAAAGACAGTGGCCCCCAAACTGGATATACCCAAGCCAGGAGAGGAGAAGGGGACGTCATAGCGAAGGGAGGAAGGGAAGAAGTGTCATTCTGGTGAAGAGGTTATTGTGATTTTTATATGGTTTTAATTGGGATTCGATTCTATAACCATTGAAAGGGCAGGGTGGTCAAGGCCATGGTAAGACAAAATAAATCTTTTGAAGAAGAAGAGCTCTGCCAAAAAATTACTGGACGGTATAATTGGAAGTCGTTCAGATTTTGGAGCCAAATTGTAAACAGTTTTTCATTTTATACATGTACATGTAATGATGTTAGGTTGATCTGAATGGTTGACCACCCAGCCTTTTCATTGGTTGATATGTTAGAATTTGATATTTGATTTTAAGGGGGAGTTTTTATGTGCTGATGATCTGTGTGTCTGATATTTAGAATGATTTGTAGAATACGGAATGAAAAATGTGTGAGTTTGTTGAATTTATATGTATAGATGCAGAATATATTTTATAGAAGAATTGTTGACATGCATTTATTTGCCTTTTTTTTCCCACGAAAAAATATGCTTGCCATTTGTGTATCATAGATGTGTATTACAGATTATATTACTATCATTATGTGTCAATCTTTTATGCTGTTAAGTTTGTTATAGTAAGAAAAGAACTAAAGAAGCAGGTTCAATATTTTACTGTAAAGGCCTACATTCCATTCAAACTATTGTTTGTTTCCACTTTTTTGACCCCATAGATTTTTTTTTCTTTCATCGGAATGGTTAGTTAAGGATACAAACTTAAGATGTTTATTACATCTATGAATTTCTTTCAATTTAAAAAGAAGGTTAACGGTATTTTTCTTTCAAATACTGCAAGGATCCAACAGCTTTATTGATATTAAAATGAAAAGCAATCTACCAAACTGCTGCTCTTTTTTACCTCTGCTGTTAACATATTATTTGAGAAAGAGACAGCTAGTTTTGTTCTTTGATTGACATTATACATAGGTTAACACTGTTATATTCATAAAAAGTATACAGTTGTACATGTGTATCAATGTTTGTATGGCTTTGGAAGCAATCTTTGAAGGGGAGGGATGTCGTATATAAAATGTAAAATTTATGTTTTCTACAAAACCTACACGAAGTATTATAAAGTATTGATAATTTCTATTTGATATCCAGCATGAATTTTATGTACATTGCTAATATTTACCTTTTATTCTAGCTATTATATCAATTAAGTTATTTTATTGATTGTGAATTTTTCCTCTTGGGCCATGGTTGAATTCTTCTATCAACAGGGTATATATATCTATAACCCAATGCTTGCTCTTTTTGAGTTAATTCTATACTGTTTGTTCTGTCAATATTTTCTGTTTAAAAGTTTGCCTCCGTTAAATAAAACAAATCATATCTCAACATTGATGTGTACATGTTAGACTTGAATTTGAACAGCCTGTCTGTGAAGGCTATAAATGTCATTGTTTGACTGGGTTTAATGCTCGGGTCGATGCACACTGAAGTCGTAAAATTTTCCTTTTGAAAGGTAAAAAATGGACATTTCTTTTTATGTTATTTGGGACCTATCTTTCAGAAAAGAAAGATTTTATCAGAGAGAGAGAGAGAGAGAGAGAGAGAGAGAGAGAGTTTGTTGTGAGTAGTTATAAAGTGTGCCATTAATATTTGCCTACTGAAGCACTGAGCTGTAAGGGAGACAATAATGATAGAAACAGCTTTTGATAATAAAAGTAAAGAATCATTTCGTGGAAAGCAAACTGTTACATACGATTACTGATATAGCTATTAATGACCGAAAGGTTAGCATGCTTGATCAAGCAAAATGACACTCTGATTTTGTTATGGTGGGATTTATCATGAAAACACATATTTATTTTTCTTCAGGCTCCTTGGCTAGAAGACTTGTGCAATTTCACTTTTGATCTCTGTTTCACATATTTGATAGGGATATTTAGCAGAAAAGTGAGACTGTTGATCAAAAGTGAGAATGTCTTAGATTTTAAGGCCTTTTAGCATGAAATTTTAATCTGCATCCACCCCTTTTTAGCTCAACGAGACTGAAGTTGGGGGGAGCTTATGCTATACTGTCGGCATCTAGACCTGTTTTTCTCCAAGTCTCACAAAATTGCATCTCAATTGAAACCTGCAGTTTGGTTATAAGCAAGAGTGTAGTAAAAAAACCCACAAACATTATCACAAACACTGTTTCTTCACATCTGGAGAAACATTTCACAATGTAACAGCTATAAATATTAAATGGAAAGACCAATGTTCCTTTTAACCAAAATTTTACGACCTCAGTGTGCATCATTGCAGGGAGGGGGAGATGAATGTTTGAAATTCTTGCTGATAAAAAGATTTTTGTATTTTTTTTGTGTTTTTTCCGTATTTCTTGTTGAATTTAATTTATTTTCTATTATGATTTCATGTTTTGTTTATGCCTAAACACAGTATATTATGTACAGGTTCTATGCAGTTCATACATGTATTTGGATTTTTTTTTTTTGTTTAGTATAAATGTGTATGAAAATTTCAGTTTTAAATGAAGGTTTTTTCATGCATTTGTATTTGATTTACACTTTAATACTAAGCACTTACTCTTGATATATAATTAATGAATATTAAAAAATCATGCATGGATTAAGATTATGTTTCAGGGGTGGGGGTTAGGAGAGTGGACTATTCTGTGAATTACAGTTCCACTAGATATGTACATTTATATTTATATAGTAAAAGTAAAGAAATTACCAAAAAATGTACTTACCATTCTGCCAAAAATGATATAACAACCTCTGAAAATTTCCTTGATTGATGCCTTGTTTTAGATATTGAATTAAGCCATCATGGCTATGATGTCATTTTAAATAAAAAGAGTTTTGCACTTTTTCATATATTAAAAATTTTTAACAAGTTGAATGAATTTTTACACATTTTTTGATTTAATTGCTCTGAAGCTTTTGACTGCCAGAGATAACTTTAAATTGGTGGGTTTTTTTTCGATGTTAAAAAAAAAATAGAAACTATTAGAAAAATGTGAAGGTAATTAACACAAAATTTTTTAACCTATATAAACATGTATATAAACAAATAAAGGTGGGAAAAAATTATAAATTCAAATATTTACGTTTTCCAGATGAGTGATTTTTGGCTGTGATAAGTCCACAAATCAATTTTGTAACGTATATTCCAATACATTTCATCAATGACTACCAGTATTTTAATATTTTATGTACAATTGATGAAAATTCTGTGATTAATAAGGAATCAATTTTTTGATATTATGAGGTGATCAAATACGGTCGGGCGGGATGATCATATCAGTCATATTGCTGTTTAGTCTTTATTTGATTTGATCACAATTGACCGTATTTGATCACATCATAACACTCAAAGAATGATTCCTTACTTCGTGAATGTATATGAATACATGTAAAAAAGAACCCCAAAAACTAGCTAGGGCCAAAATAAAATTACTGTTTGTTTGAAATTGCCTCCCACCTCATTGAAATAACCCACGCTGATAACATTTTATTAGTAAAAAATGAAGAACTCTTCTTATATGGAGATTTTTAAAATTTATTTTACCAATTATTAATTAGTGAAAACTTCAAGTTTGAAAAAAAAATCCCTCCCTCCCTCCCAGGTCAAGAGACCTCCAGGCGGCAATTCCAAACAAACCACATTTTTAAAAGGATGGCCTAGTTAATCAGTCTGTTACTGTTACACTGAAGCATTTAGTTATTCTCTCTAGTAAACTTTCAAGGGAAGTAATTTTTAATGAATTTAGCACACAGAAAAAATTATTTTAATTTCATTGTGATATTATGATAGTCTGCACCATGTTACATTGTAGCTGTAGTGTAACAAAGATAATGTTATGCATTGAAAACAAAACTTACTTTCCCAAAAGTGAATACAGTGCTTGTTAATTAAGATTATTTGTTTGATGGAATTGAACAGTTCAATTTTCTGATTTTTATCTGGGAAGTTGGGTTTTTATGCATGTGAATGTAATTAGAATTTGAGGTTTGTACAATTGCTGCAGTGCAGTTTAAAAAAAAAAATAGATAAAAAGTAAAATATCAATAGCGAAATTGAAATTTGTTCAATTTTAAAACTTATTGACATTTGCATTTTATTTCGTTTTATTTCTGATGAGTTTCTGGAGTTATCTCTCTTTAGTTATGGGCTTTTTACGCAAGTATTATTTAACATGTATAAATCATCAAATTGTTAAAAACACTTTGATATAAATGTAATTAATATATTCATTCAAGAAATGTAAAAATTAAAAAAAAAAACTGTTTTAAATATATCTAGTCCCAAGTAAAATAAATATAAGTATTAGATTTTTCTAGATTTAAAAGCAATTATAAATCGATGTCCACACAACATGTGCTGTAACTTCTGGTCAAATATGTTTTTAAGTTCAATATATCATTCGTAATCAAGGAATTAGTGGGTTAGTTTACATTATTTTGTTAATTGTGTTAATGATTGAAAATCAAAATCGTTTGAAAGGATATTGCGAGTAAAAAAAACCACCCATGTATTTGAATGTTTGCCATTGATGAGTATGATTAAACCATATTTTTCAATGTATGAAATAAAAAGAGTTTACCACATTTGGATTTTTGTCTGTTGTTAGAGAGAGAGAGAGAGAGAGAGAGAGAGAGAGAGAGAGAGAGAGAGAGAGAGAGATATGAAACGAAGGGATGCGCTTGATGTGAGCTCTTTGAAAAAACGTTTGTTCGTTTTTACTCAATATCATAAACCTGTATCAAGAACTAAGACAATGCGGCTTCTTAAAATAATTGATCTTGATTGAATTTTGTGATTGGATGCTCTGAATTTATGCATATGCAATAAACAACCCAAATTAATGATTAAAAAAACAACAACAATCTAAGTTGATTTAAAAGATCACTAAGTTTAGAAAAGTATGATGCACATGTTGCAATACTTATTTGGATAGGTCTTTAACCTTGTACAACAGAAGTTTCAACTTTTTAAAACATACAAAACTGGGACAGTTTGGCCTTGTATCAGTCAAGGGGAAAGGTTTCCGCTTGTTTGTGATTTTAACATACTAGATGTATATCTCTTCCAGTGTAACAAAGTCTTTATTGAAAATTTATGTCACATGTATTATATACCATACACGGATCCAAATCATACGATGAAGATGCACTTTTCTGTAATGAATATAATTTTCAACCAACCAAAAAAGCAGATATATTTTCTTTTGGCCCCCAAATGCATGGAACTTTACATGCACATATATGTACTGAATATAATTTTTAAAAATTGAAACGACTATAATCATATTTTAATTCTGTTCGTAAAAATTCTGTTCGATTGTTCTTCAGTTATGTAATTTCGTGGGTTTTGGAGAGAGAAGAAATTATGCAATGTATTTATGAACTTATAAACCACATTCTAAATTTAAAAGCTAATAGAAACCAACCTCTCCGCAACTATTTTCAAAAGCCACAAAGAATTTTCGTACACAAAATTCCATCCCAAACGCAGATTATTTTTATAAAACCAAATAATCCCAATTTTACAAAATGCGAAAACAAATTTCTTTTGCAACAAAGAATGTTAACACAAACCAAACCTCTTGTAATAGAACCAAATCATCCCAATTTTGCAAAAAGCGAAATCATTTCTTTGCATGACTCTTAATCTCTTGGTAGATTACGTCATAAACGTAAGGTACTAGTCTAGATGACTACCATCTTCTTCCACAGGTGCTTGTGGACAAGACCGTGCACTCCCCCCCCCCCCCCCCCACCAATTCTATTTTTTTTTTAGCAATTTAATTTTAAAAATGGATGATAGGGAAAGTAAGATTTCAGGAAGAGAATATTTTAAAAGTATTTTTATAATCTTAGAAAGCACAATTTAAATACATTTAAAAAGATCGAGGTGTTTACAAATGTCTTGATCATGTGACTTGCTGAGAAAAAAACTCTTGGTTAATTTTTCTTCCCTCATCAAACGATGGTAGTCATGAAATATCATCTTTGCACATGGAGACAATAGAAAAATTCGCGGGAAAAAGCCCGCGTAAGCCTATAACTGACGCCAAAGAAAAAGGAATCCCGCGCGCACTTTTGAATATAGCGCTCTGATCTGATCTGATAAGACAGTGTCCGGTTTATAATGACATCGTTATCTTCCGACCGCCATGTAACAGCAAAACAGCAAAAAAACAGATAGTAGGCTGATTAGTATCAATCTCCCTCTCCTCTTGTCCTCGGGTCTCTGCCTGTATTTCTCAAGGACGCGTGTCTCGATATCTTTTTCCTTCAGAGCGAGGGGTGTCACCGTTGTGAGACCACTCGACAACACTCCGCTCTAAAGTGGGGTAAGTACCTCTCCGGCTTCCGACCGTTCACGCGCCAAAATTCCAATCCCCTGACTGTATTCACATCATGATAAAACCTTTCCTTCTTCAATTATTTTTTAATGATTTTTTTCCTTATCCATACTTATCATTTAAGTTTTTTTAGATCGATTTATAACCAAAACTTTTGATAAATAATTTTATAATATCTAAAATTAGAATTGTTGTATTTTCCATCTACTTGTCATCTATGAGCATTTGTCAATTAACAACAAGTATTTTTTCCTGTTTTCAATTACATCGATTGCGTGGATTGAAGTTATAAAACTTAAACTTACTCGTTTGATCTGTTTCATTTAAAAAATATTATAAGTGTAATTGAAAAATGAGACTGGGTGCAAAAGTAACACATTTAATTTTTGACCATTGCTTTGCGACCATCAAAATAAGATAAACCCACTTTCTATCTCAGTCCCAATTTTTCGCAGTACATGTATACATTCATTTTATGAAATATATTTGTTGTCTGTTGCCACATACTTTTATAAAATTTGTCTGTATTACAAGTTGTCTGTTGTCTGTTTTCATATACATGTATTTATCTAAATGTTGTCTGTATACACAAGTATTATAAATGTTGTCTGATGTCACATACTTATTAAGATGTTGTCTGTATCATAGGTTACTATAAATGTTGTCTGTTGTCACAGGTTAATATAAATATTGTCTGTTGTCACAGATTAATATTATAAATGTTGTGTGTTGTACATTTATTTAGAAGAAAATGGTATTTATTCAAACGCATGGCTATTTTATATGAATTACATGTAAGTGTGTTCTCATTGGCTTATGTATATGTTGTCTATCCTCATTCTCATCTCAACCTGGCCCTAGGTTGATATGATTATCGTCTGTAAGTAAATTTCACAGGATGATATAAATATCGTCTGTTTTTACAGAGTTATTTTTTTTCTAATTAAAGATTATTATAGATTTTGACTGTTGTCACTTATCTTAATGTTGCCTTATCATAAGCTTATGTAAATGTGCTGTTGTCACAGGTTAGTTTTTAAATCAACCTGTTGTCAAATGTGGCTACAGATATTGTATGTTGTCACTTATATGTTGTCTAAACACGTGTTTATTTAAAACATCTTTTCACTTATTTAAATGCTGTCTTTTGCCACTTACTCTTTTAAACAGGCCTTAAAAGTTAAATATTGGTGCATGTTTTTGTGAAGGTCGTTAAAGATTAACTCGACCTACTTTTGCATTTTTGTGAAAAGTTAGTGTTTACAAGTACATATATAGATGTTATGTGTTGTCATAGACTTGATAAATAAATCTCTGTACTTTGTGTTTGCAATATATATAATAGTTATTTAAGGTGGTATGGGACACTTCCATGTTGTGACGTATTGTTTATCCAAATAAACAATAAAATAAAGTGTAATTATATAACTAGTTTCTTTCCAAAAATGGTCACCTAACTCCGTAGCGCAGTGGGTTAGAGGGTTTACTACGAACCTGTAAGTCATGAGTTCGAATCCCGCTGGGGGTTTTACAATTTTTACCTTTTCAAATATTTTTAAAAGCTATTTTTTGGTTGATAATTGTAAAATTTAAAAATTCTTAACCGGTACGGTGAAAGTTTTTCAATTATATAGTACTTTAATCCATATAAATATCGACAGATGTCCCATGCCACCTTAATTGTTATCAGACTTTTTTTGAATATTGTAAATGTTGTCACAAGTGTATTTATATTTTGTCGGTCGTTACGAATATTATAGACATCTATTGAATGTAGGCATCTTATTCCACAAAATATGTGTGACATAATAATAATGCATGCTGAAAGATATACAGTTTAACGTAATTAATAAGTATTGTCCCATTTATATTGTATTCGAATTCTAAAATAACCACAGAAATCACAAAGCACTTAAGATAAAGTGGCCGCTATTGCAGAATTCAGTTTTTGTTCTCTATGAATAAAAAATGACGTAGTGGTCAAAACCTATTCATAACCAGGATTTTTTCAGAGCATACGATATGATTGAAAATGGAATGCACTGTTCTATAATCCTTATTACACTCTTATGCAAGTTAAATAGCTTTAGATATCAATATTTATCATAATTATCAAATATCAATTTCGTTCAACCTTAACCCAGACCCCCCCCCCCCTTTCCAAGAAAAACTTCAAACTACAATGTACTTACATTTAAACTCTAAAAATGAACCAAAAAAACCCCATGGAATTCTCGTTTTTTATGACTAAACTTTCCAAAAAAGCCACAACTTATTAAAAAAAACCCACAAGCTGTTGTATGTACATGTACATTGTATCATTGTATTACGTGGGTCTTTATGCATGTTACATAATACAGTTTTTTAAAGTTTTTTTTATTAAGGGTGAGTAAGCCACCAAGCCTAGCAAACATTATAAATGCCCGTACAACAGATTATAATCATCGTAAATGTTATGTCTTCACGCACACTTCATTATTATAATATGATAAACAACTACATCGATATATAATTGTTATTGTCATATTTTGATGTGACTGCAGATATCATGTTTACATGAAACAAAACCATAGGAAAAATATACTTTTTATTGCCTTTAAGAAATAGAAAGGAAAAAACACAAACAACATCAATTAAAAAAAGAAAACACTTGAAATTAAACGAATAAAACTTGCATCAAACCTTCATCCAACACAACAAAATGGAAGAGAAACATGTAATGTAGTCCTAAAAATGAATGAGGATAGAACAAGTTTATACATATTACTATTGATCTAAAACTGTATTTAGAGTGCCTTTTTTGCTTATGAATTCTGATAGCATACTGCCAAAGCTGATAAATTGGGATCATTATAAACGTATTTATTGCATCGTCGCAAACCACGGTTTTGAGTCCACAAGTTTCGGAGATAATCGATGTGAATCACACGTGGGTCACCGTCGATGATTTATTGTGATACAGATAGTTGATGTTATTTCTGATATTTACAGATTATTTTTTTAAAGAGCTCTGATAGAAACTTACTGAGTATGTGCTCATTTGGATTCATTTTACTGTTGGTACCGAGAACTGCTGATGAATTACTAAAACTATACCTCTGGATTCATAAAATAAATTCAAAGCAAATTGTTGAAATGAAAGAATTTATATTCAATTTTACAACAAACACAAATACTGTGTTTTGGGAAAAAAGAAATATATTTTTGTTATACTTCCATTTCTTTTCTTCTTCTTTTTTGGTCTGCGAAATCTATATGTACATGCTTAAAAAGTAATTTTGACGTTCTGTTTAGATTTTAAATTATTTTGAGATTAAAGATGTACATCGTTTACATTGGGGTTATGGGAATTTAACCTTCAATTCAATTACAATTCAATTCAATTCAATTTATTCTCTCAAACCATTATCATACAATGGTACATGAGGTACAATAACATATTTACATTAAATTGTGATGTCAAGGGTCTAATAAATTATATATAAATTATAATACAACATAGTATTACATGTGTTAGTAAGCATAAGTAAGTAAGAGAGAAAAAAAATAGTAATAATACAAAAAGTGGTAGAAAAAAAAATAGATCATCATATAAAAATTTAATACAATATTTCATTGGTGTTCAATACGCGGAGAGTAATAATAATAATAAATGCTAATATAGTTTAGGCTGGACAGCAGAATTGCTCTTGGATATTCAATATAAAAGAGCTTAATTTTTTCAATGTTTTGATGTTCGTTGTCATCAGCAGTTCCCTAAATTTTAATGTACTTGGTTTTTGAAAATACTTGGTACATAGAAATTGCTTACGTAAAGTTAAGAAAAATTTACATTCAAGAATAAAATGGTATTCGTCCGCTAATTTACCACTATTACAGAGTGTGCAGCTTCTGTCATTTACAGGAATTCCATACCATCTACCGGTTTCAATCGGTAAACGGTGATTTGCTGTTCTGAATTTAATAAGTGGTTTCCAAAATTTTTTATAAGAATGCCTAAGTATTTTTCAAAACCAAACTTTTGTTTATAAATTTTATATATTTGACCTTTAGATGAATTATCTATATCTTTTGCCCATTTCTGAATGAACTGGTCCTGCAATCTTTGTTTGATGGCGGCAGAAATCCACTTATCATTAACTATTGCAGTACATTGTTCTGTCCAGATATTAGAGAACCCACATGAGTCTAAAATATGTCGTATAAAATCAGTCCATGGATTTACACAGTCATTATTATACATATATTGGTTTGCTAAATATTTGTAAACAGTAAACACAATCTTATTGTCTTGACCTTGGATCATTTTTGTCCAATAAGAAATCATTCGAGAATATACAGTTACGTATAAAGGATAACGACCTGATTCACCATAGACTATATACGATGGAGTACTACTTTTCATACATAGAATATATTTTAAAAATTTCAAATGGATTTTTTCAATAATATCTATATTCTCGTAACCCCAGATTTCACAAGCATAGAGCAAAACCGGCACTACTACTTTATCAAACAAATCAAACTGTTGTTCCATGGGTAGATTAAAAAGTCTTATTTTTCTTATAATACTATACATAGCTTTCTGTGCTTGCTCAACTAAGTGTTTTTTTGCTTTACAAAAAGATCCACTTCTGGAAAATACAGTACCCAAATATTTGAATTCAATCACAATTTCAACAACGTTATTATTATAATAAAAAATGTTTTTTGGATTAGGGCCTTTTGAAAAAACTAATATCTTTGTTTTTTCTACATTGACATTTAGTTTCCATTGGGAACAGTTCACATGGAATTCATCTAGTGCTTTCTGGAGATCATCAGCGGTCTCAGACATAATAACCGTATCGTCTGCATAAAATAACAGGCAAAGTTTCAAGTATAACATCAACTCATCTTCAATGGAAGAACTAATACTTTGTAACCCAACAATATTTTTATCTAATAAAAAATCTTCTAAGTCATTAATATACAATGAAAATAAAAAAGGAGATAAATTTTCTCCTTAACGCACACCTATATTACAACAGAAAAAATCAGATGACATACCGTTCATACATATCTTAGATTTTATTCCTTTGTACATATTTCGTATAAAAGCATAACATTTCCCCCCTATTCCATTATCTAATAGTTTATACCATAGACCATTTCTCCAGACGGTATCAAATGCTTGTTTAAAGTCAACAAAAGCACAGAATATTTTTTTCTTTCTACATAGTAAGGTATTTGATAAAAATTGAAGAGTTAGAATATGGTCCAGAGTTGAATGATTTTTCCTAAAACCTGCCTGACTGCTAGTAATGAGGTTGATTTCAGATGCATACGTATCTAAACGCTTGCTCAAAATGGATGTAAATAATTTTCCGAGGCAACTAAGTAATGTTATCGGTCTATAATTTTCTGGCTGGGTGGGGTCGCCCTTATTCTTAAATATAGGTTTAATAATTCCTATCAACCACTCGTCTGGTACATAACCTCCGAGTAAACAACAACATTATTTTCTTGTTCAAAATTTCATTAAAATTGGACGCAAACGATTCCTGATGGTTCAAATAGCTGTATGGTATCGTTGTATAAGAAGTACATTGTACATGTATTTAAAAGGAGGCCTGGAACAAATACATGTACATGTATGTTTCTGATCATACATTGATTTATTTATTGTCATTAAAATAATTTCTAAAATAGGTTAAAGACATTCATTTAGTCGTTTAAAAAAATTGAAAAAGAAAAGTAAACGAATTAATAAATTTAAAGAAAAAATTCCTTATGGTTATCGGTCTCAAAAAATTTTCTCGTCATAAAAATTTCATTTTTCCTTAAAACTTTAAAGATGAAATGAAATACATTTTGTTTTTATATATGCATATTACAAAGTTATTGCAAATTTGCTAACAATGGATATAATGGAATGAATACTAGCATACAAGTTTGAAAATCAAATTTTGATAAAAGAATGTTTGTACCTGTGCATCGGTGGCTCAAACCCCTTTACCTATATCTTAATATATATCCGTTGAACCACTGAGCCATGTTATTATTAATATACAATTTCATATCACATTTTATCAAAGTAATTTAGTGTTATATAAATAATGTGTAATATAAAAATTATAATCACAATATTCAGCTATTCTTGTATCGAAAAAATGCACCTTTCTGTATTTATTTAACAACTCTTCTGTCAATATTCTAAAAATGGCGTAACGAAAGGATTAGAAATATATGGGTTGTCTGATGAACACCCACTCTTTGGCAAGCTTATAATCAATGATGACCAGCAGCCGTTGTATTTCATTTATGTAGGTCCAAGGGGACAAATCAACCTTGTCTCCTATCTGTTTCATTTGTTGGGTAACCTGTGGATATGACATATTTGACCCAGTAAATTTGACACGTAGATATATATAATAAAGGCACAAAGTCTTATTCAAGACCTTTTCTCTAGAATAGACGAAAAAGTTCCTTTTGCAAATAACCTTAAATGATTTGCAAAACTTTTAGCAATATCATTGATATATACATAGGCACGTAGCATCAGGGGGTCCCACTTTTTCTCGCAGCAAGAAATTTTATAAAATTTACATATAAAAAATTGAATTATCATGAAGTTGGCCCCCCACTTTTTGGGGAGTATGTAAAAAATTGGTATGAAAATAAGGAAATAGGGAGTGAAATTGAAGTCTTAGATATGCTACTCCAGTCCCCCCCCCCCCTCCCCAACGGATTAGGATTTTGAAGATTTTGCAAATTTCCTTTTTTTTCTTTTTTTCTTTTTTTTGCTTGTCAAGATTTTTTGGATGAGTCTGCCCCCCCCCCCCGACTTTCAAAAACGATGTTACGTGCCTAATACATGCAGTAAAACTTGATTTTTGTCCGTCGTCCTTCCCCACAAACCCCCTTACCCAACACATCAACCCCACCCACCCCCATCCCGTCCTATAAAAAAAACCCCAACAAAAGCAACATCAATAACAACAGCTACTGTATACGAGAAATATTCGCCCCCGTTTTATTTTTCCCCTTGTTGTCAGTGGGCGAATTCAATTTTTTTTATAAAAATATCAATTTCAAACTGTGTATGGGCGAATTCAGGACGGCGCTAAATTGATGCAGCAGTGCGAAAAGATAAACGAGAGGGCAAATAAGCCCTGAATACAGTCATCGATAGCACCGACAATGGCAACATTATACTGAAGTTGTCAAACCAGTTTTGATTTTTTTTTTTTTTACAAAATAACTTTAAAACAACATTTAAAAATTGCGAGGTTTGCAAAATTAATGTCGCGAATATTTATTGCAATCTTTAATTGTATTTCATTCAATACAAAGTTAATATGTATATTAAGCTTGGTTACAAAAATTAGTCGCCACGAAGAAAGCAGGGATAGAATATGTTGACCTCTTAGTCCACATAACGTTCAGAACTAATGTTTGCAATGACAAACTGTATCACGAGACTTCAAGTTTAAGTCTAAATACTAATCCAAAAAAGTTGGCAACAGTTGCTCTTAGTAATGAGCGATCGACGAATATAGTGTTATGTACACCTTTTAAACCGGTAGAGATGGTTTTACTCGTGGCCGGGGTCCAAAGTTTGAAAACAACCTTCTTGAGTGTCCTGATTATTAAACCACAACAATTTTAAAACATAAAAAAAATCATCCGGTTTTGATGAATATCAAAATGAATCAGAATGTTTCGCACATCGAAGTCATTATTTTAAGGTCAACAATGATGCCTCATCATATCTAAGGGTGGTCTGCTTCTGAATTATTACAAATTACTGAAGCGTATTGTCTACTGTGAAAGATATGTTCGTTGCAAATATTCAAATATCTTAGGCTAAAAAGGCTCACAAACTCAGCCTTTATATGTTTTACATCTTATTGCTATCCGTTCTATTGGGTTCTTTCGCAAATATGTTTCGTACAAGCTCTTTATATTTGCAAACATTATGAAACTTGTCCAGAAGGTTTACCTTATAGGTAAAATGCTTATTCGAGGAAATTTCAGTGTACCTGTTAAGTTATATTTACTTACCGCATGTTTATGACAACAAATAACTAGTTAATAGCAAGACGTGCAGAAAAATCTTATGACAAAGAATTCCTTGTGTAACGATGTCATCCCTTTTCCTTCTGTTCTGACCACACCAAAACAAAAATAAAACAAAACGGCGATGGATCGGAAACTCCTTTGATATTGTAGGACATTAGTCATCATTGCACAAATCCGCCTACTTTCAATATTTATTAGAGATTATTCATTAAGACACTGCTCGGCCATTGCCGATAAGTACAATTAAAATGGGCGTTTATCAATCAAAAAGTATTCAACAAAGCACTCTTTTGTACGAGGAGGATGATAAGTCCCGTACTTTGAACCTGGATATTGGAGGTCAATGACCTTAAAACAAATATTACTTGTTATATTAGCTCGTGGATCTATGCGTGATCTGAGTGAGCACGATTCAAAGTTAAGCAAAAAGATTTCTAAAAGAAAATTATGTCTTAAAAAATGCTTAATCTCCATGTGTTTTTGTCCCAAAGCACGATGCATCGTTTTTGCGGGGCAGTTGCTTCCTATTTTTGACTATTACATGAAACCAGTTGATCTTTTCGATGATTTCCCTGTTTTTTCCCTGAATTTGACTGTTTGAAAATAGTGGAGAATATTTTTTCTATATGTTTTTATAAGTATACAGTCGTTTTTTTTTATTGTTTCTTTGGGCGCTATCCAACTGTATCTCTTGTCATAGTTACTTCCGCCGTTTACCCGCGCTTGATTGAATTTCTTCACTTTGACATTCAGAGCACTGGGCAGAAATCACATTGCGTCAACACCAGGTGACGGCCATCGCAATGCTTTGTTTTAATTAGACAGTCGGTCTCCCCTGGTCCGTGCCAGTTCTAAGTTGGCTGTTAATCGCCATCCTGGTTTTTCCTCCTTTTCTGTATTAATTGTTTTATATGATGTAATATTTGTTATTTAACTCTTTATATAGAAAATGACTTCATTTTTAAGTGTACATTCACTTACATTCGATCTTTTGGTTCTTTACACGAACCTCTCAACATTTAAGTGTTTTATCAAATGTTCATAAGAAGTACTAGTCTAAAATAAAAATACAGATGATATCATGGGGGGTGAGATGAAAGTATATTAAAGTACTCTGTGTTTGACGTATATAGTCAAAAACATGACAAAAGGTTAGTGCTAAAACGATTAAATCTGTCTTGTTACATCAGCTTTGTGTTTTATCAACATACTTCATTAGTCAGGCTAATAATCTGTCTTTAAACGCCTCATTAGTCACTTGACGTCATCTTTTAGAATTATCTTTAGTCATTTGACGTCACCTAACAGACTAATCTCTGTCAATATACGTCACCTATTAGACTAATCTTTAGTCACTTGAAGTCCCACATAGGGTTCATTTTTAGTCATTTGACGTCACGTATTCAACCCTTTACGTTATAAGTGTACGGCATGAATATCTAGGACGAATTAAATTTTAATTCTTTGTGTTATTCAATATGACTTATGGACGATATCAAAGTTTCTTTTTACAAAGTTTTTTCTGTTTATATCTTGTTTGAGTTCTTATCTGAGATTTCTTCAATATTTTTTTCTCAAATACCAGTAAGCAGATTAATTGCTTGAAGCTAACGAACAACTAAAGATATTCATTAAGCAAGCAAAAAGCTACACATGTTAGTATCTCAACAAGATATTACTTGCATGCATGCTTTAATAATGTTGGCAACAAAGTGCGCGCACTATGTTTAATCCATATTTTCTTACACATTCCCACAATTACGGATCCAAGTTGCTCCATATACGAGGTACACTCATTTGCGGAAGTTTTCCTTTATAACAAGGATATTATATTATTAATATACGGAACCAATTATTGTCAGTCGAAAACTGTGACAAAGGCGTTTAACATAAGGGCCACAATTTAAGGGGGTTTGTTTGCAAGTACATGTTGGTTCCGTGAACCGTCTGCATAAGAGACACGCTAAAGTGCTAAAAATAATATTGTGGAAATATTCTGTGCTGAATATTATGTTTCGATAAAAAATTCTTAAAATATCACAGAATTATTCTTACTATGATGCAAGTATATACAAGTACTAATCTCTAGATATGTACGTGCAATAATGCATTGGTGTATTCTATAATTTCGATCAGGGGATAAGTTGGGGTATTTTTGATCTATCAAATTTCAAAGACTTCGTGAAGACTCCAGTCATGATTTCAAGTTTTTCCATGTGGTCCTTATATCCATGCCCCACAACGTGATTCGAACCATACATAACGATTCTTAAATCCTGCGCTAACCAAACGCGCAAACGTACATGTACGCGCGTTAACAGACTAAGTAAAATACTTTAAGAAGAAAAAAAAATTCCACATGAAACAACTTCAACGGAAGAAATGTAGATGAACTTTAGTACTCGGTACCACTTGAAAGTGAATTTCAAACTGACATTGACACCGATTTGAGTGCGTTGCCCTCAAAGTCTTGTGTCTCGTAAGCAGCCAGTTTTGCCAAAAAAAAAAATCATTGCACACTCACGACCACTATTACTGTACACATAATGTACCGGGATATCATTATCACCATATGTCATCTGAACTCTGAAGGGGAAAGTACAACTAATTATATCAAAGTGGTTTTTTTCTGTCGAATTAGGTTCTTTTTTTTCGTAAGATCCATTGGCTTGTTAAGCAGAATATAAAAAATGTACAAAAGTTTAATTGCGATTTTGAACAATAATTTAATCTGATAATTATAATAAATTAGCCTCTAAATCATGAGTTCCTGCAGCAGATAGATAAATACATAGTTTATATCATTAAAAAAACAAAACAAATGAAAACAACAAGTTCACTATAAACTGGTAATCAGTACTTTCTGCCTCCTTTTGAGCAGCACATACTGGCGAGTTTCTGTCTGAATTTGAGATCAAAGTACCCGTACACAAGCGGATTAATGATGTGATTTACAATGAAAAGTCTCTGTAATGTGTAGTACAGATTGGACAAAGCCGAGGGTAACCGATTATAGTAATTCGGATCATCTCGGCTGAGAAAGACAAAGATGAACGACGGAAAGTAAGACACAGCATAGAACAGAACCAAAATGGCGAACATCATGTTAAAATTTGTGCGGTTCCGAGTGCGAGATTCTTGGCGGTTTAACTTGACTTTGTCCAGTTTGCTTAAAGTAGGAAACTTCTTCTCTCTGTTGTCGCTATTGTCACTGATACTGCTCTGAGTTTCGGCAACGAACGAGAAAGCCCTGCTTCTAGAGCGAGGACGATCGTTTCCTTTGCTTTCTTTGGACAGCTTGTAAATGACGCAGCCAATGGGGATATAGAGGCCTGTGGTTGCGATGATATTGGCTACAGCTACCAAGAAGAGAAAAATGAGATACGCTTTTTCCAATGATTCGTGGCCAGAATTGCCGGTGAAGCAAGCACTGACTGTTATATTGTGTTCTTTGAACTGTGTGGTGAATTTTCCAATGCCAGAAAAATAAAGAATTGGGGCATTGATGCTGATGGAGACAATGATGGTCAACAAAATGGCGCCCTTTTTCAGCCTGGAGCTGAGCTTATTTCCGGGCTGTTGGCGTACCTTGACGAATCGGTGAATTGCGATCATTAGCAACAGCATGGCTGAAGCTGTGGAAGTGCTCCACATGAAAAACAAAGGAACTTTGCAATAGATGTCATCCTCCACGCTCCTGACGACGAGCGTCTTGATACTGTGGTACAAGCACGTGACTATGGTGGCCAGAAGGTCAGCGACCGCCAATGCGGGGATGAAGAACCGGTCCTCGCGACAGCGCCTCATTTTGAAGACGTATACATAAATTACTATCGTGTTACCCACAATCCCCACTATCAGGAACATCAGCACTAGCATCACGTGCGGAAGGTTCTTCTGCGCCATGTACTCCAGCCATTGTCTTACCAGCTCACTTTCATTTTCACTTTCGGTTATGTTTTGAATCATTTTGGACCAGCAATCACAGAGTTCTGCAATTTTTATATTTTCTTTTTTTCTTCTTGCAAGTTCTACGTCCGACAGCTCCTCACTCCTCACGATACAGCCCTTTCCAAAATCCAGAGTTCCCCATGTTGTCTAATCGAGCGTACTCAAGCTGGCGTTTTCTTTCGTAACTGTTATATTCAGGGTTTTTTGTTTGTTTTTTATATGAAACACATACGTTGGTCATCCAACCTCAAAAGGCGCGCACAAAAATGAAACAACGCCGCTTGCTTTGTTCAGGAAGGCAGTCCCGCGCAAAAATAGTTATTCACATCCGAGACATCAGGGCATGACCTCTCTGCTTGCTTCTCTCCGGAGGTTTCCTATATGATCTGTAATAAAGATGAACGTTTCATTAGCAAACAACGAGTCGTGCAACGCTTCCTTTGGTCGAGTACATTATAAGTCATTTTATACTGTTAACCACGAGAGAGAGAGAGAGAGAGAGAGAGAGAGAGAGAGAGAGAGAGAGAGAGAGAGTACACTGGGTTTATTTTTACACATACAATTTTCCACCTAAAGATTTATTTTACCTAAAAATGTAAAAAAAAAAAAAAGTTTTCCCCGCGTTATTTTGTTGACACACTTGCGGATCCGGGGTCTAGGCTACTATATCAGTTTAAAATGGTACTTTTATCTACTAGTAGCTATTCCTCTCTCTCTCATTCTCTTAACCAATCAATCAATCAATCAATCAATCCTTCGATCATCAACTTTTCATATGGACATACTAGGGAACGATTTAACATTTGTAAGGGGAAATCCGAAATCATTCATATCTTACGTAAGCTCGTTTCACCCAGTTGTTTCTGTTTTACTATTTTCCACTTGTTCAACGTTATAATACCTAATATGATACTTCTATACAAAGCGTTATTTGATTGGTTCTAGACAATCACGTGTCAGGGCAATAAATCTCAATTTTTTCCTGTAATCTCATTTTTTTTATCATATCCAACCCTTCGGAAGCAACGTGAACTTTTATTTCATGCGATGTAAAATCTCCCTCACCATCATGCAATAAATGTATAATATTGTCAGGTGCGCACAACTTTATGGTGGCAGACGAAATTGCGTTCAATTTTATTTAAAAAATGTTATCAGCAAAATACATATACATCATTACCAATATTATCAATAGATCGATAAGCTGAACCTACATGCATATCATTATCATCATCACCATTTTTTATCTTACAAATATATGCATATAGATTTGTTTATTCTGAATGTTATTGCACCGGAAGGTCATAAATCATTATAGTGAAGTTTAATATCTATTCGTTTAAACATCTTATTGGGACTTTTGTTTATCCGTATTAAAATTTAATTGGCGAACTACAGAATAAAGCGCGGAAAAACAAAGGTCGGAGTGGCAGTCACACTTCTAATTTCTTTTCGTTTCAAATGCGACCGTTGAGTTATAATTACTTTGAAGTTAAGAGATGTACTATTCATTTCAATAAGTTGTTTAAGAATTGTTTCCAATAGTTTAATAGGCCATTTATGAAATCTGAAGAGGCTTGTTATAATCACTGAAACTGCCATAAATTGCCTATTGCCTACCAGTTCTGAAATAAGTCTAATTTCAAAGCACAAGGCCGGAATTGATATCGGACAACGCAACAAGAAACATGCAGCCCGGAAGTCGGAAGCTGGGAGGAAATCCACACTTAGTTCTGAAACCACAACACCCTGGCAACAGGGTCAAAAGTTGAGCAAGAGCGGTCAAGCGCGACCTTTGAATATATTTCCTGTTTGTTTAACATGCAATATTCAAGTTTTCCCGAGCATGCAGGCCTGATTTATGCCCGGTGCTCGAGAATTCCTCTTACGCAATCTTTCGCTTGTAATTTTTTTGAGTGGCCAACGTACATAATTTCCCTAAACAGTTAACAGTACTTTGCAGTATATATTACTGTGTAGCCTTCGAACATTAGCATAGAAATATTCTTGTGGTTTTTTTTTAAAAAAAACGTTTATATTTTAAATTCAACATAACTCTGAGAAGGATTCGATATCCTGATCAATAAATTAAGCATGTTAAAATTGAAATATTTTTTGAAGCATGCATAATCAGTGTGAATAGTAGAAGTAGTTGGTACTTCAAAAACTACTATTAATATTGGTTAAAAAAGTTTCTTTTTGATAGCCTCCTGGAGGGAAGAGCTCGAGAACTAAGTTGTTCGATATTGTTTCTAATCCTTTTGTATATGATGTATACAGTAAAAATTGTTCAATTTATTAAAGAACTTCATTCAAAAATTTTTCACCAATTCCATCACATTTTTGCAATTTACACCTGCTTCATTACATTAATCTTATGATATTCAAAAAATACCTGAGTCTTCTTACGTGGGATTTGATTGGCCCGTGGAAGCGAGGTTATTATTGGATAACTCGCTACGTTTCTTGCACAATGTGCACTTTGCTTGGTTTAGATTATTCTTGTGTAATTATTCGAGCTATAACTCACCCAGTCATCACTAAATTGTTGTATAATTAAGGGTAATGAACCAAGTATTCTGAATCATCGCGGGACAAAGCGAGGATTTATCTAAATAAGGTCAGCTACTATGGCCAAATTGTTATTAAATTTCTTTCCTTTTTTAATTA
The DNA here is from genome assembly GCF_963853765.1 of Magallana gigas. NCBI lineage: Eukaryota > Metazoa > Mollusca > Bivalvia > Ostreida > Ostreidae > Magallana > Magallana gigas. Next base: position 8,322,316 of record NC_088862.1, on the reverse strand, counting down.
AAAAAAACCCTGCAGTATTTAACATGTTTTTTTTTAAATTTACAAATATATTAGTCATGGAGAGAGAGAGAGAGAGAGAGAGAGAGAGAAAGAGAGAGAGAGAGAGAGAGAGAGAGAGAGAGAGAGAGAGAGAGAGAGAGAGAGAGAGAGAGAGAGAGAGAGAGAGAGATGCAACTAGAATTCAACGCAGAGATGACAACCATGCACCTCGTATAGTGCACATCTTACAAATAGTTTGTAACCAAAAAAAGGGAAAAAATTCACATTCCCTTATTTTTGATAGAAAAAAATCACAAATTAAAAAAGCAATTAAAAATATAATTTCAAAACCATTTATAAGAAACTAAGTTTGATATACTTACATTGGATGAGAGAATGCACCCACGGCCTAGATCTAAGTGTGTAACAAGGGGTCCCTTTATTGTCAAGGCTATTGAAGGTTTGGGATTATGATTCATACATCACTCTCGAGCACATGATGTTAGTTTGAAGTAAATTGCACGGATATGACATTTTTCGTTTATCTAGATAAATACTGCATCGAAAGTGATGCCTGTATCTGCACGGCGGCCCCTTACGTCCTTCTTGTTTAAGACGTTTTTCCGGTGATCAGATATATCAATAGATTAAAACATATTGATGATCGCAATCAGCCCAGCTAACACGTGATTAACAAAAGTATTTTTAGTGTTTGTGTTTATCTAAACACATGAAATATATAATTCCTTATTTTTTTTTACACAGTAGAATGAGTGACAAAGTACCGTAATGACCCCAAAATGCACTTAATGCTATTTTATATAGTACTGGTCTTGCACGGAGAGAGAGAGAGAGAGAGAGAGAGAGAGAGAGAGAGAGAGAGAGAGAGAGAGAGAGAGAGAGAGAGATTGCATCGTTATAATTGTGAAATTATGGTATATCATGTATGTGTTATTCTTATTTGTCCAATGTTCCTATCCCAGTTCTTTTTGTCCAGATTATTTAAAACACAATTTGACATCCCCATAAAGTTTTTTTTAAAAAACCATGACTTCACCTTTTGATCTTCCGTTAATACTTGAAGGTAAGACCCCATCCAGGTTTTCGCTGCTTTCCTCAGTTTTTGTTGAGTGGCACCTCTAATACATTGATTTAAAAAAAAGGTTATTGTAACATTCAGTTTAAAGAGAGATTTGTTTTGAACAAGCCATAGAAATATAAATATTCCTTGCAATTTGATTTAAAAATGAAAAGTAGTGGTCTTTATATTCTGTATTCTTAACTATGCAAAATCAAGAATGAAAACCTTAGGCTTATGATTTTTAAAGAAAAAGTTGTTTAATTTGCTGAGCGTGCAGGTACATGTATATGTGCATGCAGGAACGTAGCATCGGGGGGGGGGGGGGGGGGGCAGGGGGGGGGGCTTTTCTCGCAGCAACTAATTTTTAAAAATTTACATATAAAAAATTGAATTACCATGATGGAGTTGGCCCCCCACCTTTTTGGGAGCATGTAAAAAATTGATAAGGATTGAAATTGCAGTTATAAGGACGCCATCCCCCCCCCCCCCCCCCCCGGATTAGGATTTTAAAAAATTCCTTATTCACTTTTTTTTTTGCTTGTCAAGATTTTTGGATGAGTCTGCCCCCCCCCCCCCCACTTTCAAAAACGACGCTACGTGCCTAGCACGGTAAATATTCTAAACATTTAGATTTGCCCAATCCGAAATATATCTGACTCAAAAACATGGCGGGGGGGGGGGGGGGCATTTTCGTTACAAGAATTAGACCAAGAATTCTTTTACAATCGAACACGAATAAAATAAGAAGCCAAACGCTTTACTCTATACTTCACACTCCCCTCTACACACTGTTTATATAATGTCCAGTTATGGGACGTTAGCACGCCTCGGACCGTCGTCCGATATCTGACATAATGGACAGTTATCGGCTTTTAATTGTCACGTTTAATATTTTGTATTTTCTGCCACCCGGTAAATTAAAAAAAAACATGACATAACTATAACATACTTTTCATTTAAATTAAGAAATATCCAAACCCGCATGAGGTCAGAGTTATTTTTAAAACTTTTATGACGAATATTTACATTAAGTACACAGGCACGAATTCGAGATGATTTGCACTTATTTGATTTATTTCAGATCAAACCATTTCCTCGTCGATACACGATGTTTACTTTGAATTAAAAAGGAAACTTTCAATGACTATCGAAAATGACATAACACACCCATATACTATTTAATGGGACTATTGAGTATATGTATTTGTTTTCACAATTAACCTCCTTATTAAAGCCTTTAGTTATAATTTATATGATGTTTTTGAATTTTTTTTTATCAGCAATTAAAAAATTATTTGGCACACTTTGGAGCTTGAAATTTGCTATTTTAAAATTATAGCACACTATATCATTATCTAATAACACGTTAAGAAAAAAACAACAACAATATTTTTTGAGGGATATTTTATAAATGATCCCAATAAAAAATGTTCAGTGGCATTGATTTTTTTTTCAAGATCAAAAGTCAATGCATAATGCTCGTCCTGATATAATTTTTCTTCCTTCGTACCTATTTGACCCTTACTTCACACAATACTACTAAGTCATCTTAAAAAATGGGTGTGTAGTGACCTAGTATATCAAAGTGTCTATAAAATAGAAAAATAGTGACATATTGTAAGTTAAAAAAGTGCAATGACCTTGAACCCCGTTTTAGGTCAAAGGTCAACGGCATAACTTTTGGCCACGGCTATCAAGATCTCTAATTAAGTATTACCAAATGCAAATGTAAGTAAAAACCCTTTAAATGTATCATCATTTATAATACAAGGCATATACATTTACCTCTTCTTTATTCGCATGAGTTTGACAAATATGTTGTTCAGTTAATTATGTCTTTGATAAGCCTGTCGACATAAAACGACTTTAGAGTCGTCTGTTTGTATAACTATGGTATTTATATTGATATTGATATTTATACCTGCCTGTGATTAAGAAAACTTGGGCAGATCATGAGAGGTAATATGATCGATAATGCGATAATTCAAGGATTATTTTTTCATTTTCAAATTTTAGACATATAGTATTTTATTGTTAAGACTTGCAGGTTTTATGTCACAGAACAACACAACTCGTTAATAGAATATCCCAGCCATGAGTTGGTACGTGTATATAGGAGGCTGGATGGTCAACAAATTAACCCAATCGTAACTATATACTCGGCCATTTCCGTCACCGCTTTTTATCGGTTACGGAAAAGGGCGAGCGTGATCCGAATGCAAATTAACCATCAGATCTTCCTTACTGAAATTCTAAGCTTTGAATCGTTAGGCTATAAACTATGATGTAATGAAGAAAAAAAAAATCTTTATATCTAACCCTTTAAATTATGGTATTTTCCTATATTTTTATGTGGAGCTTTTCTTTCAAAAAAGATCAATTACGTCTAAAAGTGCCATGACCATCGGACCCCCAAAAGGTGGAATAACACATCGTCAAAAAATGGCTGACCTCTGATCGAAACGACATTTTGTTTTATTAAAAGGTTTTTATCGACGGCAACATATAAATTCCTTCATTGCCGAGTGGATAAAGTGTTGAGCTTGTGATCCGTACATACCGAGTTCGAATCCCGCAGGGGCTTTTGTTGTTACTTACTGAATTGATTTTTCTAGATACTCATTTTCTATCCCCAATTTGCAAATTTTTCGCTTATTTGACATATGTATAGTTTATTTATCATTATATCTTTCATAATCAAATAATTGACAGTTAATTTGAGTGACTTTTTCCAGGTGTGTTATTCCACCTTAACTTGGCCACATATTTTTGTAGCTCTTCGTAAAAATCCAGACTGACAGACCGTCTATGATCCAAGATTTATACGTAGAGATGGTTTGAAATCAATATTATAGATTTATAATTAACCCTTAACTTGAATTGCACAGTACGTACTTTAATTATATTATGTATCGTGTTGTTTATGTACTAATTACTTATATAGCAATAAATTAAAAATGCTAAAATTAATTGTTTATTTTCCTAAAAGAAAAAAAATTTCCTTATTATTCTTCAAACTCTCCAAGGACCTTTGAAGTGTTGACTCCACCTCGTTAGAAGTACCCTTCAATTTTGAATTGTATGTTGTTGTTTTTTTGCATTAAACCGATTAAGCTTTGAAAGTATCATAACAAGTTTGTTTACAAATAAACATATTGCTTGCCAACCCTTTCGTTTTCTTTCAAAAAGACAATAGTGTTTTATTATAAAACTGAAAATAGAAATATGAATGGGCGTTTCACCGTAAACCTAAGTCGCACAAGATATATACTCATATAAACATTATATAATATTTTGAAGAGTAGAGAAACTGTGCCTTATTTTTTTCTGTTCAATTTTGTAACAGTTTCCTCATGATTGGTTACGACTTATAAACAGTGTACTTTAAAGTTCTTGTAATGTACTGAATAACCCTTTTTTGTCAAGAGTTATGACATGATTATCTTTAAGAACAACTGCATAAAGGTAGAACAAGTGTGATGCGTTTTCTATGATGAATTCATCCCGAGTTTCAGGGGATTTGATAGTTTCTCAAACAAAGTTAACTTCTCTTATTTCAAATAATTTATTTTAGATTTTTTAACAACAACAACATGGAAATACAGGAAGAAAGCAGTTATATCCTTTTGAGGATACAAAAAGAGGCCATGAACACTTGTGGCATGTAACACTAGAACCACATACTGATCGCACTGCATGTATTGTGCTCTCTGTTTATCACGAATCCACCATTTGCATTCAGATGTCAATTTTGAGATGCAAATACCGCTATAAAAAAACTAAAATTAGGTCATGCAGACTTACACGTGCAAAGGACTATATATGATGTGGGCCTTAAATGGCCCCCTAAAATGAATGTCATCATTTTACTGTAATTCTTTGTTTTCTTTGTACAGATATATATGTGATGTTTTTACATTGTGTTCATTTTGATTCAAGTGCCCACAGTTTAGAAATATGATATCATAAAGACGAACTTTTCCCGCCATTTTTGCATTTTTAGCGTTAAACAGCTTGTTTTCAAGCAGTTTTTCTTTCAGAAAACATAGAGCACAAGCTTGAACAAACAAAATATTTTAATCAGAGATGTAACTAGCCAAGACTAATAACTGACAAAAAAATTTTCCTTGTTCAAGCATGCGCTCTTTATTTCCTATTCGTTAAAAGATAAGAAAAATGTCAATTTTTGATTGATTTTGATTGAATTATAGAAATAGTGTCACTTCTGACGTCATATACTGCAAGTGAGCGCAAGTAAATCAAATAAATGGGTGATAAATATATTTTATATCAACTCTTCTAAAAAATAACATAACATTTTATTGTTCCCGAAACTGTAAAAAATGGCGAAATATAGGGGCCTAATTCAACTCATATCATATATAGTTCTTTATAATAATTTTTCATTCCTCGCAGAAAAAAAAAATTTGTACACCTTCAACATAGCGCGCATAATTAACTGATATAACTTTGCCGGATCCCCGGTCAATGCGCATGCCCTAGTGCATCATGGGATTAGTATGAAGACCAAGCAAAGCTAACTGTTAAAAAAAAACCGGCATATGGATTAGATAGTCCATATTGGCTCTTCATAAATATAAAATATTATTTTTAAACAAAGCAAACGTGAGATAATAAAAGATGGTAATCCGTAACTATTTCGGTTTTTTTCTCCAAACATGCGGAAGGAATTTGAAAAATAATGCAAGTCGGCATCAAGTGCGTTTCCGTTTGAATCTTCCTTTTATCTCCAGGAATAGATTTAAACATTTTAATTCACTTTAGCAGCTGCACAAGTACATGTATTTCCTCCATAAGTGGTTTTACGTCAGAGATCCTTGATGATGTAAAAGGTTCAACTCTTTACCCGGAATTGTGTCCGGATCAACATTTTATTCAAATTTGATTCTTAAGCTGATAAATAGTAAATTAAATGTGGCCTGTAAGGCCAATGGAAAAATATATGTCCTTTTCAAGTCGCCTGTAAAGATTTTGAACGATAGACCCCTTCAGCGTTACTGCGGTACTGCTCTGTTGCAGGGCAAAATGACATACGCGAGTAGTTTGGTGAAATATGACATAATATATAAATAGTGCCTGTTTGGGAGGGTAACAGTTGAAATTGACACCCCGAGAAAACCATTGTCAACCGAAGCGAAGCGGAGGTTGACAATGGTTTTCGAGGGTTGTCAATTTCAATTGTTATACTTTCATGTTAAATACTAAAATCTGATTGGTTAATACGCAGTTAATAATATTTTCTAATACCCTCAGCGTTAGTACCGCACTTAGCAACGGGTAACATTATATAAATAGTGCCTGTTTGGGAGGGTAACAGTTGAAATTGACACCCCGAGAAAACCATTGTCAACCGACGCGAAGCGGAGGTTGACAATGGTTTTCGAGGGGTGTCAATTTCAACTGTTATCCTCCCAAACAGGCACTATTTATTTTGTTATACTGAATGTCTTTCTTAAAATTTTTAAGAAAATTTTACTGCTTTTATATAGGAATAACGTGAATTCTACAGCGAACCGTACGCGCATAATTTTCGCGCATGTAACATTTTTTAATGTTACCCGTTGCCAAGTGCGTTGCTAACGCTGAGGGTAATAGTAAATATTATTAACTGCGTCTTAACCAATCAGATTTCAGTATTTAACATGAAAGTATAACAATAAAAAATGTTACATGCGCGAAAATTATGCGCGTACGGTTCGCTGTAGAATTCACGTTATTCCTATATAAAAGCAGTAAAATTTTCTTAAAAATTAAGACATTCAGTATAACAAAATAGTGCCTGTTTGGGAGGATAACAGTATATAAATAGTGCCTGTTTGGGAGGGTAACTTCGCGTCGGTTGACAATGGTTTTCTCGGGGTGTCAATTTCAACTGTTTTCCTCCCAAACAGGCACTATCTATTTTGTTATACTGAATGTCTTAATTTTAAAGAAAACATCACTGCTTTTAGATAGGAATAACGTGAATTCTAAGGCGAACCGTACGCACTTGATTTTCGCGCATGTAACAATTCGTAATGTTACCCGTTGCTAAGTGCGTTGCTAACGCTGAGGGTAATAGAACAGATTATGAACTGCGTCTAAACCAATCAGATTTTAGTATTTAACATGAAAGTATAACAATTGAAATTGACAACCCTCGAAAACCATTGTCAACCTCCGCTTCGCTTCGGTTGACAATGGTTTTCTCGGGGTGTCAATTTCAACTGTTACCCTCCCAAACAGGCACTATTTATATAATGTTACCCGTTGCTAAGTGCGGTACTAACGCTGAGGGTAATAGAAAATATTATTAACTGCGTATTAACCAATCAGATTTCAGTATTTAACATGAAAGTATAACAACAACAATTGTTTCATTCACGTCAATTAATTATCTTCCTTCAAAAATTTTCGACAATGTATATCAATTCGCCCAGCAAGATAACAGTACCGTAGTTACTGTGAAGGGAAACAAAAATTTTTTAATTTCTTGATGAGGGGACTACAACTTTTGCCTTAACCTGGAAGCACAAGAGAAAAAAAATGATGAAAATTGGACCACAAAAAAGATTAGAAGGAGCATGGGCATATGCTCACCATTCTTATGAAAGACATTGGTTGTTTTGTACATTCTCAATTTGCGAATAAAGGAAAAGGTCGCGAGGCCTTTTAAATTTTTAAAGTTTTAAATCTGTCTTTTTATCTATATGACAAATGCAGCACAGAATAAAAGATTTTTTAGAATCTGACATTTCTAAAATGTTTACATACTTTTAAAGGAATATCAATTTAATCAATGGCTTCACTACTTTTATCAGACGGCGTTAAAATAAATAAGTGAAGGTTGCCATAAATAAAAATCTAAGAATCAAAGCAGTAACTGCGCCTCACCACCTCCAACTTAAAGTATATCAAATATTATGTAATGTCAAACTTTTTTGTAAAACTTTGAATTAATTCTTTTAAAAATGTGCAAGACAGTTTTATATATTCTATTTGAATGTTGTCACACGAAAGTAATTGAACTATTTTTACGTTCAAGATATCATAACTTTCCAATTTTTTAAATACATTTTAATAATATCTATGCTACGGGGAAATAACTCTTTTTCTGACTTTTCTCTCAGTTGTATGTCTAAATGCTATAAATGTTCTTATCACAACAATTAATTTTAGGATATGTCTTCTGACGCAGTTGACAATTAAATCAAAGAAGATAAAAGAGTTTCTGTCTACAAAGATTTTACTTTTCAAAAAAGTGCGATTTACTGATGCCAAAATATGCTTTAGTTAATATGTTTATATTATTATTATTATGTCTGACATTTCAAAAAGTGTGATGGCATGTAGATTTTTTCAAAAAATAGATGAACTTTATGTCTATTAGGTTGAAATCAGTTTCTGATTTTCAAATTTCATCAGAGAATTTTACGAGTATGGAGTTACCTTTAAAAAACCTTGCTACGTGCCTGACCTAACTTTGTATGCATACATGTTTCTACCTTATATGTCGCGAGTACAATTTTTTAAAACCATTTTACTTACCTTATATACGTAAACAACATAAAATCCTTTTAACTAAATTCCTAATAAAATCTGGAATATTTAATTGCTTTCCTTGGTCATGCCCTTGTAATTAATAAATATCTTAAATAAAGATCTTGTGATATATTTTTGAGGTTATCATATCTGGAGGTCATTTAGCTTCGTGATGGGTAGCATTGATCAAAATCAGGACAGGCGCCGCTAAAGGTTCCCACAGAAATACAGATGTATATCTCAGAATAAGACTTTACCTCTCAAAAAGATGATTGACATTTTTGCAGATTTATTAAGTTATCAGGCACACAGCAATATAGGCAAAGAGGTGGGGGGGGGGGTAAGCCAAACGTTGTTATACGTTAAAATACCGGTATAGACAATAGCGACCATTGCGGAAAGACCACAATTTCACATCTTTATTCCCGTAAAAAGAAAGAAAAAAATATATAATGTTTTACATTTTAAATGTGTATATGCATTTGAATATTCATTTTGTTTTGATTCACACTTTTTTTTAAAAGTTTTGTTAAAAAAAATGTTAACTGTATATATAGAGCAATACGATAATTTGACAGGTATGCATAACTATTTTCAAAAATTTATCAGCGTAGGACACAAAACAAACGATGCGCATGCTCACTTTGATTGATATGGGGTTTGATATGAAACAACCACGCATGTAAACACACTCAATTTAATGCGATTTTTATGATTTCGAGATATATATTGGATAAATACAACCTTAATGGCTCGATTCATCGCTAATAATGTTTAGAAATCATTACCAAACTATGCTCTATCATCAACGTCACAAAATTACGATACCTATTGACAAAACCTAGAATGTGTTTACTAATTATTTTACAATCGTTGACAATATATAATTATAAAATTCTATGTATGACACACCAAATGTGATGAAAACAAAACGTCAAAATTCAGCCTTGGACCACCAAATCTGAAAAAAAAATCGCGGACGAGTTGTATTCATTTTGCAGCGGACATGCATGTTTTAAAGGTAGGTAAATGTGCCAATTCTACTATGTACTATTATCGTTAAATTAATATAATAAACAAAAAGATGCATATAGGGGTAGGTTGGTAACACTGCAATACCATATAAATAAAAATTAATTTTTATTTGTCTTCATTTACCATAAAAAAAGACAAGTGCTGATCCATTTTATTCGTCTTCAGTTACCATATATATACAAAATACAAGTGCGGGTCCAGAATATCTTCGTTTTCTAAGAGGGGTTCCGAGCCCTGTTTGTTTGTTATATTACTATGTGAATTTTAAAAGTTTAAAGTTTCCAGGGGAAGAGGGGCGACCTCGTCTAGATCCGCGCATAAAAGATTTAAAACTTTTTTCATCTGTTTCCCCAAAACAGATAATGATTAATAAAACTGCTTTGAAAATATCATATTTATGTCAAGGAAATGTGAATTTTTTTTTACTTATCAAATCCTATCGCGTTTGAAAACGTGGATGGATAGAATAATCATGGGTTATTATTTTTCGTTATACTTTACAGCTTCTGCTAATTGTGGCTGTATTTTGCGGTTCCTCAAACGCCAAACCGTGTCCAACCAAACAATGTGTCTGTTTTCCTGCCGAATCCGATTCTTCTTTGAGAGTGCTTAACTGCCGAAGCATTCCGAAGATATCCGATCTTCATAATGGTAAATCTACCAATGAGTTATTCTATGAGGTATTCTTTAGAAACTCAAATTTAACAAACATCCAAGAGGGGGACCTCTTTGGTATTCGGACAAAGCGACTTGACTTCGGTAATAACAACAACATACAAAGCATTCATGCACGTGCATTCTCAGGATTGAGGTTTGATCTACAATACCTAAGTTTACATGGCGACGGAAGAATTGGTATTCCGTTTAACGCCCTCCAAAATCTGTTTTCCTTGGATATGCTGGTTTTGGAGAACTTCGTTTTGCCTTATTTGGATGATTCTATTCCTTTTTACCTTCTGCCAAATTTAAAAATCTTGTCTCTTACCAACATGAGTGTGGGGTTCTTTTCTTCAGAAACATTTGTTAACCCTGCCTATAAGCTCACAGACTTCCGGTTTGCTAATAACCCACGCGTGGGTACTTTCCCCGTTGGAGCAATGGCGCACTTGCATCATCTTAAAAAGCTGAGCTGGAATGGAAATAACATGGCTTTTATTCCTGCGCGCGCATTCAACGATCTTACTCATTTGCATACTTTGGACTTATCCAAGAATGAACTTCGGATGTTGGAAGACAACTGTTTTTCTGGAGTGACCGAACATTTGCGTTCTTTAGACTTGTCGGAGAATAAATTAACGACCATTAGCATTTTGCAAGAGTTTTCTAAAACAAGTTGGAAAAACCTAAAGAAACTGAGTCTTTCGTTTAATCAGTTAGCTTTCCTAAACCACGGACTATTCATTACGATGGAAAACCTGGAGCATCTCGATTTATCCTCTAATAAATTCTCCGAAGTTCGTGCGTCCGATTTCAAACACCTTACCCATCTTGAGAGTCTAGATTTGAGCGAAAATAATCTAGTCACCTTGAGTGTAGAGGCACTAACATTTTCTAACGTGTTAATGAAACTAGATCTCCAATACCAACGTACTGGAACAAACATGCTGGAATTTACAGATACTGATCGACTGAAAGAGAAGCCTCGCGTCCAAAAACTTTACCTCTCGAACACGAAACTATCAGATTCCAACTTTTGGCAGATTCTGCAACATCTCCCACGCTTGTCGTACCTCCATGCCGATAATTCCGGGTTGTCGATGCTTACCCCGGATGAATTCAAAAACACAAATCTGTCCTATATTTCGATACGTCATAACCATCTCTTTAAATTATTCGACGGAACTTTTTCGGGACTAGAACAAACGTTAGAGAGCATAAACTTGCGAAACAATCGTTTGAATGGAGTCGAAGAATGCGTTTTCAAACATTTGAAAGTGCTGAAGTTTTTGGATCTTTCTAGTAACCTCTTTGATTGCACGTGTGGTTTGCAGTGGTTCTCCGATTGGTTAAAGATTCCCAAGCTAGGTCCGGCTTTTGACCATTTAATTCATCGATATGACATCAAATGCAATACGCCGTGGAAATTCCACGATCGAAACTTTGAAACAGTCATGAAAAGTTTAGGGTGTGAATCGAAGTCACCAAAATCTTGCGCTCAGTCTACAGGCCAGGTTATGTATTCCAGTCAAGAAAATTTTTCATGGAACTGGACATTTACATTGATAATGATTGTTTCAGTGATTCTCCCTGCCTTATTCTTATTCTTAGTCACCTCTCTTTTGATTTCAATGGTGAGATCTGTTTATAAAGAACATGCATGTCGAAAAGCAAGAACGACTGTATCAAACGTTCTTTAATGGCCAATAGAACATTCGTATATATACTTTTTTTGCCAGACAGTGAGATATAGCATACTTGTGTTTATGTAAGACCATCAAAGATAAATTAATCGGTCAGTAAAAATCATAAAATAACAACAAAGAAACAAGGCATTCAAGGATAGCTTAATTGTCGCTCTAAAGTCAAAGAAAATGTAACCTGATGGCCACGAATCAAATGTTGTCTATAATATCTCCTGTACCGCGCAGACCACCTCCTACCCTCTCTCCTACCCCACCATACCCAATTCCCAAATAATGTAGCACCCCCCCCCTTTCTAGCCAGATAAAAGTTGATAATATTGTAGCCATGCTTACAAACTGTTCACGGGAATCTAAGAATCTAATATAGATAATTTATTCATGCCTATTATTATAAACGGGAGTCTATATTAATATCAAATGGGTTGCAGCTTATCAATCTGAAAAGTCTCCCGCTTAGGATAAATCTCTGCCATTCTGTTACCCTTCAGTCATATTTCATTTGACTGAATGGCAAAGCTTCTTCCTGTATCTATCTGCGTTAACTGATTAATATGCAAAATTTGATTTTGGGGATCTGAACTCAAATAGGAAATTCCATTGTGCTCATACAGCTCTCCTTTACTAATTTTCAATCAAAAGTTCAAAATTATCAAATTGTCACACCATTAATAAAATTTGTTTGATTTTTCGTTGACCTTTATCTCTCATTTCTCTCATTAATTCTTCATTAATATGTCATGGAAAATGTCAAATAATAAAAGCCAATTTCACAGACTTTCGCTAAAATTTCCATTCCATGTATACATGATGATATTTCTTGCTTATTATTTCTCTGTTATTTGAGAGAGAGAGAGAGAGAGAGAGAGAGAGAGAGAGAGAGAGAGAGAGAGAGAGAGAGATTTCTCTTTTAGTTCGACGTCATACTTATGTACATGTTTACACTTATTCACAGCGGATATTATTTATTTGTACGAGGGTTGTTCGGAAATTATTGAGACATTTTCTCTTATTCTTTAAGTAAAAAAGATAAACTCTTGAAATTTCACCAAATAGTAAATCAGGATAGAAATTATCAATGTGAAAAGTTTCTTGTCCATGGCATGAATAGATCATTCCTGGTAATCCGACCAACGTGCCTTCGTCCGGTGACCCGGCGCAACCGCAAACTTTTCGCAACGTCATTTTAACGCTTCTTATTGCTCCTGTGTTTTAAACACCTTACAAACGAACAGAAATAAGAATTATTCTTTATTTCTCATCTTTGTTTTCATTTCAAGATGTCATCATTTACATTTTCTCTCATTCTTGTTTTTTTTAAGGGAAAAAACCGAGTTATTTTAACCCGAAAGTCTTATTACTGTGAATGTCTCCTGCAGTCATTTTTTTTATATATTTTAGAACTGTTGACAACAGTTAGTGTGTCAAAAGTACTTGATAATTAATCCCTTTGGGCTAATTCTAGTTAAACGATCAGTGAAAAAAATATGATGAACTGAAGCTCTATACCTTGTCTTGTCATCGTATTGTTTTTTAAGCAATTGCGTGGCCTTAAAAGGTCTTGTTCTGAGATTTCCACCAGTTTGACGGTTTTCAATGCGCCGCCTTGACGTCATAATTCAATGTGAAGTCGTTGTCAGATTCCATTGTTTGGTAAATATATGTGTACCATATCCGTATTTCAACTCGAACATCAGTGAAACTTAATCAAAAGTTAGTCGCAAAGAATAGCAAAATGAACATATTTAATTTGATTACTTTTATCATTAACTGTAATTCTACGGACACTTTTAAAGTATATGTTTAAGTTGTTAAATCTCCGAGTTCATGGCTGCGCCGGGTACCCCGACCACCGACTTGTTTATCTACCGTCGTAAACAAAATATTAAATATTCTTTTGATATTACTTTGTTTTATTATTTTTTGGCGTTTCTTCAGTGTCTATGCCAATTTTCATCAAAATTCGTCAATTAGAAAAGAAAATATTCAAGTTGTCTCAATAATTTCCGAACAACCCTCGTATATTAGTCATATTTACATGGACGTAGATTGCGCATGATACGATTGTTTTTAAAACATGATATATACAGCCTTTATAGTTAGAACGCTGTGTTTTGTTTATTGTTTTTTTTTAAATCTCATCACACACGCCTACGTGTAGTATTTGAATTATGATGCATAATTAATTGATCATCAATGATATTTTCCAAAAAGAAAATGACGCGAAAAAATCATATCATTAATACACACAATATGGACTCGAGAAGCTAAACTTCATGATGGAAAAATAGCGCGCTTTATATACATTTCTCAAAAGTTTCAACCATCTCGTATGATACCTTTCTTTAAAATTCCTCAAAAAGAATAGACTTTATTTTATCAAGTCAGTATTTTAATGTAATCCAAAAATTAGTGCCTTTGCATTTTGCGCATTATTTTGGATCTAAGATTATATGTACACTACACATAAATATTACTTGAACAATGAACGACAACCGATCGGAATAAAGAGAAACATTTTTCTCGCAATAAATAAAAATGAATACGAAAATTTCTTGTTTCAATATCATGATTATTTTTCACATGTATTCAATGTTCGATAATAATCAAAACAAACAAACCATACAACAACATTGACCGTGAATGCTTATACTTTACACATGAAGATGCAACGTTGATAAAGGCTTCAGGTAAAGTCGCATTTGACGAACAAGTGGTTTTGTGATTTCGATGTTCGGTCGCACACCAAGCTCTCTCATTGGATAACACAGTTTCCATGGTGACGTTTTTATACTCCCCTGGTCTCTTACAGGTCGTAGTCTCCAGAAAGCGTTTGAAAGACTGATCCGGTACTTCCTGATTGACCCATTCTATTCCACAGTCGCAATTGATCGAATTTCGGGAAAGGTAGACATTCGTAGCTTTGAAAAGTTCCGTAACTCCATTGCAAGCTAGAGTATTAAAGTAGGTTCGTCTAATTCTCAATTCCTGTAAGGCGCGGATTTCTCCAAATGCCGTGGCGTAGACAGTCATTTCGCAGTCATCAAAACTCAACTTTTTAAGGTCTGTTACATTGTAAAATGCATTTGGAAGAAGATTGAAGATCTGGGATTGTTTCCAACTCATCTTATTGGCTCCAGCAATGGCGAAAAATGCAAACGAGTGAATATAACGAATTATGGATTTTGAAAATTCGATTTTGAGTCGCCGTCCCGTGATAGCAAATGCATGTTGATGGATATTGCCGATGGTGCAAATCTCAAACCGAAGATTCCGCAGAGACATAACTTCTGAAAAAGCGTTCACAGCAATAGAAGAAATCGAACACTCGGTAAACTCGACAGCAACCAGCGAAGATAGACCCTGAAAAGCATTGGTAGGAATTTCATCCAAATCCGCGTGGTCAAATGCGATTTTAGTTGTGTTTCCCGGGAATCCCAGGTGAGGAAAGGTTTGCAGACGATGACATTTGACCCTTGAGTTCTGACAGCGGCATTGATTCGGACATTCCTGGCCGCAAACCAGAACTTCTTTTTCCATTACGAAAATCAGAATACTGAGGTGTATTAACTGAGGGAACATCATGTTGTCTCCAAAAACAATTAACAATTAAGTGAACCTTTATTTTTTACGGCAATATCCGATTACGGTGTCATACAATGTATTCTGTGCTATTTATGAATCAAGGTGTTGAAAGATGAATTGCCAGTGAAATGTTAATCATCAAATGTATGTTCAATGACAGTTTTAAGGTCTGTTTGAATTTATTATTTTGAGCAGTCGGGGTTAACTGTAACTTTGTTTAAAAAGAAAAGGAAATAAATTCCCAATCCCAAAGCAAAAGAAAGCAAATCAAGAAAAATAAATAAGCAAAATAAAAACCAAAAAAAAAAACCAAAAACAATTCCCCAAAAACAACCCATGATTTATCAATACAATGAATTTTTAATTGATGATTGCGTTTCACAACTAAAGATTGCGCTCATTATAAAAAAAATCGTTGCGTTTAATTATAATGTTCTAAATAGCAATGCCCTTTCCAGAATACGTAAACATGCATCAACCTGACTCCATTCTATACAGCATCAAGCAAGGACGGGTTTGTCATCGAAGTCCGACAACTCTTAAGTCATAAGTAACTCTGAGCCGGATAATAATGCCAGTGCCAAGGTGGCATTTTGCACTCGATTTTGATGCAGTTTCGTACAAATTCATATATACCAAATGATAGAACATTGTATAGCCACCTTAGCACTGGCATAATTATCCGTAATTATCTGTGTTCCGTACAATAATAAACAAGGTTTGTTAATTGCAATCAAATTCATATCAAATGTAAATCAATTAATTAAATAATTAACAAATTATCTGATCGTCCGATTATCTGCTCTGTTTTCCACGTATTAGACATAAACAACACTAAACTCCTGTAATGGAGATTTTGGATCGGGGTTCTCCCTCGATCGTTTATGATTAATACTTAGAAATATAAAATACATGGTTACTGTCTTGAAGTATAAGCTATATTTGGGCGAGGGTAAGAAAACGTGACAGAGGGTGAGGCTTGCCGAGCCCTCTTCACGTTTTCAGCACGAGCCCAAACATCGCTTATATTTCAAGACAGTTATCATGTATTTTGTTTATTCTGCAACATATTACATTTTGCGCCTCAAACGAGCTTTTTCTGACGCATTTCGCTGCATATCTTGAATATAGCTTTGATTTATTGGGCTACCTTTATTCGGTCAATGCAAGGGGAAGATGCAGGATAAAAGTAGTATTTTAGTGGTTACCGAACTCTTTCCAAACATCAACTACAACAGATATTTTTTAAAGAGATAATTTAAAATTTTATTCACTATTTTCTGAATGACAAAATAATTTGTATGCTGTATTAGACTAAGTTCTTTTAAAAGCTTATAAATATCTCGTTCTTTATTTTGTGTGTCAGTCTATAGAGCTCGCTTTGCCCTCCTTTGAAATCTTTCATATATTAACTCCATATCTCAGCTTTAGAATTCAATATTCTCCCTATTTCTTTAATTTACGAGCGCTTCACATTCTGTTCTTCAATTCAACGTGATAAAGAAATTTACATGCACTGTGAGCGAGCTCTAAAAATGGTACATCTATTGAGAAAATCACAAATCACAATACTGTGGTTTTATGAATTTTCATTGAATACCAAATGCCTTTTTTTCAAAGTGAAATTGAAAAAACATGCACAGAAGCCCAGTGTTCATAATCTTTACGCCCTCAAACCATAAACAAAATGTGGGTGAAGTAAGAATTTTTACTTTTTTGTCAATTAAAAGACAGAAAATGGATACAAATTTTATGCTACTGACATGAATTCTGTCCCTCTTTTCAAAAAACCCTTAAATAAAAGAAATGAAAGATAAAAAAAACCCCATAAAACCAAAAGCCCCCCCCCCCAAAAAAAAGATCCCCCAACCCCATAAAAAAGAGTCCTATGAGCCACATTGCACCAAGCAACAATAACCATAATAAAATCAGATTTATGGAATCCTATACAAATATGCGGACACTGTAAATAAAATAGATTCTGTATCAAGATATTTTCAAATTTTTCTCCAGGTATTTTTATGTTAAACATTGAGCCCCTTTTGTAAAAGGTTGCTTTCATAGTCATTTCAGATGTTGAACATTGCAGTTCTCGAGATCTTAAACAATTTTTTATATATCTACAAAGCTACATCAAATTAAGTCCCTAAAGGGGCCCACAAATTGTCCAGGGGCAATTGGTTCTTCTTTTAAAAGAGATTTTTAAAGAATGTTCTCTATATAATAATTCCTAAGTAAAAATTCAACCCCCAATTGTGGCCCCACCCTACCCCTTAAGGATCATGATTGGAACAAACTTGAATGTACACTACCTGAGAATGCCACCACACAAATTACAGCTTTTCTGTCTGACTGGTTTTCTTTTAGAAAAAAACTTATTTCTATGTAAAATATAGTCCTTCTAAAAATTCAACTACCAAGAAAGAAAATTTTTGAAAGTTATTTTTGAAAATATTCCTATGTTTAACTTTGATCTCCTTTTGTGGCCCCATGCAACCTGGAAGACAAGTATGAATCCACACTACCTGATAATGCTTCCAAGGGGTGGAGCCTATATTGAAAGAGGTGTGAAGCCCAGAGGGAAACACACTCGCTTGTGTATGCATGCCAATATACACGGGGTATTGATGATCTAAAAATTAGCGTATTTATACATTGTATGTACTTATAAAACAAGTTGTCGGCTGAAATGAATATAAATGCATGAATAACCGCGTGTGACATGGGCAAAATCTTTCGTTTGATTGAACAAGTTTCTGACGGGATTGACTGAGAATATATCGTGATGTTTTGTGCATTATACGATCATCCCGTACTCAAATACTAATGCAACATTGCAACATACGCTTGTAAAATTTTTCCAATCAGCTGCTAAATTAAAGTGCACAAATATTCTTCCAGCTGCGCATGTACCACAGTTGTCCGGTCTTGATTCTCTTCCGGTTTCGGCTCGTGAAATTTCTCAGAGAAATATAATAACTAACGATAAAAATCGTGGACGCAATATTTGATTATTTTTAACTATTCATTCTCAATTATTCACAAACATCTTTATTAATTACCATACCCCGTGGATCATAATTTGAACCAACTTGAATTTACCTTACCTGACGATGCTTCCACACAAGCGTTAGCCTCTCTGGCCAATTGAATTTTGAGAAGGAGATTTTTTAGCAATAGGAATAAGGCCACAACACACCATGAGAAAATGTGATAATTTTATTAAGAACAAACTTCTAAATATTTTCTTTAACAAAATTACGTGCACTTAGATATGGTCGGAAAAATGTTCATAGATAGACAGACTCACAGACCAACTGACGGACATTACCGGAAATTCAGTTTGCGGGACGATAAAAAATATAATTAAATACCGTCATTTATGTACGAAAATTATCCATCTTTCAATTACATGTATATTAATAGTAAAAAGTAAATTGATACAGAAGATAATTAAATGAAAATGATAATGAAATAAACCCCGTGTTATATAAAGGGTCAAAATCAAGTCTAAGTTTCACTTATCTTTAATTCAATGTCTAATTTGATAAACTGTGGTTTTAATTTTCATCACACTTATTCGACATTGCAAATGTAAAGGTACAAAGTAATAAAATGCAAATTGAAAGGTATCTGCTTAAATTTTTGACACCAAAAAAGCATTATATACGACAATGGCAGGGCGTCAAAATGACAGTGAAAAACAAAGAGGGCTCGAGTCATATGAACTGGAGGAAGACACGAAATCAACGGGTATATGTTATACCTCTGACACCATAATCGTAATGCCCGCACCTAACCAACCCTACAAACTCCTTCTAAAGGTAAAAATAGGCTAGCAAAGCTCTATCCACTGAAGATGCCTGGCAAGTTCTTACAACAGGTTTTAATTTTTATTTGAAACCATTATTACAAGTTTTGATTGAGTGCAATAGATCCTGCTTTTTCTGCTGAAGTTTATTCAGTTTCATTTGTAGATTAGTACATACAGACATGTATTCTTTTCCTTTAAACATTAACTGCCATGTTTACCCTCAAACAAAAGTAGAATCATTTTAACAAGAGCTTGGACTATGGGTAGTTGTGTCAAACAGCAATGTAACGTAGGTCTGTCTATTTCATTGCTGGTCACTTAGCCATGGCTCTTTGAAATCAACAAGATTTGTCTGGTTTGTGAGCTAATCGATGCACATTTTGTTTGAAACCGCGTCATTTTTGATTTGTTTTGATGCAAGTAATAGATAGCTACGCCCTACTGAAAGTCCAAGGTCTTGTTAAAATGCTTCTATTTTGTACACTTTTTGATGTCTACGAAGTTTGAGAGCAAGATAATACGCAAAAAGTATTAAAGATACTTTGATATACGTAAATGAAGGTATGTATGTAAACACTATTTTCTTTTTTGCAGATATCTTTATATTAAAAAAAAACAAACAACAAAAACGACAATTTAGAAGAAACATATTTTCTCTCTCTGTTAATTTCTCTAATCAAACATTAAATAAAAGACAATTTATTATCTATTAAATAAATTTTCAAAAGTCAATTTTTAAAAACATTCTAATTTGCTATGCGACATATTGTTTACCTTGGATAAAATAGGAGTTATATATATAGAGGCAAGCCTTGCGAATATATACACCATTTCAACTCGAAGGATAAAGCAAATATAAAATCACACAATGATAGATGTTTTATTTATCTCATACAATTTGATTTATATTACATGTATGAAGCTTTTGAGACAGTCCTTTATATGATCCGAATTGATTTTTTTCAAAGATTAAAAACGATCAGGTGTTATGCGGTTATTGTGACCTTGCGCAGTATAATTTAGTACGTCATTTCTGAGATAAATCTAAATGTTTTAATGTAAAGTTTCACTCAAATAAACTTTGAAATAATTTTTTAGCTCTATATAATTTTTCTAAAAGCTTATTCATTTGATTAAATGGATTAAACTGATCAGAAGACTTGAATAATCAAGTTTGTTGACATACACAAAGTCACGAATGCTCGTTAGTTTAAATTGACTCGAACGAGGAACAGTTGTTAATGTTTTATAACACAAACACCAGCCTAATGATAGGAGATTGAAAATAGTGAATAAGGATGCTTACTGGTGGTGGAATCAAAGTCTTCTAAAACATTATTTCGGTAAATAAGTTCTTGTATATAAACACAACCAGTACGCTCTGTTTTCATCGCGTCGTCAGGATGAACTTCTTGATTCAGTATAACACGTTAGTTAACTTAATTGGCAGTTTTATAAACTACACAAAGCAAATTGAGAGTTTGAAGGAGGCTAAACTCATCAGAAATCTTGACAAACAAGAAAAAAGTCTTTAGGTCTTTTGGTTACGGTTATGTATAACTTTGCAAAAAAAGTGGGGGGAGAGCCCCCCCCCCCCCCCTCCCAATAGCCCGGGTTCCGACGCCTATGCTACGCCTGTTTTCCTTCATATTTGTAATTTAAGTCTTTGACAAAATCCATTTTATATCAATTTTTGTAGTAGATATATACACCACACGTATAAGATAAATAAGGGTACATAATTTAAAGATTAATTGCATACAAAATGGAACACATATTCCAAAATTTATATTTTTGTTTTATTAGGGGTCGTATTTCACATCATATAAATTTTAATCTTCGAAATCAAAGTCATGTACATGTAATTAATCACATTTCCGGTCATGTCAATTTCACGATGCCGTTTCCTGGTCTTGGGCGGACTTCTGAAGAAGGATGCGCATCCAGGGGGACATCAGATGATAGCGGCACATGCTTCGACTCACTTCCGATGAACACGCCTCCAAAAGCCTTTGCATAGTGCTTGTTCTCTTAGGTAATTCTTTAATAAAAGAAAACAGATGTTAGACGAAATTTTTGTCTCTAATTTCATAAACGAAGCTATGCACTGTGGATTTTTATGAATGTATCTAATAAATAGATTTTTTAAAGTCAAATTTAAAAAAAATGCTAATTGGCTTTGCTACATACTGTTTACTATGGATAAAAAGGAATTATATATATGAGCTTATTGTTAATTGGCATCTCACAAAAAACTAGTTTATAAGTACATCAGAAGCTAGTAACTGTGACCACACTTGCACTTCTAATGGCAAAATCTAAACAAGAAATCAAAATAAAACTTCAGATTGTAGTATAGTTTTCCAATCCAGTTTGGAATTATGATTACTTTTTTGAGGACAAGTGATTGACATTCCCAAGCACAAATTATCTAAAGTAGTGCATAAAATTCTAATGGTTTATCTCCTTGAAAATAATAGCTCTGTATATGAAGATAATGTAATAAACTTTCAAATATCTAAGTTAAAATCTTTGGAAATTTTTTATTTCTATATGACAGTTTTTGGCTAAAAACACGATATCTTAGATTTTAAGGTAGATTGTTGATTTTTTTGACCATTCAACCTCTCTGAATTTATGTGTTCATTTATTCGTTCTTCATTCATTCCTATATAAATCATTTGAAATTGTTCATTTTATTCATATTTATTATGGAAATAAAAAACAATGTTAGTACATGTATTAAATACTCAACTGAACGTGCAGCTTGAAAATTGGGTATTTAAATACAACACAAAACATGACCTAAATATTAATATTTATAAGCATTTCGACATTATGAATACAACGTTAACAACTAACTGGTATTATTTTTTCCTGAAAATACCATGAAAATCACATTAAGATTCCTATATAGATTAAATATTGGAATTTTAATATGTATTCGCCAATCCTTAATGCAATTAACAACGTGCATACAACTTACTCAGATATGAATAATTTCGTTACTTTTAAAAGTACATTTGGCGCTAAATCTAATCAAGTTTACAAATGACTTTATTTCTAGATTGAAAATTACGCAGCTATAATTAAAAAGTTTTTATGACACATTTGGTCATGTCTCAGTCACTATCGTGCAGAAACAAGCTGCTTTGTAATTGAATATTGTATAATAAGCTATTCAGTAACTGTAGAGCAATGACAAATTTTTGCTATGTATTTTAACATTTAATCATTAAGAACTGTCACATAGTATTAATGGGTTAAAAAAGCCGGAGAAACGAGTTACAATATTAGCATAAACGTGTAAGAGTAATTAAATATTTAGGGTTCAACAAAACTAAACTCACGAATCGATTGCTAAAAATCACTCAATTTAACACGATTGGAGAGAGAGAATGAGAGAGAGAGAAAGAGAGAGAGAGAGAGAGAGAGAGAGAGAGAGAGAGAGAGAGAGAGAGAGAGAGAGAGAGAGAGAGTCTCTCAGCTATTGACTTTTATCTGATCTGTGCTCTCTCGTCTAACTTATCTTATTCTTACACCTACAGTGGTTTTATGCTAGACATAATACTGTAATCTTATTTCTCAAGAGATGGAATATGCTAGAAAGTTTTTCTTTTTTTTGAAAAATTCTGTTAATGAAACGTCTAACTAAAAGAAAAAAATTACCTAAGCACTTTACAAATATATCTTAATATTGTCAACATCTAATATCTTTTGAAAGTTAACATGATTTACAAAAAATGAACTTCTTTTGAAGTCTCCACGGATTTGTCTAGTACCTTTTCGTTGCAATCCAATTTAATTTAAAAGTCATACTCGTATTTGTCAGTTATTGAAGTATACGTCATTTTAAAGCTATTAATGATCAAATTTGCAACAGTTCGTCTTTTAAATATTGCAGTTTTTTCCACACGAAAGGTTTTTTTTAACGTTATTACTCTACTTACAGTGAAGTTCTCATGCATTAAAAAAAGGGAAAATTGGCATTTTATCCATTTTACGCCAAAATTTGAAATTTTGGAATAAACTTTATTGATTTTTATCAAACGATTTTTGTTGAGTTAAAAATGAAATTAATTTGATGTTTAAGAAGTTAAGATATAGTAGTAGCACATTATTTGTGCAAGAATATTGTATTGCTTAGAATAATGCTGGAGAGAAATTGGAATATAGGGTTTAGATTTATATCTCATGCAAGATGCGATGTAATTCTTGACTTTTGAAACTATCCTTTTGAAAGTAGATATATTTTAATGGTCCAAAATTTTAAATCACCTGCCCTACTATATTACTCATTGCAAAAATTTGTTACAGTTTAAACTTCATATATCATACAGTTGAACCTAATTTCAATTTTTAAACATTTTCCTTTTACGCTTTTGATGCAATATGCCTACTACATTAAGATCAATTCTATGTAAGAATCAAAGATTTATAAAAGGGTCTGGCCACGCATAGTTACCAATTTTCCTTATATTTCATACATGGACACACTTAGGTGTAAAACGCAAAAAACCACTAAAAATTGGTTGCTGGGGTAACCGTTGCCATGGTAAACGAGGCTAAAGATGCAAAAAATAGCAAAACCTACCTACTTTGAAGCCATATTAGAAGGCTTTGCCCACTAATGTATACTATCAAAAACATGAAACAGCTTTTGTCCTATTTTTAATTCTCTCATTATATCAGAAAATTGATGGAGAAACCAATACTTTTACAATGTTATCATTGAAACCGTAAAATTTTTTTTGAAATGAGTTTTTTAAGGTTTTTTTAATAAGCCGAAATGGGAAACTGTTAAAATTTTACATCTATATCAATGTCCATGCAATATATATTTTATTATGAAAATTGACATCCGTTGCTATGGCAACAAGACCAAAAAAATAGGAAAAACTGAGAAATTGAAGATGATTTTGTGATGCTTTAATTCCTGATTTTAGAAATTTTTTTGCAATTGCTTTAGTTGGAACTTGCAAAAATATATCTCAAGTTTCATAATATACCACAAAAAGCTTTGTTATGCATCAGAGAAGTGTTGTTGCTATGGAAAATTAAGTTGCGTAAAAAATCACACAGAAATTCTTACTTTTTGAAAAGTCCATAGCAACAGCAGATATTTTATTTTCAAGTGTCATTAAAGTTAAGGTCATACTTTATTTTATCTCTCCAATTCAACCTATATATTTATTCATTATAAATGAGCAATATCAATTCAAAGATGCCTAAACATATTAAATTTTTTTAGCTTGTTACCATAGCAACGGTTCTCAATTTTCATCTTTAAATTCTCAATTGCACAATCATAATAGTGTTTACCTAAAAATCCAAGATCTACACTTTTTTTTTCAAATGAAATGAAGAAAACAGATTTTTAAATTTCTGTTTAGTAACCATGGAAACGCTCTAAAAATATGCGTTTCTTATTGAATTATTTTCTTTCTTTTGAAAAATGACAACTATTTTTAATAATATATTCTATTCTGAAAACCCCAAAGTGTGCACATTACTCACAATATGTTCTCAAATAAGCATTATAATGCCATTTTTACATCTTTACCCTCGGTTACCATGGCAACGGGGCCACACAGCAACAAATAAATGGTGTTAGTTTTTTTTACTTACCAAAGTCTATCAAATTGTCAAGTATGAAGAAAATCTGTGACTATGCATGGCCATCGAATTTTGATTCTTACATAGAATTGATCTTAAGTTAATTTTTTATTGAAAATTTTTTTTCCTTGTACGCTTTTGATGAAATACGTGTTCATATTAACCTTAAAAGCTTGACCACAACCTCTAATATTTGGAAACTTAGCAGAAATAACAATTGTCCGATTAAAACCAATTATATGCAGTTGCTATAATCAAAGATTACAAAAAGTAAAAAACGCCAAATAAAATAAGTCAGCAGTGTTTTTTCTGAAAATTTTCTGGTAAAATCAACTGTAGAAGATCGTGATGGACGTTCAAATCCTACTTTTATGACAAGAAGTGTTATCTTTACGCAATACCTTTATTTTAAGATTTACATGAATCTTTATAAGTTTTAGAGATTGTTTATTATATTTTACTAAACGCACAATCTCTGTTTTTAAGGAGACTGGATATGATAGACCCTCCCCTCCAAGTTTTGTGAAGAAGAATTTTTGAAATCTTTATTAAGCAAAGAAAAAAGTCATACATTTTAGCTTTTAAATATGAGTATTTTCCTATATCTTATTGCAAAGCTCTTCCTCTAAAGGAAGTCAGTACGAAACCTAGTAATAACATTTAATGGCATGAATCAATTATTAAAATGCTTAGAATGCTTAAAAGGCTTTACATGAACTTTATCAACCATACATTTTCGCAGCTTACAAATGCAGTACGTCCATTTTCTACGTCAAAGTTAAAATATATGACCACTTTATCTTTGCATTTAAATTTAAAAAAAATCACTTTAACCACCAAATATTGTATCGATATTTAACCAGAAAATGAAAGAGGAAGACATAAAGCTTATTGCAAAGTACATTTTTAATACGACTAGAATTGATATTTGAATTTTACCTTTGGCTGCTTCTAGAAAACGTTCGGTTTTAAGATAAAAAGGTGGAACCAAGAAAACATGATATATAATCTCTTTTAACTATTAACCTTAATTCTAACTTCTAGACGAGGAATACAAAATCAAAGATTTCACAAACCTTGTGACGGTGTTCGAATCGTCGACATCTCAATTAGGCTCAGAGATAGTAGAAGCGTGGTCAAAAGAAGTACAACCATGATTCTGTTTGAACACAACATGGACAAACGGAATTCCTGATCATCTTTTATATATTGAAAAGGTATCGGGTGTCAACCAATCACGATAGTGTTTAGTAATTAAAAAAAAAGTTAAATCAACTCATGCAGTTACGTGGTATGTCTTATCGATTTTTCACTATAGAGGTTAAACGGAAAAGATATGTGATATTCTGCTTCTCTTTAGGTATTCCTAGATAGGCTGATTCATTTCTTAATCACAAACGAATAAAATAAACAACAACAAAGCATTAAAAAGGTTTCATTCTGATTGTCTGAAAGTATTTAGTTGACAGTTGAATTTTAAAAGACTATATCGCAGATGTTGTTTTTCTATCAAAAACTAGTACCCATGTTTGATACTTGTTGAAGCACGGCTTCAGTTTTAGTATTTTGATATCAATTAAATTTTAGGCACTAATGCGGATACAAAGCAAGTTTACTATTATTAATTTTAAACGATATATTAAGTTATTTAGGAAATAAGATATCATTTTTGGATGTATATCGGGATAAAAATACGGGTTGGTCACGTGATCAAATCCCATAAAGCTTGAAGGGCTTTATGGAAGATTTGTGCACGTTCCAATCCGTATTTATATCCCGATAAACATCCAAAAATGATACCTTATTTCTTTTTTTACATTTGTTGCAAACTGTGACAATAACAATGTTCCATACTATCTTTTTTGTGATGAACTGGAAAGCCGCTTCGATTAAGATGATGAACAAAACATAGTACAACAATATTGTAAGAATAAATAAATATGACCCTACTTTTGACAAGACAACACTTTTTAATTATAATAAAGTGAAACAGAAAGAAAATTCACTTGTACAATTGAAAAAAAAAAATTGAAGCTTGGCGGAATAGTACCACTTCTGCTGAAGTCGCAGAGCGATTGAACATTTGAAAACAGGGCGATTAAAAGTTGAGATAGAGTCTACTTAGGCATTTTCAGGGTAAACTCTATCGCAGAATCAGATTCAAGGGCATAATGATTTTCCTTCGACATTTAAGAGGAATGTAATTACAACATCTAAGTTCTTTTTACGGGAAAAAACGGACAGAGAAGCACAAGGAGTTAAATTTGACCGTGATCCTTGAATGGACTAAACACGAAAGGTCTGTGATATTGCGTTTGCGATTTTCATCTAGGCTTGTATAAGTTAGAGATGAATTTTAACTGAATTTCAACTGAATTTGACAAATTCAGATTGTTATTTTCAGGAACGTCTCTTTACGATGTCGATCCATAACATTATTCTTTCTACAGGCCTATGTAACAACAATCATTTATCCCCCGCGATAAATGTTATATTTTTTAAGAAAATAAATAAATAAAACTTCGAAAAACAAAATACAGACCTTTTTATTTTTTTTTTTATTCCCAAATTATGTTTTATTACGATATCTGATAGGTGTGTTTTAGCACGTCAGTCGGTCAATTTTAGCACATCGAAAAAGTAGTGACCTTGATTATTCATACGCTACATTGATCTCTTGAACCATTATGATGTTATGCAGCGGATTGCGCAAACAGTGTTACATAAGGGAAAACATTTGCAAGTGTAAATAAACAAATATTTGGACACTGTAAATGAAAAAGATTCTGTATAAAGATATTTTCAATATTTTTTTAGATATTTATATGTTAAACATTGAGCCCCTTTTGTAAAAGGTTGATTTCATGGTCATTACGGGCCGTCAGAATGCGGTCCGTTATTTGATATACATTTAAAGCTGCTTGGTCCGATTTATTTGTTATTACAGTATTAAAAATTTGTCCATACAAACCAAGTTATTGACTTTATCCTTTTTACACCAGCAGAATCAGTCTCCTTTCAAAGTAAGAAATATTCAAAGAAAATAAAGAAATTACTTTTTGGGCAAACAGAAAACAAACCAAAATGCATCACGGGAATGTTTAGAAAAAGGAACCGTTTGGTTTCGTCCCCCGAATGATTGGGGTCATTCAACCCGCATGCTATGCATCGATTGTAAAGAAAGCAAACTTCATAAATATTAGCGAACAAAACGTACACATGTTTATTTATAATTTATCTGATCATTTCGACCTTTATTCAAACCGATGACAAAGTCCTAATACAACCATACCCGTCTACCGTCAGGGGTGAAATTTAACATGAGGCGAAATAACGCGGTACCCTTTTATGTCGTTTGTTTTGTTAGCAAATTTTGTACGTATTTTTCTTCATTGAAATTTGGCTTAATTGACTAGGAAAACAACTGCAATGTCTATTATTATACATAAACATGGTTTAACCATCGTTTAAAAGCGTGCATAAAATTTGATATAAAATCGGACCAAGCAGCTTTAAATATTGTAACTGGAATTGTTTTTTTAAAAGATAGAATAAATATCATGCTTATTTCAATAAATTAAAAGTAAACTTGCATGTAGAAATATGTTTTATACCTTTTTAATATATTAAATATTTTTTGTTTTACTCGTATAAAGTAGGTCATACTTAAAGACTGTCGTGTTTGGCGCGTTTCTATCGAGACTATACTCTATTCGGAAAATTTAGGAGTTCTTCATTCTTTTCAAAACAATGTATCGGGATCGGTATACGGGACATACTAAAGACCAGAAATACTAAAGATTTAAATGACGTTAAATTTTAAAGTAAATCCCTACTCAGACGCGTCATCAATTTAGCGGATATAATAAGCTTTAAGACAGAAAACGATATTTGTTCGGATTAAACGTATTTGGTTCTAATATTTTAATGTTTAATTGATAATTCTTAATTTGATAGAAGCAGTCAAGTGTAACTAATGCCTACCAATATATAAAGATTTGATCTTCGATTAGTCGAATTGTTGGAAATCGTAAATTTTTGTAATGAGATTTTAGTACGTTAGTGTTAATATATATGCGGAGGAAAGGTACTGTTTATCCCAAAAATTATTTTGTACTCAATACACGTAGTTTTGAAAGAAGACTTTTAGTGTTTATCAAAGCAAGTAAATGAAATGCTGTTTTCTGATATATTTTTAAATTGTGTTTGTGACACTTTTTTTTATTAGCTTCCCATGTGTTCTAAATGTCGTAAAAAAAGAAGCATGTGATCAGAAGTACTATATGTTTTTTGCTTTTCACTTGCAGCAGATATAAATCTAATATTTTAAAGTTTAACAAATGGTGTTTAACCATAAAAATTTTAAGATAAGTTAAAAAATGTGTAATTATGTAAAAAATTTTGCTATAGCATTTTTGAAACATTTCATTATAAAATTTCATTTTAATCAATCAAATGATGATAATCACACTTGTTATTACTTTCTTACATATTAAATGATAAATTAAAACATTTGAAACTTTGTTTTGCTTTCAAATTGTTTTAATATGAGCCAAATAATGATTTTGGTTGAAAACATGTGATCGAAGAAGGGGTATACATCTTCTGGAGACTCTAATGATAAAAGTAAATAGTTAAGACATTTATTTTTGGGGCTTTTTTATTACACAAGGTATTATTCTACTTGATTATTGGCACAAACCCTTACTTTAACCACAAAAAGCCTGAGTAGGGACCTACCTTAAATAAATGATATATTTGAATTCCTATGTGCTGTGTGTTAGGTTTTATGTGTTTATTCAAAACTCTACAACTAATGACGTAAGCACTACTTGTGCACAATATACAGGGTGGCACTAAATACATTATCTAACATCCCCCTTTCTTTAAAACGAAAGAAAAAAAAATGCACATTTCAATTAAAAGTTCATACTGTTTGTATGTATCTTAATTCATAATGAAGTCCTTGAACTTTGATGGTAATCTGGCAATTCTTGAGCTGCCACGCAATTTAGTTGAAGCATTCACTGCACAATTATTGTCACTTGCGGGAGATGTGATAGTCTCTCTAGAAGATCCCAATGCGGTTTGTGGTTCTGGAGCAATAGGCTGCTTCACACTCTTGTACTGGGGAGGTTCATTTGTAATCATGAGTGGATCATCCTCCGGTTTGTAGGGTAAAGGATCTGTTTTTTCTGCATCATGAGCCTCCTTGGTTGGTCGAATCTCTCTTCTGTTTCTGCGGTATGACTTTCCATCTAAGTCGATGAGGTATGACCTGTTCCCGAGAGACTGGGTACATGTTCCAAACTGCCAGTATTTATCATTCGGGTGTTTCTTCATTCGAACGTTTTGTCCAATCTGTAGTTCTGGAAGGTCCTTAGTGTGTTTGTCATACTGCTGTTTTGAAAGTTGTCTCTTACACATGATCTTTTCATGGGTATTTGTGCTGATATTTGGTTCAAGAAGAGCAGCGGCTGTTGGTAAGGAATGTCTTGTCCTCCTAGACATCAGTCTTTGGGCGGGACTACAATTCATATCCTTTGTAGGAGTGTTTCGCCAATCTAGAATTGCTTTCCAGATATCAGTCTTGCTAGAAATACACTTCTTCACTAATTTCTTTGCAATTTTCACAGCAGATTCCGCCTTGCCATTAGATTGGCTGTGATACGGTGATGAAGTAGAATGTTCAAATTCCCAATCACAAGCAAAGGTGTGAAAGTCTGCAGATTTAAACTGAGGTCCATTATCAGAAATAACGGTATCCGGAATCCCATGGCGAGCAAACTGTTGCTTGAGACAATCTATTACGGTCATTGCTGATGTGTCTGTTAGGATATCTAGCTCAAAGAAATCACTAAAATAGTCCACAGTAACTAGATAGTCTTGGTTTTGGTAAGTGAAGATATCAACTCCTAACTTTGTCCATGGTATTTTTGGTACATCATGTGTGATAAGAGGCTGCTTTGATTGTTGGTCCTGCATTTTGTTGCAAGTGCTGCACTTTGATATGAAGTCGCGTAGCTCAGCTGACATATTAGGCCAAAAAACTGCATCTCTTGCCTTCCTTAAACATGCTTCAGTTCCAAGGTGACTTGAATGAATTCTACTGAGCATCTCAGGGCGAAGAACTTTTGGTATCACGACTCTGTTGCTCTTATAGATCAATCCATCCTGAGCCGATAACTCATCACGTATGTTCCAATAGTCTCTGACTGCTACTGGGACATCTTCTTGACGGTCATTCCAGCCGGTAAGTATGACAGTCTTGAGTGTTTGTAGTACTGGATCACTGTTAGTCATCTCTCTGATCTGCTGAAATCTTGCATGGCTGATCTTTGGAATCCATTCACTTTGATTAATCTGTGAGATTTCTTGCAAAAATGCGTTGAAAATGTATTCAGTATCTGTCACAAAGGCTCTGGACAGAGTGTCTGCTATGTAAAGTTCGCTTCCCTTGGTGTATGTTACTCGTAGATTGTACTTCTGGAGACGAAGTAGCATCCTTTGAAGACGTTTTGGAGCTGCTAATAAGGATTTCTTGAAAATTGTCTCCAAGGGCTTGCGATCAGACTGGACTGTCACAAGGTCTCTGCCATAGATGTATTGATCGAAATGCTCACATGCAAACACTATTGCCAAACATTCTTTCTCAATTTGGGCATAGCGTTGTTCAGTCTGAGATAACGCTCTGGACGCATACGCAACTGGTTGCCCTTGCTGCATTAGAGTTGCACCTAAACCAACTTCAGATGCATCACATTGAATAGTCACTTCCTCATTCACGTCATAGTACTTTAACACTGGTTCAGTGCTGACTAGTTGCTTTATTGCTTTAAATGCATTTTCTTGTTGTGACTCCCAGTGCCATAAGGTATCTTTAACGGTAAGTCTGCGTAGAGGTTCACAAGTTTCAGATAAGTGTGGTAAGTATTTGGATAGGTAAGTCACAAGTCCAATAAGTCTCTGAACATCTTTAACATTCTTGGGTCGTGGCATCTCGACAACAGCTTTCACCTTATCTGGATCAGGGCACATTCCTTCAGAGGTAAGTATCTGACCCATATACTTGACAGAAGTGAGTCGCAGCTTTAACTTCTCCTTGTTGAGTTTCAGACATACTTCACGTGCTCTTTGAAGAAGCGCTTGTAGGTGAAAATCAGGATCCCTAATTGCATCGTCCATAGTCTCACCAGATCCGTAGACCAAGATATCATCCATAATGACCTCTGTATGTTGAAGGCCCTCTAATACTTCATGCTGCTTTCGTTGGAACTCCTCTGGTGCTGATGAGAGTCCAAATGGTAAACGTGTCCAGCGGTATCTTCCAAATGGAGTCCAGAATGTGGTGAGTAGACTGGATTCCTTGTCCAGCTTCACGTGCCAGAAACCTTCTTTAGCATCCATCACAGTGAACACTTTGGCCTTTGATATCTTAGGTAGAATATCATCTACAGTTGGCATTTGGTAATGTGGTCTTTTAATAGCAGAGTTTAAGTCTTTGGGGTCGATGCACAGTCTCAGTTTACCAGGCTTTTTGACAGCAACCATGTTACTAATCCAATCTGTGGGTGATGACACTTTCTTGAGAACACCTCTTTTGACTAGAGATTCAATTTTTTCCTTAATTTCTCCCTTAAGAGCTTGTGGTACCCTTCTTGGCTGTCTCTGTACTGGCTTCACTGTTGGGTCAAGTTCAATGTGGTACTCGCCTTCAAACTCACCGAGTCCTTCAAATACATCCTTGAACTCATCAAGAATTTGTTCCTTGGACAATGGCTTAAATTGTGATGACGTAGTTGTCAGCTTGTGAACTACATTGACAGTCAGTAATCCAAGTTTTTCACAAGCTTCTGCTGAGAGGATAGGTGTCTGGTCCATCTCGACTACATAAAAGTCAAGATTTTCTGTTTTTCCAGACTGGATCACCCGGCATTTCAAGGTTGCAATGCCAAGAGGAATGAGTTTCGATTTCCCTCCGTAGAGCTTTAGTGTCTTCTCGGTAGGTTTCAGTGGGGGGTCGCCTGTTTGCATGATTTGAGCGTACTGCCTAAAGTTTATTACGTTGCAGGTAGACCCACTATCCAATTGACAGGTAACATTAGAACTGTTTCCACTAGCACTCATGTGGATTTTTACGAACCACTGTTTTCCAGACGAAGAATTCACAGCATATAGAGAATCAGAGTCCGAGTCATTTGTGTCTTCCTCTTGGATACTGTTCACAGTAGTCTGTTTACAAACTTTTGGAAAGTGATTCTTCTTCTTACATTTCCAGCATGTATGTCCGAAAGCTGGGCATTTGTCTCTGTCTCGTGGATGTGTGCCTCCACAGTACTTGCACTTAATAACCATTGCACTGTTCTTTGGCTGTACAGTCTTCTGCTGTTTCTTCCCTTGACCTTTGAATGGATGTTTTCCTCTGGGTTTATAGGTTTTGTCTCCTTTTGAACTGACGTATTTCACTTCTGCTAGTTCTGAACTGGCTGTATGACTGGTGTTGTGTTCTAACTTCTGCAGCTGTGATGAAGTTCTTTCGCTTGTCAAACACATTGTTATAGCTTTGTCCAGTGTTAAGTCGGCTTCTCTTAACATTCTGCCTCTTGATGCTGTGTCTTTGGTCCCTAACACTAGACGATCACGTATCATATCATCAGTCATGTTTCGAAATTCGCACGACTTCGCGAGTTCTCTCAGCCTGCAGATGTAGTCATTTAGTGTTTCATTGGGCAGTTGATCACTTGTATTGAAGATATATCTTTCATAGATAACATTTGTCTTTGGTGTAAAGTGTTTTTGAAGTGCTTCTATAACTGCTGCTATATCCTGTCTCTCTTCTTCCGTGAGGTTTAAGTTCTCATAAATATGATAACAATCTTTGCCAATGACTGTTAATAATGTTGCTATCCTGATTGCATCATGTTTCTTGTCCAGGCCTGTGGCTATTTCATAATTCATCCATTGTGATTTAAAGAATTTCCAGTTCCCTTTGAGGTCTCCCTTCACATTCATAGGTAAAGGAATCGGTAATTCACTTCGCACTACAGACATTTTGAAATGTCACCAACTGCACACCGTAGTTTTTTCCCAGAATCGAATGTTCGGTATAAAAATGCAAATACTGCTGTCAATACACTATTATGCAGTTGATATTGTATTTCTGATGCACACTAACATAAAATGTTGTCAAACTCTCAGACTTTTCTGATAAATAAATAAGTTCAAATCTGATTGCAAATGGCCGCCGTAGAAAACGTGCTCACCAGCGTGACAAACTTTAAAGCGAAATTTCAGTGTCGTTGGGTAAATATGCAACGTTACCACTTTAGCCTGAGGTAGATATGAAGCTCTTTCGACGAAATAATCACTCGATTAGTGTTGTCTTGCTTCTGTTTGTGGAAATTGTGGCTTCGAATACGCCAGCTTCTGACACAATGTTAGGTTTTATGTGTTTATTCAAAACTCTACAACTAATGACGTAAGCACTACTTGTGCACAATATACAGGGTGGCACTAAATACATTATCTAACACTGTGTCAAATAAAATGCCTTCGTATGTGTATTTATTATATTTCCATGTGAAATATGGTAGAAAATATCATAAAATGACATCCATATCAATTATCTTTGCACAGATATGAAAGACCTACAAATTTGAATTGACCTGAAAATTTGAACTAAACTGATTTATTATCCCCTCGCGCAACTTTTTGCAAATGGATATAGCATCGCTACTGAGCGTGTGTGTATGTATGCGTGTCCATTTCGGCCTTTTAAGGAAAATTTAAAGAAACCCTCGCATGCATGTTTATCAAACTTCGTACACTTTATAAGCATGGTTTAAGAACAAAACTTGTTCTTTTTCAAGTAATGATGTTAAATACATGTACATGTATTTATTAAAATATCGTTAAATATAACACTTAAAAAAGACATTTTATGTACGACATGACAATAAACATTTCCTGTTCGCGAAAGTAAACATTTCAAACAAACGTGATATTTGGTTGGATGTGGGCCTTGTAAAGGTAAGAAGCAAACGATTTTTTTAAGAAATGGGGAGTTAGAAGGATGTCCATAGTGTAAAACTGTATCGAAGCGAGCAGGAGAGATATTAATTTAATCCGAAATAATTCAAAACAAGCAGCTTATTCGGAACAATTTCGGGCTAAATTTCCCGAATTAATATTAGAGAAGAACATGTCTAAAAGTCAAAAGAGAGGCTTTGACGAGTATCATGAACAATATTAAACGGGAATTCACTTCATGTTAATCGCTGTACATTCGTTACTCTATTTAAAAAATCGGGGGTTGAAATTACTACGTTTACTCGAATTTTCCCATAGGGCAGATTACAAATCGCCAGATCTTTAGCTACGTTTCATATTCATTATGAAAATGCGTAATGTACGTAAGAGAACATCAGTGGTGTGTTCGCTAGAAGTATAAGGAATTGTACAATCAGGTAAATGTACCCCCCCCTCCCCCCTTTCATAGATACACCCCAGAGCATGCATTAGAATAGGAATAACAAAATATTTTATTTCAATGAAGTTTTAAGAAGATGAATATTTGGTATCTTCAATTACTTGTATATCCCAAATAATACATTTTCCCCCATAATATTTTGTTTTTCGAGGGGATGCTACGCTTTGCAATCAAGCTATTCATGCAATTCAATAACTATGATTATCTTCAGAAACTGGAGTGCAGATAAGATTTATAATTCCAGTTAGGAAAATAATCATTTGGCTTTTTTTTTTTTACCTTTAAAATGTGCAGATTCTACCAGATGAGCATTTACCTTTAAAACAACCCATTTCCATTTTATCATGTGGTCCCTTGAAATCATATAAACTAATGCATTAAGTTTTAATTCAATACAATGCAAGAAAAAAAAATCAAAATGGTTTGAAATACATGATCTCCAAGAGAATAATGATGATTTCAACTTTGTATTAGAATAATGTAGAAATCAGTGTGTTCTCCATTACTTCATACCCACGCAATGATCATACAATTACCGTTAGAAATTCTTACATGCAATAACAAACTCGATTCTTAATAATAGTAAAATATTAAACTGTGTCAAATAAAATGCCTTCGTATGTGTATTTAGTATATTTAGTATATTTCCATGTGAAATATGGTAGAAAATATCATAAAATGACATCCATATCAATTAGCTTTGCACAGATATGAAAGAACTACAAATTTGAATTGACCTGAAAATTTGAACTAAACTGATTTATTATCCCCTCGCGCAACTTTTTGCAAATGGATATAGCAACGCTACTGAGCGTGTGTGTATGTATGCGTGTCCATTTCGGCCTTTTAAGGAAAATTTAAAGAAACCCTCGCATGCATGTTTATCAAACTTCGTACACTTTATAAGCATGGTTTAAGAACAAAACCTGTTCTTTTTCAAGTAATGATGTTAAATACATGTATTTATTAAAATATCGTTAAATATAACACTTAAAAAAGACATTTTATGTACGACATGACAATAAACATTTCCTGTTCGCGAAAGTAAACATTTCAAACAAACGTGATATTTGGTTGGATGTGGGCCTTGTAAAGGTAAAAGGAAACGATTTTTTTAAGAAATGGGGAGTTAGAAGGATGTCCATAGTGTAAAACTGTATCGAAGCGAGCAGGAGAGATATTAATTTAATCCGAAATAATTCAAAACAAGCAGCTTATTCGGAACAATTTCGGGCTAAATTTCCCGAATTAATATAAGAGAAGAACATGTCTAAAAGTCAAAAGAGAGGCTTTGACGAGTATCATGAACAATATTAAACGGGAATTCACTTCATGTTAATCGCTGTACATTCGTTACTCTATTAAAAAAAATCGGGGGTTGAAATTACTACGTTTACTCGAATTTTCCCATAGGGCAGATTACAAATCGCCAGATCTTTAGCTACGTTTCATATTCATTATGAAAATGCGTAATGTATGTAAGAGAACATCTGTGGTGTGTTCGCTAGAAGTGTAAGGAATTGTACAATCAGGTAAATGTACCCCCCCCCCCCTTCATAGATACACCCTAGAGCGTGCATGGGGATAGGAATAACGAAATATTTTAATTCAATGAGGTTTTAAGAAGATGAATATTTGGTATCTTCAATCATTTGTATATCCCAAAATAATGCATTTCCCCCATTATATTTTATTTCGCGAGGGGATGTTCCGCTTTGCGGTACCCTTGTTCTTTTGAGACAAACATGAATCCACACTACCTGAGGTTGCTTTCAAACAATTTTAGGCTTTTCAAGCCGATTGGGTTTTTAAAAGATATAGATCTTGTCTTTGTAGATATTCAATCAACAAATTGTGGATCATAATTTGAACCAACTTGAATTTACCTTACCTGAAGATGCTTCCACACAAGTGTTAGCCTCTATGGCCATTTGAATTTTGAGAAGGAGATTTCTAGCAATAGGAATAAGGTAACGATACACGATAAGAAAATGTGATAATTTTATTAAGAATAAACTTCTAAATATTCTCTTTAACAAAATAACGTGCACTAAGATACGGTCAGAAAAAATGATCATAGATAGACAGACTCACAGACCAACTGACGGACATTACCGGAAATTCAGGTTGTGGGAGGATAAAATTAGCAGACCTATTTCTGTATTCTTATGAAGCAGAAGTTATTTCAAAAACTTGTACGTGAAAAAAATATGTCACTGTGGCCTTCAACTCCACATTCAGATTATTGACGACGTATTATCAATTAACAATTGTTATTTCCATTCTTACGTCGACTCGAAGATACCACTGAGTCTGTGTCATCTGTTTCATATTTGGATATTTTATTGGAAATTTACATTGATGCTAACCTTACAATAAAACTTTATGATAAACGCGATGACTTCAATTTTTCTATAGTCAACTTTCCTTACTTATGTAGCAAGATACCTTCATCACCTGCATATGGTGTTTTTGTCTCTCATTTGATTCGATACGCAAGGGCATGCCCTTCGTATGATCAGTTTCTAAGCCGAGGCAAGCAGCTGACAAACAAGTTGATAAAAAAGGACTATCAACAGTCTCGTTTGAAGTCAACTTTTCGTTGGTTCTCTGGTTGAAACAACGACCTTGTCAGCAAATACAATCTTCCACTGGGTCGCATGCTGACTGACGTTTTTTATACTAATTATTTGACCATAATTAATCACCTAATTGTCAACGGACTTTTCCGTTTTTTTTCGATTACGACGAAGAGCACACAGCGGGTGTGAGCCGGCCAGCAGAGGATGCTCACTCCTCTATGGCACCTGATCCTACCTACATATTTTTAGAGGTCCTTGTTGCTCTGCTTTGATTTTTTATTTCGTTTTATGGATTTTTGAGATGGTTGACAGTTTGTTATTGTAATTTTTTCATTAATAGTAAAAAATGAAATGATACAGTAGATAAATAAATGAAAAATGATAATGAAATGAACCCCGTGTTATATAAAAAGGCACAATCAAGTCCAAGTTTCACTTACCTTTAATTTAGCTTCTAATTTGATAAACTGCGGTTTTTATTTTCATCACGCTTACTAGTATTCGACATTGCAAATGTAACGATAAAACGTAATACAATACAAATTGAAAGGTATCTTCTTAAATTTTTGTCACGAAAAAAGCATTATATTCGACAGCTGCGGGACGTCAAAATGGTAGTGAAAAACAAAGAGGACACGTGTCATATTAACTGTAGGAAGACACGAAATCAACGGGTATATATTATACCTTTGACACCATAATCGTTATGTCCACACCTAATCAACCCTTACAAACTCCTTCTAAAGGGGAAAATAGGCTAGTGAAGCTCTATCCACTGAAGATGCCTAGCAAGTTCTAACTACAAGTTTTATTTTTATTTGAAACATTATTACATGTAATTTTTTTTCGATTGAGTGCAATAGGTCCTGCTTTTTCTGTTGAAGTTTATTCAGTTTCATTTGTAGATTAGTACATATAGACCTGTATTCTTTACTTCTTAAAATAAACTGCCATGTTTCCCCACAAACAAAAGTAGAATCATTTTAACAAGAGCTTGGACTTTGGGTAGTTGTGTCAAACTGCAATGTAACGTAGGTCTGTCTATTTCATTGCTGGCTACTTAGCCATGGCTCTTTGAAATCAACAGTATTTGTCTGGTTTCTTAGCAAAGATTACGCAATCGATGCATATTTCGCTTGAAACCGCGTCCTTTTTGATTTGTTTTGACGCAGGTTATAGATCGCTACGCTCTACTGAAAGTCTAGGGTTTTGTTGAAATGGTTCTATTTTGTACACTTTTTGATGTCTACGAAGTTTTAGAGCAAGGATTATGCGCATAGAGTATAAAAGATACTTTGATATACGTTAATGAAGGTATGTTTATGAACACTTTATCTTTTTTTTAAAAACAAACAAACAACAAAAACGACAATTTAGAAGAAACATACATTTTCTTTCTGTTTATCTCTCTAATCAAACAAAGTAATGAAAATTCTATTATCTATTATATAATTTTTTTAAAATCAATTTTTAAAAAAATTCTAATTGGCTATGCTACATATTGTTTACGTTGGATACAATAGGAATTACATGTATGAGTTTACATAATTTAAAGATTGAATGAATACAAAATGGAACACAAATTCCAAAATTTATATATTTGTCAATTTACTAGGGGCCGTATTTCAATCATCCAAATTCGAATCTTCGAAATCAAAGTCATGTACATGTAATTAATCACATATTTCTGGTCATGTTAATTTCAAGATGCCGTTTCCATGTCTTCGGCGGACTTCTGAAGTAAAATTCGCACCCAGAAGGACATCAGGTGATGGTGGCACATGCTCCGACTCACTTCCGGTGGACACGCCTCCAAAAGCCTTTGCATGATGCTTGTTCTCTTGGGTAATTCTTTAATAAAAGAATAAAGATGTTAGACTAAATTTTTGCCTCTAATATTATAAACGAAGCTACGCACTGTGGATTTTTATGAATGTACACAATTAATTGCTGAAGGATACAATGACATCCTTAATTACTCAGTAATCAATACAGCTAGCTAGGTAGTTGTCTGCAAATTGTCGTCCCAATGAACTTCTCTAAATTATAAGTTATTTATATCTGACAACAAAGGTTCGTGTTTTTGCATCCACTAGTTATATAAGAGATAATATTTTACTTGGTTGGATGGAGATGAATGTAACATTAGAGGAACAACGATTTTATCACCCTGTATGTATACAAAATTGTGAATTGAGCCACCGCCTTTTATATAATGTGATAGATTTATTACCCAAAATATTTGATTATCACTTTAAGTGTGTACATAAAAACTTTGCTTCTTCTTCTACTTGTATATACCGATACTTGTCACTTGCTTTCTCAGTTGATTGTAGTTTCTTTCCAGTTCTTTACTCTGACGTTCTTTATGTATTCTAATTGCATTTAATATGTATTGTAACTATGTACATATGTAGGATGACATATCCGCAATTGAGAATCTTAAGAAAATCTGAGAAGGAACAAACTTATCATTATAGATATAATAGATGTATCCCACTATCATCACCATCATCCTCATTAACCAAGAAATTTGTTAAATTTCCTAAGATGAAGACGGTATTGTAAAACTTGGAAATCTAGAGTTTAGGGAGGTGTTATAACACGAGTATGTTAATGGAGACAATGTTTTCATTTTGTTACAAATGAAAATAGCAGGTGAAAGCAAACTGTCGAAAAACGTGCAAGAAACCGCTGTGAAATATTCCACATTCCCAAGTGTTAATAACGTCAAACTGTTAACACTTCAAATAACTGTTTACAAATAATCTATTATTGTTAAAGGATATCTCTCAAAAAACTAGTTTTTAAGTACATCAGAAGCTACTAACTGTGACCACAGTTTCACTTCTAATGGCAGAATCCAAGCAAGAAATCAAAATTAAACTTCAGATTGTACTATAGTTTTCCAATCCAGTTGGGAATTATGATTATTTTTTTTTAGAACAAGTGATTGACATTCCCAAGCACAGATCCTAAAGTAGTGCATAAAAATCTAATGGTTTATCTCCTTGAAAAGAATAGCTCTGTATATGAAGATAATGTAATAACTTTTCAAATATCTAAATTAAAATCTTTTGAAATTTCTCATTACTAGATGACAGTTGTTGGCTAAAAACACGATATCTTAAACTTTAAGGTAGATAGATGATTTGTTGACCATTTAACCTCTTTGAATGTATGTGTTCATTCATTCGTTCATTCATTCATTCCAATATAAATCATTTGAAATTGTTCATTTTATTCATATTTATTAAAATCATGACATTCTGGGAAAAAAAAACAATGGTAGTACATGTATTATGATACTCAACTGAACGTGCTGCTTATAAATACAACACAAAACATGAACAATATAGTAATGTTTATAAATATTTCGACATTATTATTACAACGTTAACAACAAAACTGGTATTATTTATTTTCTGAAAATACCATAAAAATCACATTTATATTCCTATATAGAAAACAAATTACACTCAAACATTGGAATTTTAATGTGCATTCGCCAATCCTTAATGCAATTAACAACGTGCACACTTCTTACTCAGATATGAATAATTTCGTTACTTTTAAAAGTACATTTGGCGCTAAATCTAATCAAAGATTACAAATGACTTTATTTTTAGACTGAAAATTACGCAGCTATGATTAAAAAGTATTTATGACACAGTTGGTCATGTCTCAGTCACTATCGTGCGGAAACAAGTTGCTTTGTAATTGAATATTGTATAGTAAGCTATTCAGCAACTGTAGAGCAATGCAAATTTTGGCTATTTAATTTAACATTTAATCAATAAAAAATGTCAAATAGTACTAATGTGTTAATAAAGCCGGAGAACCGAGTTATAATATTAGCATAAACGTGTAAGAGTAATTAAATCTTTAGGGTTCAACAAAATTAAACTCACGAATCGATTGCTAAAAATCACTCAATTTAACACGATTGGTGAGAGAGGGAGAGAGAGGAAGAGAGAGAGAGAGAGAGAGAGTCTCTCAGCTATTGACTTTTATCTGCTCTGTGCTCACTCGTCTATCTTATCTTATTTACACACCTACAGTGGTTTTATGCTAGACATAATACTGTAATCTTATTTCTCAAGAGATGAAATATGCTAGGGAGTTTTGGATTTTTTTTGAAAAATTCTGTTAATGAAACGTCTAACTGAAAGAAAAATTACAAAAGCACTTTACAAATATATCTTAATATTGTCGAAATCTAATATTTTTTGTAAGCTAACATGATTTACAAAGAATTTATTTCTTTTCAAGTCTCCACGGATTTGTCTGGTACCTTTTTGTTGCAACCAAAGTTAATTTAAATGTCATGCTCGTATTTGTCAGTTATTGAAGTATACGTCATTATAAAACTATCACATATCAAATTTGCAACAATCTGTATTTTCAATATTGCCGTTTTTTTCTTTTCCATACAAAAGGTTATTTAACG
The DNA here is from genome assembly GCF_963853765.1 of Magallana gigas. NCBI lineage: Eukaryota > Metazoa > Mollusca > Bivalvia > Ostreida > Ostreidae > Magallana > Magallana gigas. The sequence goes on along the minus strand of NC_088862.1, from coordinate 8,279,783 downwards.
TTATTGTTCAACTTAGACGGACGTTCTCATGCATTTTACAAAAAGTCATTTTATCCATTTTACGCCAAAGTTTGAAATTTTGGAATAAAATTTATTGAATTTTATCATATGATTTTTTCTTGAATTGAAAAAGGAATTTCATTCGATGTTTAAAGAAGTCTAGATATAGTAGAAACACATCATTTGTGCAAGAATATTGTATAGCTTAAAATAATGCTGGAGAGAAATTAGAATAGTAGGTTAAATTTGTTTTACATGTATATCTAATGGAAGATGCGATGTAATTCTTGACTTTTGAAATTATCATGTTGAAAGAAGATACATTTAATGGTCCAACATCGTAAATCACCTGCCCTCCTATATTATTCATTGCAAAATATTTGTTACAGTTTAAACTTAATATATTTCACCTATCATACAATTTAACTTAATTTTAATTGATAAAAATTTTCCTTTTATGCTTATGATGCAATATGTGTTCATATAAACCTTAAAGGCTTGATCACAACCTCTAATATTTGCAAACTTAGCATAAATAACAATTGTCCGATTAAAACCAATTCTATGCAATTGCTAGAATCAAAGATTACAGAAAGTAAAAAACGACAAATAAAAGTAGTCAGCAGTGTTTTTCTGACAATTTTCTGGTAAAATCAACTGTAGAAGATCGTGATGAAAGTTCAAATCCTACTTTTATGACCCTTATTTTAAGATTTACTTGAATCTATATTTAATAAGTTATGAAGATTGTTGATTATGTTTTACTCAATACACAATCTCTTTTTTAAGGAGGCTAGATCAACAGCCAATTGCATATGATATATGCATATGCCTTAAAAAATTTAGGTTAGACTCTCCCCTCCAAGTTTTGTGAAGAAGAATTAAAAACAAAATCTTTTTTCTAGCAAAGGAAAAAAATTTATTTACATTTCAGCTTTTATATATGAGTATTTTCCTATGCCTTAATGCAAAGCACTTCTTCAACAGGCGGTCAGTACAGCCCAAAAATGACCACTACCACTCAACTCTCTTAAAAAAACCTAATAATGTAAAGGACAATGATATGAACCAATTGATAAAATGCTTTGATGTTTTTCACATGAACTTTATCAAAAAAACATTTACGCAGCTTACATTTTCACTACGTCGATCTTCTTAGAAGTTAAATCTTATAGACACTTTACCTATGCAATTTGAATGAATAAAAACACTTTAACAACCAAATATTGTATCAATATTCATCAAGAAAATGAAAGAGGAAGACATAAAACTTGTTGCAAAGTTTAAATCATCGTACATTTTTCCTACGACTAGAATTGATTTAGAAATTTTGCCTTAGGCTGCTTCTAGAAAAAGTTTGGTTTTTAGGTAAAAAAAAAAAAGAGGAACCTAGAATACATGATACATAATCTCATTCAACTATTAGCCTTAATTCTATCTTCTAGACGGGGAAGACAAAATCAAAGATTCAACAAACCTTGTGGCGGTGTTCGAATCGTCGACATCTCAATTAGGCTCAGAGAGAGTAGAAGCGTGCTCAAAAGAAGTACAACCATGATTGCTGTTTGAACACAACAATGGACAAACGGAATTCCTGATCATCTTTTATATATTGTAAATTATCGGGTGTCAACCAATCACGATAGTGTTTAGTAAATCAAAAAAGGTTACATCACCTCATGCAGTTACGTGACATCTCTTATCGATTTTTTACAAATAGAGGTTAAACGGAAAAGATATATGATATTCTGCTTCTCTTTAGATATTCCTAGATAGTCTGATTCATTTCTTAATCAAACAAACAAACGAATAAAATAAACAACAACAAAACATTAAAAGGTTTTCATTCTGATTGCCTGAAAGTATTTAGTTGACAGTTGAATTTTAAAAGACTATATCGCAGATGTTGTTTTTCTATCAAAAACTAGTACCCATGTTTGATACTTGTTGAAGCACGGCTTCAGTTTTAGTATTTTGATATCAATTAAATTTTTGGCACTAATGCGGATACAAAGCAAGTTTACTATTATTAATTTTAAACGATATATTAAGTTATTTAGGAAATAAGATATCATTTTTGGATGTATATCGGGATAAAAATACGGGTTGGTCACGTGATCAAATCCCATAAAGCTTGAAGGGCTTTATTGAAGATTTGTGCACGTTCCAATCCGTATTTATATCCCGATATACATCCAAAAATGATACCTTATTTCTTTTTTTACATTTGTTGCAAACTGTGACAATAACAATGTTCCATACTTTCTTTTTTGTGATGAACTGGAAAGCTGCTTCGATTAAGATGATGAACAAAACATAGTACAACAATATTGTAAGAATAAATAAATATGACCCTACTTTTGACAAGACAACACTTTTTAATTATAATAAAGTGAAACAGAAAGAAAATTCACTTGTACAATTGAAAAAAAAAATTGAAGCTAGGCGGAATAGTACCACTTTTGTGAAGTCGCAGAGCGGTTGAACATTTGAAAACAGGGCGATTAAAAGTTGAGATAGAGTCTACTTAGGCATTTTCAGGGTAAACTCTATCGCAGAATCAGATTCAAGGGCATAATGATTTTCCTTCGACATTTAAGAGGAATGTAATTACAACATCTAAGTTCTTTTTACGGGAAAAAACGGACAGAGAAGCACAAGGAGTTAAATTTGACCGTGATCCTTGAATGGACTAAACACGAAAGGTCTGTGATATTGCGTTTGCGATTTTCATCTAGGCTTGTATAAGTTAGAGATGAATTTTAACTGAATTTCAACTGAATTTGACAAATTCAGATTGTAATTTTCAGGAACGTCTCTTTACGATGTCGATCCATAACATTATTCTTTCTACAGGCCTATGTAACAACAATCATTTATCCCCCGCGATAAATGTTATATTTTTTAAGAAAATAAATAAATAAAACTTCGAAAAACAAAATACAGACCTTTTTATTTTTTTTTATTCCCAAATTATGTTTTATTACGATATCTGATAGGTGTGTTTTAGCACGTCAGTCGGTCAATTTTAGCACATCGAAAAAGTAGTGACCTTGATTATTCATACGCTACATTGACCTCTTGAACCATTATGATGTTATGCAGCGGATTGCGCAAACAGTGTTACATAAGGGAAAACATTTGCAAGTGTAAATAAACAAATATTTGGACACTGTAAATGAAAAAGATTATGTATAAAGATATTTTCAATATTTTTTTAGATATTTATATGTTAAACATTGAGCCCCTTTTGTAAAAGGTTGATTTCATGGTCATTACGGGCCGTCAGAATGCGGTCCGTTATTTGATATACATTTAAAGCTGCTTGGTCCGATTTATTTGTTATTACAGTATCAAAAATTTGTCCATACAAACCAAGTTATTGACTTTCTCCTTTTTACACCAGCAGAATCAGTCTCCTTTCAAAGTAAGAAATATTCAAAGAAAATAAAAATAATTACTTTTTGGGCAAACAGAAAACAAACCAAAATGCATCACGGGAATGTTTAGAAAAAGGAACCGTTTGGTTTCGTCCCCCGAATGATTGGGGTCATTCAACCCGCATGCTATGCATCGATTGTAAAGAAAGCAAACTTCATAAATATTAGCGAAAAAAACGTACACATGTTTATTTATAATTTGTCTGATCATTTCGACCTTTATTCAAACCGATGACAAAGTCCTAATACAACCATACCCGTCTACCGTCAGGGGTGAAATTTAACATGAGGCGAAATAACGCGGTACCCTTTTATGTCGTTTGTTTTGTTAGCAAATTTTGTACGTATTTTTCTTCATTGAAATTTGGCTTAATTGACTAGGAAAACAACTGCAATGTCTATTATTATACATAAACATGGTTTAACCATCGTTTAAAAGCGTGCATAAAATTTGATATAAAATCGGACCAAGCAGCTTTAAATATTGTAACTGGAATTGTTTTTTTTTAAAGATAGAATAAATATCATGCTTATTTTAATAAATTAAACGTAAACTTGCATGTAGAAATATGTTTTATACCTTTTTAATATATTAAATATTTTTTGTTTTACTCGTATAAAGTAGGTCATACTTAAAGACTGTCGTGTTTGGCGCGTTTCTATCGAGACTATACTCTATTCGGAAAATTTAGGAGTTCTTCATTCTTTTCAAAACAATGTATCGGGATCGGTATACGGGACATACTAAAGACCAGAAATACTAAAGATTTGAATGACGTTAAATTTTAAAGTAAATCCCTACTCAGACGCGTCATCAATTTAGCGGATATAATAAGCTTTAAGACAGAAAACGATATTTGTTCGGATTAAACGTATTTGGTTCTAATATTTTAATGTTTAATTGATAATTCTGAATTTGATAGAAGCAGTCAAGTGTAACTAATGCCTACCAATATATAAAGGTTTGATCTTCGATGAGTCGAATAGTTGGAAATCGTGAATTTTTGTAATGAGATTTTAGTACGTAAGTGTTAATATATATGCGGAGGAAAGGTACTGTTTATCCCAAAAATTATTTTGTACTCAATACACGTAGTTTTGAAAGAAGACTTTTAGTGTTTATCAAAGCAAAGAAATGAAATGCTGTTTTCTGATATATTTTTAAATTGTGTTTGTGACCCTTTTTTTTTATTAGCTTTTTATGTGTTCTAAAGGTCGTAAAAAAAGAAGCATGTGATCAGAAGTACTATACGTTTTTTGCTTTTCACTTGCAGCAGACATAAATCTAATATTTTAAAGTTTAACAAATGGTGTTTAACCATAAAATTTTTAAGATAAGTTAAAAATGTGTAATTATGTAAAAAATTTTGCTATAGCATTTTTGAAACATTTCATTATAAAATTTCATTTTAATCAATCAAATGATGATAATCACACTTGTTATTACTTTCTTACATATTAAATGATAAATTAAAACATTTGAAACTTTGTTTTGCTTTCAAATTGTTTTAATATGAGCCAAATAATGATTTTGGTTGAAAACATGTGATCGAAGAAGGGGTATGCATCTTCTGGAGACTCTAATGATAAAAGTAAATAGTTAAGACATTTATTTTTTGGGCTTTTTTATTACACAAGGTACTATTCTACTTGATTATTGGAACAAACCCTTACTTTAACCACAAAAAGCCTGAGTAGGGACCTACCTTAAATAAATGATATATTTGAATTCCTATGTGCTGTGTCAAATAAAATGCCTTCGTATGTGTATTTATTATATTTCCATGTGAAATATGGTAGAAAATATCATAAAATGACATCCATATCAATTATCTTTGCACAGATATGAAAGAACTACAAATTTGAATTGACCTGAAAATTTGAACTAAACTGATTTATTATCCCCTCGCGCAACTTTTTGCAAATGGATATAGCATCGCTACTGAGCGTGTGTGTATGTATGCGTGTCCATTTCGGCCTTTAAAGGAAAATTTAAAGAAACCCTCGCATGCATGTTTATCAAACTTCGTACACTTTATAAGCATGGTTTAAGAACAAAACCTGTTCTTTGTCAAGTAATGATGTTAAATACATGTATTTATTAAAATATCGTTAAATATAACACTTAAAAAAGACATTTTATGTACGACATGACAATAAACATTTCCTGTTCGCGAAAGTAAACATTTCAAACAAACGTGATATTTGGTTGGATGTGGGCCTTGTAAAGGTAAGAAGCAAACGATTTTTTTAAGAAATGGGGAGTTAGAAGGATGTCCATAGTGTAAAACTGTATCGAAGCGAGCAGGAGAGATATTAATTTAATCCGAAATAATTCAAACAAGCAGCTTATTAGGAACAATTTCGGGCTAAATTTCCCGAATTAATATAAGAGAAGAACATGTCTAAAAGTCAAAAGAGAGACTTTGACGAGTATCATGAACAATATTAAACGGGAATTCACTTCATGTTAATCGCTGTACATTCGTTACTCTATTTAAAAAATCGGGGGTTGAAATTACTACGTTTACTCGAATTTTCCCATAGGGCAGATTACAAATCGCCAGATCTTTAGCTACGTTTCATATTCATTATGAAAATGCGTAATGTATGTAAGAGAACATCAGTGGTGTGTTCGCTAGAAGTGTAAGGAATTGTACAATCAGGTAAATGTACCCCCCCCCCTTCATAGATACACCCTAGAGCGTGCATGGGGATAGGAATAACGAAATATTTTAATTCAATGAGGTTTTAAGAAGATGAATATTTGGTATCTTCAATTATTTGTATATCCCAAAATAATGCATTTCCCCCATTATATTTTATTTCGCGAGGGGATGTTCCGCTTTGCGGTACTCTTGTTCTTTTGAGACAAACATGAATCCACACTACCTGAGGTTGCTTTCAAACAATTTTAGGCTTTTCAAGCCGATTGGGTTTTTAAAAGATATAGATCTGACTTGTCTTTGTAGATATTCAATCAACAAATCGTGGATCATAATTTGAACCAACTTGAATTAACCTTACCTGAAGATGCTTCCACACAAGTGTTAGCCTCTATGGCCATTTGAATTTTGAGAAGGAGATTTCTAGCAATAGGAATAAGGTAACGATACACGATAAGAAAATGTGATAATTTTATTAAGAATAAACTTCTAAATATTCTCTTTAACAAAATAACGTGCACTAAGATATGGTCAGAAAAAATGATCATAGATAGACAGACTCACAGACCAACTGACGGACATTACCGGAAATTCAGTTTGTGGGAAGATAAAAATTAGTAGACCTATTTCTGTATTCTTATGAAGCAGAATTTATTTCAAAAACTTGTACGTGAAAAAAATATGTCACTGTGGCCTTCAACTCCACATTCAGATTATTGACGACGTATTATCAATTAACAATTGTTATTTCCATACTTACTTTATGATAAACGCGATGACTTCAATTTTTCTATAGTCAACTTTCCTTACTTATGTAGCAAGATACCTTCATCACCTGCATATGGTGTTTTTGTCTCTCATTTGATTCGATACGCAAGGGCATGCCCTTCGTATGATCAGTTTCTAAGCCGAGGCAAGCAACTGACAAACAAGTTGATATAAAAGGACTATCAACAGTCTCGTTTGAAGTCAACTTTTCGTTGGTTCTCTGGTTGAAACAACGACCTTGTCAGCAAATACAATCTTCCACTGGGTCGCATGCTGACTGACGTTTTTCATACTAATTATTTGACCATAATTAATCACCTAATTGTCAACGGACTTTTCCGTTTTTTTCCGATTACGACGAAGAGCACACAGCGGGTGTGAGCCGGCCAGCAGAGGATGCTCACTCCTCTATGGCACCTGATCCTACCTTCATATTTTTAGAGGTCCTTGTTGCTCTGCTTTGATTTTGTATTTCGTTTTATGGATTTTTGAGATGGTTGACAGTTTGTTATTGTAATTTTTTCATTAATAGTAAAAAATAAAATGATACAGTAGATAAATAAATGAAAAATGATAATGAAATGAACCCCGTGTTATATAAAAAGGCAAAATCAAGTCCAAGTTTCACTTATCTTTAATTTAGCTTCTAATTTGATAAACTGTGGTTTTAATTTTCATCACACTTATTCGACATTGCAAATGTAACGATAAAACGTAATACAATACAAATGGAAAGGTATCTGCTTAACTTTTTGTCACGAAAAAAGCATTATAGACGACAATGGCAGTGAAAAACAAAGAGGACACGAGTCATATGAACTGGAGGAAGACACGAAATCAACGGGTATATGTTATACCTTTGACACCATAATCGTAATGCCCACACCTAACCAACCCTTACAAACTCCTTCTAAAGGTAAAAATAGGCTAGTAAAACTCTATTCACTGAATATGCCTGGCAAGTTCTAACTACAGGTTTTATTTTTTATTTGAAACCATTAATACATGTAATTTTGTTTCGATTGAGTGCAATAGGTCCTGCTTTTTCTGTTGAAGTTTATTCAGTTTCATTTGTAGATTAGTACATACAGACACGTATTCTTTTCTTCTTAACATTAACTGCCATCTTTACCCTCAAACAAAAGTAGAATCATTTTAACAAGAGCTTGGACTTCAAGTAGTTATGTCAAACTGCAACGTAACGTAGGTCTGTCTAATTTAATTGCTGGTCACTTAGCCATGGCTCTTTGAAATCAACAACATTTGTCTGGTTTTTGAGCTAAGACTACGCATTCGATGCATATGTCGCTTGAAACTGTGTGATTTTTAATTTGTTTTGACGCAGGTTATAGATAGCTACGACCTACTGAATGTCCTGGGTCTTGTTAAAAGGGTTTTTTTGGTACACTTTTTGATGTCTACGAAGTTTGAGAGGAAGGATAATGCGCATAAAGTATTAAAGATACTTTAATATACGTAAATGAAGGTATGTATATAAACACTTTTTCTTTATCGCAGATATCTTTTGTTTAAAAAAAACAAACAACAAAAACGAAATTTAGAAGAAACATATTTTTTTCTCTCTGTTAAATAATTTCTCTAATCAAACATAAAGTAATAGAAAATTCATTATGTATTAAATTTTTTAGTCAATTAAAAAACAATTCTTATTGGCTATGCTACATATTGTTTACCTTGTGTACAATAGGAATTACATGTATGAGGTTACATAATTTAAAGATTAAATGGATACAAAATGGAACACAAATTCCAAAACTATATTTTTGTCAATTTATTAGGGGTCGTATTTCACATCATCCAAATTCGAATCTTCGAAATCAAAGTAATGTACATGTAATTGAACACATATTTCTGGTCATGTCAATTTCAAGATGCCGTTTGCAGGTCTTCGGCGGACTTCTGAAGTAAAATGCGCACCCAGAAGGACATCAGGTGATGGTGGCACATGCTCCGACTCACTTCCGGTGGACACGCCTCCAAAAGCCTTTGCATGATGCTTGTTCTCTTAGGTAATTCTTTAATAAAAGAATAAAGATGTTTAACTAAATTTTTGCCTCTAATATTATAAACGAAGCTACGCACTGTGGATTTTTATGAATGTACACAATTAATTGCTGAAGGATACAATGACATCCTTAATGACTCAGTAATCAATAAAGCTAGCTAGCTAGTTGTCTGCCAATTGTCGTCCCAATGAACTTCTCTAAATTATAACTTATTTATATCTGACAACAAAGGTTCGTGTTTTGCGTCTACTAGTTATATAAGAGATAATATTTTACTTGGTTGGATGGAGATGAATGTAACATTATAGGAACAACGATTTTATCACCCTGTATGTATACAAAATTGTGAATTGAGCCACTGCCTTTTATATAATGTGGTAGATTTATTACCCAAAATATTTGATTATCACTTTAAGTGTGTACATAAAAACCTTGCTTCTTCGTCTACTTGTATATACAGATAGTTGTCACTTGCTTTCTCAGTTGATTGTAGTTTCTTTCCAGTTCTTTACTCTGACGTTCTTTATGTATTCTAATTGCATTTAATATGTATTGTAACTATGTACATATGCAAGAAGAAATATCAGCAATTGAGAATCTTAAGAAAATATGAGAAGGGACAAACTTATCATAATAGATATAACAGATGTATCCATCTATCATCACCATTGTCCTCTTTGACCAAGAAATTTGTTAAATTTCCTAGTCAGAAGAAGGAATATAAATTTGGAGATCTAGAGTTGAGACGGGTGTTACAACACGAGTATGTTAATTGAGACAATGTATTCATTTTGTTACAAATGAAATAGGAAGATGAAAGCTGTCAAAGAACGTGCCAAAAACCGCTGTGAAATATTCCACATTCCCAAGTGTTAACAACGTCAAACTGTAAACACTTCAAAGAACTGTTTACAAATGATCTATGTTAATTGACATAAGAACATCAGATGCTAGTAACTGTGACCACACTTGCACTTTTTCATTCCCATATAAATCAATTGAAATTGTTTATTTTATTCATATTTATTAAAATCATGACATTCTGGAAATAAAAAAACCAATGCTAGAACATATATTTTGATACTCAACTGAACATGCAGATTAAAAAACTTTAACTGATAATTGGGTATTTAAATACAGCACAAAACATGACCTAAATATTAATATTTATAAGTATTTCGAAATTATGAAAACAACGTTATCAACATAATTGTTATTTTCTTTTAAATACCATTAGAATCACATTTATATTCCTATATAGAAAACAAATTACACTCAAACATTGAAATTTTAATATGCATTCGCCAATTCTAAATGCAATTAACAACGTGCACACTATTTACTCAGATATGAATAATTTCGTTACTTTTAAAAGTACATTTGGCGCTAAATCTAATCAAAGTTTACAAATGACTTTATTTTTATATTGAGAATTACGCAGCTATAATTAAAAAGTTTTTATGAGACATTTGGTCATGTCTCAATCACTATCGTGCAGAAACAAGCTGCTTTGTAATTGAATATTGTATAATAAGCTATTCAGTAACTGTAGAGCAATGGAAAATTTTGGATATGTATTTTAATATTTAATCAATAAGAACTGTCAAATAGTACTAATGGGTTAATAAAGGCGGAAAAACGAGGTACAATATTAGCATAAACGTGTAAGAGTAATTAAATCTATAGGGTTCAACAAAATTCAACTCAGAAATCGATTGCTAAAATCACTCAATTTAACACGTTTGGAGAGAGAGAGAGAGAGAGAGAGAGAGAGAGAGAGAGAGAGAGAGAGAGAGAGACTTTCAGCTATTGACTTTTATTTGCTCTGTGCTCTCTCGTCTATCTTATCTTATTCACACACCTACAGTGGTTTAATGCTAGACATAATACTGTAATCTTATTTCTCAAGAGATGAAATATGCTAGGGAGTTTTGATTCTTTTTTCAAAAACTCTGTTAATGACGTCTAACTGAAAGAAAAAAATACAAATATACTTGACAAATATATCTTAATATTGTTTAAATTTAATATCTTTTGTAAGTTAACATATTTACAAAAAATTTATTTCTTTTCAAGTCTCCACGGATTTTCGTGGTACCTTTTTGTTGCAAACCAAAGTAATTTAAATGTCATGCTCGTATTTGTCAGTTATTGAAGTATACGTCATTATAAAACTATGACTGATCAAATTTGCAACAATTTGTGTTTTCAATGTTGCCGTTTTTTTTCTTTTCCATACAAAAGGTTATTTCTCGTTATCATTCAACTTACACGGACGTTCTCGTGCATTTTTTAAAAAAAAAAGGCATTTTATCCATTTTACGCCAAAATTTAGAACTTTGGAATAAAATTTATTGAATTTTATCAAATGATTTTTTCTTGAATTGAAAAAGGAATTTCATTCGATGTTTTAAGTCTAGATATAGTAGAAACACATCATTTGTGCAAGAATATTGTATAGCTTAGAATAATGCTGGAGAGAAATTGGTAAAAGGTTCAGTTTTAAACTTATGCAAGATGCGATGTAATTCTTGACTTTTAAAATTATTATGTTGGAAGAAGATACATTTTAATAGTCCAAAATCGTAAATCACCTGCCCTCGTATATTACTCATTGCAAAATATTTGTTACAGTTTAAACTTCATATATTTCACCTATTATATAATTTAACTTAATTTCAATTCATTTCCCTTTCACGATTTTGATGTAATGTGTGTTCATATATTCCTTAAAAGCTTGATCACAACGTCTTATATTTGCAAACTTAGCATAAATAAAAATTGTCCGATTAAAACCAATTCTATGCAATTGCTAGAATCAAAGATTACAGAAAGTAAAACGCGACAAATAAAATTAGTCAGCAGTGTTTTTCTGACAATTTTCTGGTAAAATCAACTGTAGAAGATTGTGATGAAAGTTCAAATCTTACTTTTATGACAAAAAGTTTATCTTTACGCCAGACCTTTATTTTTAAGATTTACTTGAATCTTTATTAGTTATGAAGATTGTTTATTATGTTTTACTCAACGCACAATCTCTGTTTTTAAAGGGACTTGGACACGATTTGACTTAAAATTTTATTGTTCCATTTTCATTGTTTATACTGATAAATATAGAAGTTTATAATGCTTTGTCAAAGTTTGAAAGTCACATATTAAGTTATAAGCAAGATACAGAGTTCATAATTCTTTTTAACAAAGCCCGAATGTTGTCATTTTTACATATGTGTTGTATCGGTGCAAGTTTCAACCAAATGTATCTTTCTTTTGTTGATAATAGTATTTATGAAGGTACTGAATTAGTTGTAAATTGTTTTTACATGTCATTTTATCAAAGAAATAGTAATTTTCTACAATACATTTTTTGTAGCAAACTATAAGACTCGAGCTTTGTTTACATAACAACCAATTCTTACCTCTGTATCTCTCTTGTAACTTGACTTAAACATTCAATATTTTGGTCCATCATTCAAAATGCACTAGTAAACCATTTTATACATAAAAAATAAAAATAAAAATAAAATTTTTGATCTTAAATCGTGTCCAATTTAAGTCCCTTTAAGGAGACTGGATAGTCAGGCAATTTGATATCATACATGCATCTATCTTAAAAAAAATTAGGTTAGACTCTCCCCTCCAAGTTTGGTGAAGAAGAATTTTTAAAATCTTTATTTATCAAAGAAAAAAGTCATACTTTTTAGCGTTTGAATATGAGTATTTTCCTATATCTTAATGCAAAGTTCTTCCTTTAAAGGAACATTTACGCAGCTAACAAATTCAGTACGTCCATCTTCTACGTCAAAGTTAAAATTTATGACCATCTTATATTTGCATTTAAATAAAAAACACTTTAACAACCAAATATTGTATCGATATTTATCAAGAAAATGAAAGAGGAAGACATAAAACTTGTTGCAAAGTTAAATCATATGTACATTTTTCCTACAACTAGAATTGATATTTGAATTTTACTTTTGGCTGCTTCTAGAAAACGTTTGGTTTTAAGATAAAAAGGAGGAGCCAAGAATACATGATCTATAATCTCTTTCAACTATTATCCTTAACTTTGAATTCTAGACGAGAAAGACAAAATCAAAGATTTAACAAACCTTGTGGCGGTGTTCGAATCGGCGACATCTCAATTAGGCTCAGAGAGAGTAGAAGCGTGCTCAAAAGAAGTACAACCATGATTGCTGTTTGAACACAACAATGGACAAACGGAATTCCTGATCATCTTTTATATATTGTAAGGGTATCGGGTGTCAACCAATCACGATAGTGTTTAGTAAATCAAAAAAAGTTAAATCAACTCATGCAGTTACGTGGCATCTCTTATCGATTTTTAGGTCACCTGAGTAAACGTGACCTACTGCTATCCGTTTTCGTCCGTCGTCGTGCGTCCTGTGACGTGCGTTAACAATTTTACATTTTTAACTTCTTCTTAAAAACTACAAAGCTAATTGTTACCATTTTTAATGTGAGGCATCTCTATGGTAAGAGGAATCTCAATTCTGACATCCGTGGCTCTACCATCCCCGGGGCACCACAAGTGGGGCCAAATATGCAAAAAAAAAGCCAAATTTCAAAAATCTTCTACTCTACTCCCACACATGTGAGGAAAAAACTAGTTGCATGGTTATTATGTCCATGAAGCCCTCTACCAAAATTGTGAAATTCATGGCCCCTGGGTCAGGGGTTCTGGCTCTAGGGTGGGGCCCACATGGCCATATAGTAAAAATGTATTAAATCTTAGAAAAATGATCTTCTCTACTCCCATATATATATTTGTTAAAAACTAAATGCATGATTATGATGTCCATTGTGAAATTCATTACCCCTGGATCAGGGGTTCAGGCTCTAGGGTGGGGCCAATATGGCTATATAGTAAAAATGTATTAAACCTTAGAAAATCTTCTTCTCTACTCCCATGTATATTTGTTTAAAACTAAATGCATAGTTATGATGTCCATAAAACCCTCTATCAAAATTGTGAAATTTATGACCCCTGTGTTAGAGTTCAGGCTCTAGGGTGGGACCATATGGCCATATAGTAAAAATGTATTAAATCTCAAAAAATCTTCTTCTTTACTCCCAAACATGTGGGCAAAAAACTAAATGCATGCATATGGTTATGATGTCCACTAAATTTCTACCGAAATTGTGAAATTCATGGCCTCTGGGTCAGGGGTTCAGGACATGGGGGAGGGGGGGGGGGCAATATGGCATATAGTTTAAATGCATATAATGTTTTAAAATCTTTTCCTCTATTCTCACACATTTGTATGAAAAACTGACTTCATAATTATGTTTACCAGGAAATCCTGTACTAAAATTTTAAATTTCATGTCCCTTGGAGTATGGGTTTTGACTCTAGGACAGGTCCAAATTGGATGTAAAGGTGTTGATGCATATAATGTTTAAAAATTATCTTCTTTACTCCCACACACCTAAAAGGAAAACTGAATTCATAATTTTGTAGACCAGATCTTTAAGTTTTTCGCCAAAATTATAGGTTTCATAGTTATTTTTGAAAGATTTCAGGCAGGGAGTTGGTCGTCATTACAAATTTATATTTTTTCTACTCCAGAATGAAACCCAATTAAATGAATATATGAGACTCCTCGACTAGTTTGTGTATGGGTTATTTGCTACTCAGGTGACCGTTAAGGCATATTGGCCTCTTGTTCACTATAGACTGAGGTAAAACGGATATTCTGCTTCTCTTTAGAGATTCTTAGATGCAAGCTACAGTTAGTCTGATTCATTTCTTAAACACAAACGAACAAACGAAGAAAATAAACAACAACAAATATTGAAAGGGTTTCATTCATTGAAAGGAGCCGATTTTACAAATTTTTCAACTAACAGTCATCCTGAGTACTGTTTAAGTTAAGGATACATGATGGTCAACAACTTAACCATCTAATTAGAATTTTAAGACATGTTTTGTTTAGCTATAGATTATCACTTAGAACGTAAAATCAAAATCCATATCAATAAATAGCCTAATGAATTTGACTATTTTCTTTATATTTTTAAAGCGCTCTTCTTCATAAGGAGTCGCAAATTTACCAGCTAGAAAAACTACTTTAAACAAGTTTCTTTTTTTTTTAATCTTTGATATTCTTTCACGATTTAGAATTGAAATTCTTTTTTTTTTTTTTTTTTGATTGAGCCTTTTAAAATGATAGGGGTACTCTTACATGTATTAAGAGAATTATGATTTTAAAATTCATTGTAATTTTTTACAATACGAGAAGTGATTATGAAATGTCATTTTTTTATTTTTACGAGAAAAGAAAAAAAAACTTTCATTAGCTCTGTTTGTGCTCAATTTTTTTTTTATCGCCTACACAAATAAAAAAAATGACACTTTCTTCTGACACCTTCACAATGTACCACACGAAAGAGACAAGAACCGAATTATGTAACGGAAAAACAATTTGCATTGGTGTTACCTTCCATCTCAATTACGTTTTGCTCTATTATTAAAATTTTATCAATGATTAAAAGTCACCCATTTTAATACCGTGTCAGCAATTTTATTTAGAAATCACATTTAATTAGAAAACAGTTTGTTTTTTACTTGAACACAGTTTTATAAAAAAAATTCATACAGAGGTAGCTTTGCATTTTTATACTGTTATATTTCAGAAAACTCGAACGCAATTTGACAAACTCGATTTAAAAGGGTTGGATGGTCATGGCAATTTTAAACTATATTAATCTTCGTAAGAAGAACTAGGAAAATATGAACTTTTTTTCAAGCTGAAATGTAAGGTGTGTTAATTTATTTAATAACAGTTTTGAACTAAAACATCATGTTTAAAATATTAAGGTAGATCTGATGGTTTACATTGCTGACCACACAGTCTCCTTAATAAACGTTAACAAATGGTGTCCAGTTAAACTAATCTATCATTATACATTTATGATTTATTTCATAACTGTATACAGAGTTATTTTCGCCTTTCTACACTTGCAAACGGTTTTGTCCCGTTTTATATATTCGCCAAGACACGCTTCAGTACTAAAGAGATAACTTGGAACCTAGGAATTCGCTCAGTCGTAAATTCGCCCGCTGACAACGAGGGCGAAAGGTCGAAAATAAAATGGGGACGAATATTTCCCTGTATACTGTATATATACAGCGAAGCCAAAGCACCTTCATAGGACTTCTACCCAATTAAACGTTGGACAGCAGCAATAAAAAGGTACATGTAGTGTTGACGCTTGCGTTAATTTTTTCCTTGTAAGTTGTTGTAATGATAACTTTAATTTCTATCGAGATTATGAGGTTTTTATTCAGACGTTAATGACACATCAATTATACATGTATTTTTTTGAAGGATTGTATTAGTTTAAACCTAGTTTTATTTAATTTGGTTATGAGACACTTAAAAACTACTGCGGAATAATTTATTTGTGTGTGTGTGTGTGTGTGTGTGTGTGTGTGTGTGTGTGTGTGGGAGGGGGGGGGGATTTCGTGGATTTTGGATTTTTTCTTAATCAAGGGAATGTATTTTTGTTGATACGTCGGTTTTCAGTGTCAGTTAGAACGATAACTCTTTCTTAATTTTTTGTGTCGAAAATGTATATTCGTTGGGGAGGGCTAACTACAAATATCATGAAGATTGAGCCACCATGAAATTTAATGATTCCACAGTATATGTAGGTTATTCCTTTCAAATACATCAGTGAAAGATTGTTTAAGTTTAAAGAAAGGTTTCGGTGATATTATGATTCTGTGATCTTTGTAATTGGTATATACACGTAGATTATTAAAGTTAAGTAACTTCCGGTATGAAGAGGGCAGGACGACCGTGACCATTCGTAGAATAGAATTATCTCCTTTAATAGGAGAGCTTTGCATAAATATATATATATGATTTTTAAAGCTGAAATATTTGGATTTTTGTCTTTACATATTGACTTTGTATGACTGAATAAATCATATTTAAAAGTTTGTTGACCATTCTGCCTCTTTAATGGAATTTCGATATTTGTGGTTTTTATCTCTCTCTGTCGACTTTCAAAAATATGGATAATAATCAATTTTAAAACTTTCCAAATGATCACAACAGTTCGATACAGACTGTAAAACAAAAGGTTGGAAAATATTATTCTCTACTGAAGCAAGGAAAACCTACTATCTTTTGGGTCAACTCAATAATCTTTTTCTATTAACTGTTTAAAGTTCCTATTTGATATACAAGTACTTGCTCATGGAAATGAAACTAACGAAATGATGAAAAATATCTTTTAATTAAGAAATACATGTAGATATCTTAGATTCTATCACATTTCGTTATATGTTACCGATGAAACTTCCATTCTTTTTATTTAAAAAAAAACCCCAGATGTGTATTAATTTTGAAAAACTACTTCCATTCAAAAAAAAGGTTCAAACAATTTTTGTTCATAAAAAACATGACCTATTATCCATATTTTTGAAAGTTTTTATTTAAAAAAAACCCCAGATGTGTATTAATTTTGAAAAACTACTTTCATTCAAAAAAAAGGTTCGAACAATTTTTGTTCATAAAAAACATGACTTCACCGGTTTTAACTTGTTTTCTCAATTTTATTCTACATTTTATAAATTATTATTTGTAACTTGTCATTAACCATAAATAAGAGTCGTTTTTCCTGCATTTTGCAGAAAGAGAAACGACACCCACCCTTTTTGTAATGAAAAAATTACACTGCGTTCATTATTGAAATAAACCAGTATATGTTAAAGCATACATAGAGTACGTTTACAATGCATTTTACGGCTATTAATGTCCAAAAACGAAGCCAAAGCAGATTTAGTGTCATCTTTTTTGGTCCTTTGGAGTTTTGGTCTATATTTTTTTTTCATTTTCTTCACAGGGTTATTTTCGCCACTTGTTACATGTATGTTTGCCCTGCTACACTATGTACATTTTCACCCCATCTTCATTTCGCTCTGAAACAGGTGTGTTTAAAGCAACATAACTTGAAACATTGTAATTCGTTCACTATTAATTATCACTATTATTACTCTAAAGGACCAAAAAAGATGACACTAAATCTGCTTTGGCTTCGTTTTTGGACATTAATAGCCGTAAAATGCATTGTAAACGTACTCTATGTATGCTTTAACATATACTGGTTTATTTCAATAATGAATGCAGTGTAATTTTTTCTTTACAAAAAGGGTGGGTGTCGTTTCTCTTTCTGCAAAATGCAGGAAAAACGACTCTTATTTATGGTTAATGACAAGTTACAAATAATATTTTATAAAAGGTGGAATAAAATTGATAAAACAAGTTAAAATATTCGTTCACTATTAATTATCACTATTATTATCAACGAAGGCGAAAAAAAAAAACATGAAGGGGGAGGGGTGAATATTTCCTTATATACAGTATACTGTAGATTCCTTATTTTACGCGAGTACTTAATTCCGCGATTCAACGATTTTCCATCAAATCGCGAGAACATAAAATCGCGAATGTCGAAATTTTATCATAGTTTCATGTAGTTTACATATGTTTGAAAATTAAAAGCGAGATTTTAAAATTCGCGAGACGGGCTTCTCGCGATTTTACGCGGATATTAATTCCTCGCGTAAAATTAGGAATTTACAGTATACATTATGTAACGGTATAAACCTGTAGAAGTATTTCAACGATTGTCCCAATCTTAAATTTATAAGTTTAATGACAAAACGTCTTTGTTTGGTTACCATTTCCATGTAGATATTTCAAGCTGAATAATATTGGGAATATAACTTGATTACTTGCCCCGTTGCAATCTGTTTCATGGACCAGTATACCTGCAATCAACCCTTTGTATGTAAAAATGCAACAACCGGAAAATCCTAGCGAGTGTTAATGATATACAATATTTATGTAAATTGAGACATCAACAGGGCCTAACATTAATGTAGCAAGTATTCAAACAAAAAGAATACATTTTACACGATATCCCAATAGTTATCATCAAGGCTATTTTTAATATTAAAGAAATGATTCAAATCTTTACGTTTTCATTAATAATTGTCAAAATACTTACCAAAGGTTAGAACAAAGCATCATATTGAACACAGTCCCTTTATCTCACACGAATCATTATCAAGATTTATATCTTATGATATTTTGATATCAAAGAAAAAATTATTTTCACCTTTGCTTCTTTCTTTTTACTACCCATAACTATTTTCAAGTTTAGAATAAAAGTAAGAGGTTTCTATGCAATTATTTTATCCTGATCCCCATCATGGTCCTCATACATTCAAATCGATAAATTGCATGTCACTTGATATTACTTACAAGTGATTTACATGTTTTTACAACAAGCCGAAATAAACGGATAAAGTGCTTCATTCTTTCCCAAAGCATAGTCTCAAAATGAAGGAAATACTAAAGGTATGGGTAGTTTACCATCAACTTTACCTTACATGGTTTGAATTCAATTATGCATATTTTTTTTCTTCAGATAATTGATAAACAATGGAAGAGCAATTGCTTTGTTTGTCCATGCATTTTGTAGCCCATCATAGAACTATAATTGTAATGTTTTTTTAGCAAATATTCAGATGCGTTTTTCTGCTGTGTGGTCATTATATGATTAATAGCATAAAATTAAGCATAAGTTTGGGTTTAAATTGTTTTTTCGGAATATAGAAAAAATTGATATTGTTTTAAAATAATGTTATGTCTCTTCATAATACATGTACGTGATTGAAAAGCTCTTTTTCATATATGTAACATTATGAGTCCTTGCAGCACTAAAACAAAAATACTTTATTTTTTAAAAAATGATAAAACAAAAAATTCTAACCATTTTTAATGATAGTTATTGATTTTTCAAAATAGTTTCCTGGCGATTTTTTTTTTATCATATAATTACAGGACGACCAAGTGCCTTTGAAATTCTAAAGATGATTCTCACTGCTTGTGACTACATGTGTATTAATTTTGCGGTGCAAGTACGCAAATTGTTTTGACAGTATTTCTGTTCTTGAAACTTTATTCATATCTTATAATTTTGTTTTATGATTTAGATAACAACTTTGGTGACCACTATATTGTTCTGCTCCGTTGATGCTAGAGTTAGACCCATAGGACTGCCAAAAAGTCTGCTGGAATGTTTCCAGAGGTATTCGCAGAACCCCTATACCAAACAGTATCCTGTTGAACAGCAGTCCTTGATTTGTCTCCAGCGTTTCACATGGAAGGGTTTGTAATATATATATATATATAACGGCAAAAATTCGCAATATTCGTTAAAGTTTCATATTTCAAAATTATTATTCGATTAAATAACTTTTCCGCAATTACAAAATATACAATAAATAGAACTATACATATGGCAATTAATAAATGTAATTTCTCTCTAACGTTTAATGGTTCCTACGTCAATTTCACAATAAGTATGAATATGCATGAGTTTAATGAATATTGTTGATGTTTGGAGTTGACATGTAGTCTAAAGCAACATTTGTGTGTAATCGTATGGTCGCTTTTTTTAACTTTTTGTACAGCCTCCTGTACGTGACGTAAAATAATGAGTCAAGAATTATCTAGTGGTGGACGAAATATTGAACAATTATGAGATCTAATGAATACACATGGCATGGTTCTTTGTCTATCGTTTATCACTTATCGATTATAATCTCCCATATTTTTCTATGTAGCTACGCTCCCTGCCTCTGTTCTATTATCATGAATATTCAACAAGTTGAACCACTGCTCTGTGAAGCTTTAATATTCCTTCAAGTACTGTTAGCCTTGATCGTAGTATGGCATCTTTTCGTTTAGTTTTACTTTATTTACTGTTCACGATTATTTCCGTTTTTGACTATGATCAGTAGTGTTTTGGCATGCATAGTAAACCTACTACATTTTGTATAAGGATAATGAAACAAATAGATTAAAGTCAATTGAAAGGTGCATAGGTAGGTTTAACCCAGGCCACATGCGGTGAGACGTGAGCGCTGTCGATTGAAAATGGTTAGTAGGAAAGTCAGCGTATCTTTAAAAACTGTCAGTTAAAGGTGTGCGTGAAAAAAGTTTAAAAACATTTGACAGAATGTTTTTTTTAAAGTGAATTACGGGGGTATTAGAGGTGTTATAACACAAATCATTCCACGATTTAATTGATAAATATAGTAATACGCATTAAAAATCTATCTTTTGATAATTATAATGATAAAAATAGCCTCAATATCATTAAAACTGGTGTTATATTAACTTAAAGTTTACTGAAAATTGAAATAAATAGCAAAAATAATAAAAATGTGTTAGCAGTGTTGGTCGAGAGATTATATATTTTCTCAATATTTCAAAGTGACAACATTTGCTCCTTGTTTTCTACCACGCAAAAAAATATATTTGTCGTCTGAAAACAGCACAAAGGTCCTTTGCGGTCTTTGCACCCTCCTGTAGAAAGCGACGCTCAAATGTTTTCAATACAATGCGCTACGCTGTTGATCAAAACGCTGAGCTAGCAACATTTACTGTCTGGATCCTCAAACATTATCCATTTAACGAATTTTCAATTTTTACAGACGATTATTTTTGCACAGATAATAATTTTACTTTTGCTAGAAAGTTCATATAAATTTTGAGTAAATTGTCATTTCATGGTATTTGCGGAAAACTAGCAAATACCATGAAAACTAGCGTCTCTTTAATATATATTAAATATTTCATCTCCATAATATTTGGAAATTCTAAGAAATATATTTGATCACTCTCTACAATCGACTCATACGTTCTACAAAAGAAAAAAAACCCCGACAACATTGCGTCATTGATATCATATTTATTCGCCTAACATTAAATTTTATAGGGGTTTTTAAACAGGGGCGAAGATGAAAAAAGTGCGCTTTTCAAGAGTGTCTATTCACTTTGAACATATATAAACATTTCCTAGCGTTTGTCAAATTCTTTCCAGGTTTAAAACTGGGATTTTTTTTGTCAACATTAAAAATGTAAACAAAAACATGACTTGAGTTTTGTTTACATAACAAAGAATTGCGAGCTCTGTATCTCGCTTATATCTGGACGGCTGACACTCAAATGGTTGACTATTAGAAATGCCTTTTTATATCAAAATTGAAAAAATAAATTTTGACAAAAATTGTGACCATGCCAATTTAAGGTAGATCTTATTGTTAGTATGTTGTCAATTTTAACCAAGAATCCTGAAATTTCCGACTCTCTTTTCTGTTTGGTTGTTGTGTTTCATAATAATTGTGGAAGTTTATCATTATTTTTTGTTTTGTTTTGTAGAATCTAAAACTCCCTGCAAAAAGATGTCAAACACAGAGTTAAATTATCTCAGAAGTCTTTTTAATAAAAGCAAAAACCATCGCAAGAAACGAGCGACACAAAATAAACGAAAGAGAAAGGAATACAGATCTCTAACCGAGAAGGAAAGAAAAGTGTTCCACGACGCCGTCCTTGCATTGAAAGCAAAATCTGTATGTTATCTTTTTTATTCCATTATTTCTGGAATATAACAAATACTTTGTTAATTTTCAATCATATTCAACAGAACTGCAGAACTGCATTTCAAGACATACATAGTATGTACGAAAAAGTAGTGATAAAAGTTGATGGTATATAATTATCACCGACGATATTTTGAGACATGACGATAAAAATTATAATAATATCCTATCACAAACCAACGTAGACTCTTTATCACGAATTAATCACTTTTTTGTATTCAAAGGGACTTGGACACGATTTGGTCTCACAATTTTAAATCAGCTACTGAGTTAAAAGCAAGATACGGAGTTTGAAATTCTTTGTTTTGTAAAACAAAGCTCGAGCCTTGTTATTGTTTACATACGTGTTTTATTGGTAGAAGTTTCAATCATCTGTTGCTTTCTTCTGTTGATATTATTAGTTATGAACATGTTGAATCACTGTTCCTTGTTTCCCAGGAGTCATTTTGTCCAAAAAAAATGTTAATTCCATACTTGACATTTTTTGTAAACAAATATAAGAACCGAACTTTTTTACATAACAATGAATTCTTACCTCTGTACATGTATTTCTCTTATAACTTGACATTCAAATTTTGGTCGATTATTTCAAAATGTGCAAGACAGCTAAGTACATGATTATAGCGAACACGCTTATAATGAATTGGCGCTTACAGCGAAGCGATTTTCATAACCAGTAACTTTACTTTATATTGTAAACTTGAAGGGTATAGCGAATTATGCTTTTAACGAAGCAAAATCGCCTGTCCGTGGCATTTCGTTATAAGCGTGTTTTACTTTATACCATTTTATATTTAAAAAAATTGATTTAAAATCGTGTCTAAGGTTCATTCACTAAATACAAAATCACGGGTAAAAGTTTTGCACCATCAAGTTTTAAAGCCTCATCCCTTTCAGACTAGCAATTATGAGACCATTGCCAACTACCACCAAGCTAATGCAGGACAATCGGCCCATGGAGGACCAAACTTTCCGGGGTGGCACAGAGTATTTCTTCTTATGTAAGTACTGTTATATTATATACATTTATTGCGTGATGGTGAGGGAAATATGAAGATTTACTTCCTAGGAAAAATCCTATACCTGATGGGCAACACCCTAGGAAAATATCAATTTTTGGGAGACTAAATCTTCATTTCCCATATATTCATGCAATAAATTGTTAATTATATCTAAAGACATACGTTTATTTAAAACATGTCGAGTTTTTATTGTTTATCAACACTAAACGAGAAAAAACAACATAAATGTTTGATCTACTAAATTATTATCTTTTCCTTTTTCTTATCAAATCATAAATAGCTAAATTTGTTTTCTGACATAAGAAAACTTAACATTTTTAGATTTTAAAATTTAATGATTTATTTACGTCGTAAGCTCATCTCGGCTTTTTCATACCAATGGCATAAAAAATCTGAAGACTTCTGGAAAGATGGACTCTGATATTTGTTCTCCTGCCACGTGACTCTCCATACCAATCAGAAGACTAATCATAAACTGTCGATTAAGACAGGTACAACGTTTTAACAAAAAAAAGTCTTCTGACAAAGTGAGCTTTATATTAGAGATTAGAAGCAATATTTGGGCTCTGGTCGAAAACGTGAAGAGGGCTCAGCAAGCATCACCCTCTGTCACGTTTTCGTACCCACGCCCAAATAAAGCTTATATTTTAAGACAAAGACCTTATATTTTATATATATAGACCAAATGCCTTGATTTGATGATTCTCACAGCTCTTGACTATTATAATTTGGCGGTGCCATTATGCAATTGTTTAGGTTATTCTTTCTTATCTCTTTATATACGTGTTATAAAATGCCAGTAGATGGAAGAGTATTCAAGACGAATGTGTATTATGGTATTAATGCTATTGTGTTTCATTTGATTTCTTAAACATTGCAATTAAACGCCTCGCTCTTGCTTTTAATCTTCATCCTGTCTTACATAGTTTAATACTCATCACGTTTATTTTTATTTATTTTGGAATAACGTTGAAACATTCATGTTGACATAATATAAACTTTCAGATATGAAGAGGCCCTAATTGAGGCGAGTAATGGGAAGTTGAGTGGTATCCCTTACATAGACTGGAGACTGGATTATCGCCTTTCATCCCCTGGTTCTTCGATACTTTGGACTAATGAGTATCTAGGGAATGGAGATGGGCGGGTTAGAAATGGTCCGTTTGAAAATTGGGTTATAAACCGCACAACACTTGTCCGGAACGTGGGCACGACGCAACGCGATCCAACCAACGAAGATTCAGTCGCCGAATTGTTCGCCATTACTTCTGCGCGTTCTTTTGCCGATCAGCTCGAAAATGTTCACAACATCGGTCATATTTATGTTGGTGGACTGATGAACAGTTTACGTTATGCCACCTACGACCCAGTGTTTTTCATGCACCATTGCTGGATAGATTACCTCTGGTGGCGTTATCAGTGTCCGAACGGGAGCTGTAGGGACGACAGGTTTGTGTACCCCGGTACAAACCGAGATGGAGATCATGCTCCGACCGAGCCAATGGATAACCTGGTATATAAAGGGGAATTATTGACCAAGGACGGATATGACAGGCGCTGGTTAGATAACGTTGACTACGAAATCTCGCCAGCGGACTGCAAAGAGAATTGCAACTCACGGTATGCAACAAACGGACTTGAATGCGTCTCATCTAGGTGCTTATCTGCCACTTCGGGTAATTTCTCACCATTCGAAAAGCGTAAAAAACGTAGCGCGAACCGCCGGAACAGACATTTCAGAAAACGTAAGCGCGAAGTCTTATCTTATCCTGTTCAGAACATATTTAGGGTAGATTGCGAGAGTGATACTACTTTATGGGGATACATACCTGTCAAAGTGGTGTATGTTAGATGTACGGACGAACAAGTGTACAACTCATTTACGGTAAAAAACGGAACGGTGCTGTCCTCCACCGCTTACGATTTTTACGACAATAGACCGGAAATCCAAAAAATTGACCGGCTTACGGTAACGGGACATCCAAGCCATTTCAAGAATTGCAAAGCAGATGAATCGGGGGCGTTTAAGATCAATGTTAATTCCTACGGGCTGAATTATCGCGGTAATTACGAAGAATATGCCATTGTGGACGACAGGATTCCTCTGTCGTCTGCAATGGCTTACATAGCCGTTAAACGTCCGACAAAACGAAGATCCAGCAAAGTTTACTTGACAGCGTTTGACGATTGTGGAAGATATTGTACCCCCGAGTGTTTGGTACCCGGATCAAAGCCCCCGCGATACGAACCATGTACAGGAGCAATGGAAATAGATGTGAAACGTCCAAAGGGGTATGCAAATACTTTTGATGATGCCGTTCTGATGTACTTCAACGTCCGCAAGCCTGGAAGTTTACCAACGTTTAATGAAAGAAATGTTCCAATTGTGTTTTATTGCAAAAGGAATGAAAAATGGATTCCAGCGCCATAAGAGTGTTAAGTTTCAGCAAATCAACAACACGTTTTGTATTTTACTTGTACTGGTTTTGGTTATAGGGTACCGTGCTGTTGTTCTGTTAATTAAAACCCATTTTTGTTTCTTAATAAAAAAAAATTACGATTTCGACAAATTCAACTTTTACTGTCTTGAATGTTTCAGAGTACAAGGTACGTTTGTTCAAATCGAATAGTTCTTTAGGTAACACTTATGTAAATCTCGAACCAATAAAAAGCACCAAATATTCTCTGATCCAGAGCCCATTTTTGGACATGAAAACCAAATTAATGATATGGCAAATTATTTTAAAATGTCTATGAGTTTAAAACATGGTTGAGGAACGTTGGTCGTTCATCTTGAAAGATTCATAGAAAAGTTCTTCATTTGAAAAATATTTTTAAACTTTTATTTCATGTCACTCTTCAGAAAAAACAAAATGAAAATACAACGATTTAAGAAAAAAAATATGTGTACTTATTTTAGAGGTTTATATTTCATTACGGGTAAACATGTACAGGTAACCTTGCTATTTTCACAATTTAACCAGAGGGCATTGCCATTTTTACTTGATCTTCAAATTAATCTAAAATAAGTACACACCAAGAGAAGCCTGTATATTATAGAGAAAAAATTATAACATAATTTGTGGCCCAAAAAAATAACACATATAAAAAGAAAGAAAAGTATCTTCATAGAAAAATACATTAATTTAGCGCTTCCAGACCAAAAAATAAAATTACATTATAATCCTCAAAATTGAATGTTTTCATTCATCAATAAAAAATTTAAACCTTAGAATTTTTTGTTCATAAAATATCAGGAATATGAAAATTATTCCAACATTCTTATGCAATTCGCCTTCTCAATATAAAAACGAGGTAATTCTTTGTGACAAAAAATGTGACAAAAAATTCTCTTTAGGATATAAATATAAATTTTAAAAAAAGTTATATAATCTAGACTAAATCTATTATGAAAAATGGTCTTAACTACATTGAATTTAACAATGTAATCAGTTTAACGATAACAATAAATAATACTGATAAGTCTTGCGCTTTGACACAAGCTTCTTTGCTATGGGCACATTAACGTCTAATTTAAACTCGCAAGGCAGTTTTTAAAAATACCCAGAATTCAGTTCTAGAATATACCCATCATAACTTTAAATGACACAGAACTGGTTCAATAGAATTCAGATGACATATAATCATTTTCATTAAGAATTCTATCAACAAATGAGCAAATATTTCACATAATGAATACATGCAATTTATCCTAAGTTTTCACCATATTCAATTATTGAAAATTAACAGCATAGCAACTGATGATAAAACGTAAATCAGGCAAGGGTCAAGAAGAAATTTAGGGGGACAAACATTGAGCATCTTCACAAGTACAGGTAAGTCTTTATCAGTAAATGACCTTCGTGTGACCTTGGATTTTCACGGTTCACTGCACTTTGCTCTCTAGCACCTCCTCCAGTTTGTTGATTTGGTTGAATGGGTTACAGGGGGGTACCGTGGTCACCATCTTGGACATCTGTGAGTCTCTCTTGTGGTTCGAGTTATTGGGAGAGACTGGCATTGACCTAGTTAAGAAAAAAGTCAAAAGATCAAACAATTTTTGTTTTATTTATTATATTACTTATTTCTTCATATTAACCTTTGAATGTGACCCTTTCTTTACAAAGGGAAATCCCATATTATACATAAAAAAAATATCCGATTTCCCCCTAAAATCTTTATTCATAAGAAAAATAAACCTATTTTTAGTAAGATGCGAACCCTAACTGAAAGGATTTACAAATATTTCTTTACAAAATTGTGAACTTAAATGTGATATAACGTAAATGGCGCTCTGCAAAATAAATCCAAACTGTAATTTTTATTTCAACTACGATGATTTTCTTGAGTTTGAAAATTATCATCACAAACGCAATATATGGGTGTAAAACTGACTGTAGAACTTTCAGGAAAACAATGAAAACAAAAGTAGAGAAAGACTCTTAAGAAAAACAATGAAAACGAAAGTAGAGTAAGAGGTGTTCGAGTGACTTACTTGTGAACGGTAGAAGTGGTACTCTGAGCATTGACAATTTTGGTGGAGTGGGCGGGGGCATACACGCCCTGCCACAGGGTACAGCCTTGATAGCCAGGGATATTGGGCCGGCTGAAATGAAACCACAACAAAGGCATTATTATACATGTAGTTACACAAAATTGATTTTTGGTCTAATAGAAGATATGTAAAAAGATAATGTGAATGCAGCCTCCAGTAAATTGGCAAGAAAATTAGATTATCTAATGGGATTTCTCTCTTTTGCATATGCTATTGTTTTGCATACACTTTATCTTTGATAAATTTACTCTAAAAGAATCCCTTTCTTACTCACCCCCCTCGCCCCCCCCCCAAAAAAAACAAAAAAAACAAAAAAAAAAACCCACAAAACAATCACATGGGAGATATAAATCACTATTTATGGTAAGGGTACAATGTTTCCATTCAATCTCCTAAGACTTTTCGCCCTGCCCTACATTTATTTAAAATTTCATTTCTGATCGCAAAGTTTTTTTCCACAAGAGGTGAGAATTTGGCAATAAATAAAATTATAAACGAGTCTTGTCCGATCTGCTGAATTCCTTCATACACATATCGTCTTTTCAATAGAATGGGCGGACCTTGGTACAAATTTTGTACCAAGGTCTGCCCATTCTATTCATTTTTATTTACTGGAAGAGCATAGTCACAAGGAATTTCACTGCATGTTCTGGGTTTATAAAATCATCGATAAATGCGTCGATAAGAAATGTGCCAAGCTATCAACACTATACTCAGGATGTAACATATATATTCACCCCTGTTTTTTATCCAAAGCATTGTAAATTTTCAATAATTCACTGTATAAAAAGAGGCTGCTTTCATATGTTTAGGAATTCCATCCTTTCAAAACCTATTCAAAATTAAATATCATGTAATACACTATCCGGAACTTTATCCAATATTGCCATTGAGATATTCTAAATTACATTTTAATTGAGATACAAGTGTCGCAAAATATACGTGTCAAAATCTAATCTCATTTTTACAGTTTATGATACAAGCACGTTGTAGTTTGACGTTAACCCACAATGATAAATCAAAATCTTGAATGTGTTAGCTTCTGCCAATAACTGTTCTCAGAATGGGCTCGTTGCGAAAAACCAATACTGCATGTAGTATACTAGACTAAGTATTACTGTACGTTTTCAGTTTGGAGGCTTGGATAGTAAATTGATCTCATTTCTGACAGCCTTAAATTGGATGAGAGGCAGGTAAATATGGCGTATCTTGTTTAGTGACCCTTGTAACACTTACTGTCCTGTCTCGCTATATCTAGGAATGTTAACTCTCTTGATTGTATAAGGATAAAACGGCTCTTTCTGGTTGTCTTTTTCGTCCAAGTTATCTGCCCCTATACAACCGCTGGAATGGAAAACAAATAATTTGTTGTAGATTAAAATCTATCAAAAATATGTTACATTTCATTTACTTCAAATATAATGCTAGCTTCTGTGTTTCTCATGATAATATGAATTTACTAAGTTATACCAAAAAAAATAACTTCATATATCTAACCATCACACAATTTCTAGATTAAAATACCTACCTATAGTTCGGTATATGTTGAGTTCTTGGGCAAGGGCTTGAGCTTCAAAAATTAGGAAAAAACAATATTTAGATATATCAAATATTCTTTAAAATTCTGACTGCATGTTATAGGAACCAATTGAAAATCACATGGCGACTCTGACTCACAAGTTGATTGGTCCGTCCTTGTAATAGCCACGCCTTTTTTGGAACCAGTCCCAGGATCTTCCGGTACCCTATGCGCAAAAAAAAAAAGCAGGAAAATCTATTACAGTGATGCTTACATTGAAAACGACAGAAATGTTTTTCTTATTTTACAAATAAGGGTTGGGGCGCGGTGGTGAATTTATAGTTTACATTTTTATAAGATACGGTCTAAAAAAAAATAATAGGAATCCAAAACCAAGAACAGTGATTGTTTGGAGGTGGGAGATCTACGCTTCTCTTGTTGATAAAAAATGATGAATTGTCATAATATAACGATTGGAATATTTCCTTTCTTTAAAAATGGAGTTTGGGAGTTGAGCGGGTTTATATTTTTGTTTTCAGTGATTGGTCAGTATTTGGCAGGTTTATATTTTTGTTTTCATTGATTGGTCAGTATTATATTTTGTTTTCATTGATTGGTCAGTATTTGGGCGGGGTTATATTTTTGTTTTCATTGATTGGTCAGTATTATATTTCGTTTTCATTGATTGGTCAGTATTTGTGATATACCTGCCACTCCTGGGCCGCGGGGTCGTATCTCTTGAGGGTGTAGGTCTGGGAGATCATGTCTGGCCTGTCCTCCAGGGTACTGACGGGCGCCCACTGTTTGGAGGGAAGCATGTTATCCCACGGTACCTCCTCGTAAGATCTGACATTGAAAAGAGTAATTAAAGCTAATTTGAGTTATCATATTGACAAACAGAGGTACAACGTGATTCAGACAGGGCTCCCGCATATTTGTGTGGGCTCTACTTGAAGCTAGACTGCACTTATATGGACGATGTAATAAATGAACGACTTATTGAAACATGAAATATATATGATTATATTGTAAAACTATAACTTTCTGCAATTATACAATTGAACTTAATCACATTGAAAAGTAATTTTCTATTTATTAATTCTCCATATTTCCGGTAATTCACGCCTCATTTTGATGTCTAAACGTATTGGATCAATACGTTTACACGCATTAACAAATAGCCAAAAAAATGCGGCTTTTTCATCGAAAAGACATTGATCTACAAGAGATTGAAAATAACAGCGTCATCACTTTTCTGAGAGATAAATGAACATCAATTTATGGTAAAAAGTAATCATGGATAAATGTACCAAAGGCGTGGACATTTTACGTATCTTAGATTTTTTTTTAAATCGCAACGTGTCTGCATTGTCTAATTTTCCTCGCATTCGTGTACATTTTTACGCACGTCTGAAGCCTTTCCCCCTATACTATATATAATTACTTGACACATGTGACAGCGAGATCAGTATTTCTGATTTTCTCTCTGCATTGTTACGACTCACTTTGATAAATTATGCATTTTGCAATATTTGTCTCAGTTACAATTTTTAAAATGCGTTTCCACACTGCACGATCTCTTACTTTTGGGTGGAGGATCCATACATAAACTTGAGGGCGAGGTGGTCCCGTCCATCTTTGCTTTGTTCAGAGGGAGGTTTGGGAACGAAGGCCGACTGCAATGGATAGTGAAATACAGTTATATAAACCGAGTAGTTTAATACTTAATACATAATGAAACGCAAGCTTACAATGTCATACTCTATATGTGTGTTATAATCAAAGATTTCTAAACTTAACTATTACGTACATGAATGTATGAGAGATGCAAAGTTCATGGTAAAATTTTTCTCTTGTACATATATATATTTTTTTGCGTTTTCTTATTTCTTTAGTTCAGTCACAATAAAATATCATATATTTATCATAATCTTTATATTTATATCATATTATTATATTTTAGAAAATGAAGTTATAAATATACTAGTAAGTCATACTCGTTTAGTCGTTTATATTTGTAGAGTACGTTCTTTATGCTTTATATAACTTTTTCTCAAAGTGTGTCATTAGCATCTTTATGGTTCAAACACATAAAACGTGCATTTCAATTTTCGCCTGCATTTTACCAACTTGCAAATATAAAACTGCATGTGTATAAGTAAAGTTCTTACGTTAACCCGAAATAAGAAGGTGAGTAACATGATTGATCTTTTTAAAAAGAATTTCATGTAAATAAATGGAGATGGCTTTAAAGATTCGTGTTATAAAAGAATGACTCGGTAGAATATTGAATCTGATCGATTCAAAGTTTAATAGGTTATAAGATGGGAATGAACTGTCCATGTTATGTCAAACTGGGGGAAAAATAATCAAAAGGTGAAGTGGGAATAAAAAATAAATGGTAGATGCTTTATATTCTGTTTCGTGCAGGAAGGGATTTTGATCATTGTGGATAAGGGCGTGTCATTTGCGCGTGTGCCAAAATTGAATTCAACACCCAAATGCATCGTGATTTCCACGAGTTAGATCCTTCATAGCAAAACCTTATATTACGCGTTTTCTTTTTGTAATTAATTTGTACCTGCTTGTAACTTCCGTCCTGTGATAATAACAAAATTAACTTACATGAACACTGTGACATGAAATAAACATTATATGAGCAATTCATCGTGTAAATGGGTGAACATTTTTTATAGGACAAGGTATGCCAAATTTCTGTGATATGAATAAAATATGCAATACAATTGCCACCTCATGATCAACGGCGTAAATGGCTGTCTTAAATGAATCCATGTAAAATTGTTTTTTAAAGTTTTGTATCAAGACATTTTCAAGTATATCTGAATTACAATGTATCCTTTACGTATTCATTCTCACCTTTGACCTCCATCGTGACGTCTCGGGGGCCTCTTTACGGGGATCATAATCACTGGTCCAACCTAAAATTAAAAAAAACAAAACTCGGCATGTAATACAAAATTCGCGGTTTATAAAAAAGCGTAAACTGCCCCAAACCATTTTATATCGTATAAAATAAAAACTATTACATTCATTCCTTAAATAAATGGACGGCATAATGATAATAATTTTAAAAAAAAAGCGACGTCTTGTTAGAAAATTATCAAAGAAATTTTTAATAGAACGAAATTTTGTTCTCCTATTTGATCATTTTCTAACAAGAGGTCGCTTCATATAAAAGAAGAAACAAACTAAAACAATATATGCAATCTGACATGTAATTTTTATTTCTGTATACAAGATCTTTGTACATAGTTTTTTTTGGCAATCTTTTCTTTATTTAGTCGATATGATCCTAGACTTGGTATCTTATCGATTTAAACACATGATTACAGATATACATGTAATTATATTTGCACGAAGCCTGCATAATCCAAAAGAAAAAGATATACCACAAGAGAATGGCAAAGGTAAAAATCATTTTAAAATAATCGATATTTTAAAATCCCAAATATACAGTTTTTTTTCTCCCTCTGTGTAAGTCTGTTAGGCTATCAATGTCGGATATCGAGACATTTAAACGGCGTTTTGTAAGTAAAACACAATCCAGCCTTTGTAATTTTAAGACAGGTCGATTAGTCGCCACCCGATCCAATGACCAAACATACTTCTATGTTTAATTAGCGCTAAAACTAATTAATGTAGGTTTGTAATGACTGTCAAGTATTGTTAATTACAGAGTTTTTCGCACGGAAACAGTGCGAAACTAAGGTATATCACATGATTACAAATAAGTTAATTTAAAATTAACATGAGTTCGAAAATTCAGCTGCAAGTGAAATATTGTTTTATAAACGGGAAGTACACTTTACATTATCAATATTTCAGAGGCTGTGGCCAAAAGTTATATTGTTTTGACGTTGCAAATGACTTCATGAATATAAATCGCTGCACGAAAAATTGATTGGGGAATTCATAAGGAAATGACAACTTAAATTTATTTTATTGCGTGTATGGATTGAAAATAAAATTAAAAAAAACACATGCAAGTAGTTTAAATTTATTGAGAAAATTCTGTAAATGCCTTTTTCATTGTTAATTTAAGATTAAGCATTTAGGTTTGTACAGTTGTTATAAATCATTTATTTTATCTATGTATGAAATAACTTAAGTATAAATATATATTCTAAATATCCCCTAAATTAATCGAGTGCGTTCCTTAATCATATTTTACATAAAATTACACGAATATGATACGATATACTCCATCAAATCCAATATCCGTGGATGCATTATTTGTATCTATGTACACATATTACACGTAAGTTTATGGCTTTATTTTTATTATGTAATTAACTTCAATTTCACTGTTTGTAGTCATATAAACTTGAACTTTATATAGGGCTATAATCTAGATAGCACAGCAGGATTAATAAATGACCCCATTCATTCTCCACATGAACCGATTATATTTTCCATTTAAAATTCTAAATGGTGTAAAGTGTGCAAACTATACCCAAGGTAATTAAGACTTTCCTTGTTCTGTTTTCGTTGAATGGAACAAGTGACATGGGGATTTCTCCAGCGAAGTATCGAGTGTTATTAGTATTAGTAAAACCAAATGAATTTTTATTCGAAACGAGTCTATCGGGTAATCAAATTCTGATTAGCATCTCATTTATATTGCAGTGTAATTTAGAAGCGGTAAGTCATCGAGAGCTTTTGTGCTCAACGATGAATGCATTTAAAATTTAACAGACCCACAGCGGAAACCATCGTCAACTGATATAAATGAGTTGATTTGTCAATATTCAAGTCTGTATGATAATAATTAACAGAGTAAAATTGGAATTTGTGTCGAAGATTAGGTTATAAGTTGGAACAGTTATAAAAGAACATGTATATATCTATTGAGAGAGAGAGAGAGAGAGAGAGAGAGAGAGAGAGAGAGAGAGAGAGAGAGAGAGAGAGAGATTTTCAACCACTTTTATTTAATTTGACAGACAGCCTAACAGATTGTTACAAAGTATAACAATCCATCATGAGAGAGAGAGAGAGAGAGAGAGAGAGAGAGAGAGAGAGAGAGAGAGAGAGAGAGAGAGAGAGAGAGAGAGAGAGAGAGAGAGAGAGAGGGGGGGAGGAGAGAGAGAGAGAGAGAGAGAGAGAGAGAGAGAGAGAGAGAGAGAGAGAGAGAGAGAGAGAGAGAGAGAGAGAGTTTGTTTCAATTTCCTTGCTTTTAAAATTACACTATCTTTCACATGTTTCATGTTACGAATAATCATTTGACACTGCAATATCTATACCTCCTAGCTGAGACTTGATCCACTCATCAGAAGTTTTCCTACTGTTCCAGAAGGACGGTGCCCCCGGTTCATAAGTATTGGAGCGCCTGAGTTCCGGAGGGGCCTTCTCGGAATTCTTTCTGTCCGAGTGCTTGCTCTGGGGTGCAGCGCACTGTGGAACATCGTTCAGCTGGGCCAGGGGCCTTATCTTCTTGTGTCCCGTCCCCCTGTCAACATCTCCCCCTGCCGATACAAACCCAGACACGGGGTCAACGATGTTATCATAATCCCGGTAGGGTGCGTTAGCACGGAAGTCCCCCTCATCATTCCAGCGTTTGAACCCGATATCTTTTGCCGGGAATGCTTTGAAAGAGTCGACATCAGCCCTGCCGCTGAGGGTGGGGAATTTCATCTGTCGGATCCGCCTATGGTTTTCAATCTGTTGCACTGTGTTTCCACCTGCATTTGTGTCCACTTGTAAATATGATTGGAACGGCGGACGGGTTTTAAAATTCGAGTCTGCTAAGACCGGACCCTCAACTATTGCTGCAGCCATTTTCACTTTTTGTTATTCAGTACAACAGAAGTTCTGAGCGATTATCACAAAATCTACAGGTTTAAAGTTCTTACACGTCCGACATATTGTAAACTACCATGTTACCCGTGGATACTCCGGAAACTTCCATATAAGGAAGAAATCGGAAGTAGCAGGTGCCCGTTAACATAATATGTACAAATAAAATTGATGGTTGGAACTTTGATATTCATTATATTATTTTTTAATTGTTGTTGCTAGAAGACTGGCGAGAAAAATAAATAAATAAAAACATGATAAGTTTTGCGAAAAATATTCGGGTGAAATTTGAAAATGAATCATTATTTAACAAAAAATATTTTTACATCGAGCAAGTTTGGTTTCACGAGTTTTTTTTTTTATTATTCTTTATCCTTTTTATAAACAAGAAGTATATATAATACCATTAAACAAATATTTGTATTTTGTCGTTTATTCATCGAACGGGTTAACTTGAAACAAAATGGCAGCTAGAAAAAGGCACCAAAATCAAAACACAAATGCAAACGCCGAATCAAGCAATACCACGCGCAAAAAAGCTGGTAAAAAGAAGGAGAGCAATGAAGACAATGGAATGTCGGGCGATCTTAAGTACAAACTATTTATTGCAGTTCTAGGTAAGGATAATATCAATTTTCTTATATTTTGTGTACACGTAATCCCTGAGAGCTTAGCAAATACGACTTCCTGTGAATCACATGAACTTGCCCCACTCTCTTTTACTCATTGTTTCCGCATGGGTTTTATAAAATAGACAACGTCTCTTGTTGCATGAGCGCACAATGCTTGGTTTTTTGTTGAAATAAATTTCTTTGCAGTACAATTATTTTATTTTCATACTTGCAACTTGACAAAGTACTCTTCACTCTTGAATTTTGGTTAATTGCTGCTGTAATCTTACAAGATTTGATTAATTTTATGAACAATTCATATCTTTGTATTTTGTAGCTATAGCAGTTGGATACGTGCACAGGTTTGTCTTGTTTATTAACATATTTGAATGTTCTTACTTTACATAAATTGAGGTACGCTTCTTGAAAAAAAAGTATTGCAACTGAGTTGAACTGACATTTAGATCCAAGAAATCTGTCTCCATGTCAAATTTCACTTTGGTCACTCGTGTATCAATTCATATTATTTTTATGTTTTTGTAGAAACCATGTGTATGGGATGTTTGAGCGAGACAAGCACTTCTCCCATTTGTCTGGTTTGGAAAGAGAACTGTCTTTCAGAACAGAAATGGTATGAGCTGTGAGCTGCAATCTGTTTGCATCATAGAAGCACATGTACAAAAATTGAAATCCATATGTTGTATTTTTACATTGTCAAAGAGTGTTGTTTTCTTTTTCTTTCTTCATATAACAACGTCTTTGACATTGTGAATAATTTTTTTTGCACAGTCAGTTGCATAGAATTACATATTTCTGTCAAGTAACAGACATTTTTATCAACAAATTTTTATTTGAAGATATGTTTTATTTCATTAAGTCTGTCATATTGTACTTGTAAATATTTACTGGAAAAGTACATGTATACTCTAGCTGTTATATCAATGATCAAAACAGGGACCAACCTAGAACAACATTTTAGGGAGACTTCACTTCTCCCTAACAGAAAAATAGAAAAAAAGATTATGAACTCTTCATACAGGGCGACTGCAACTTCTCTTTCTGAGGAAATTCCGGCGAAGTTACCGATCAAAAAGCGACTATTTCGCCCAAGTCGCCCCCTAGGTTGTCCTTGATCAAAATCCACAACCCTTTGTGGAATGGCAACATATACAACCATGCAGGGTTTGGAAAATTTTAAAGGTCTCATGTTCTGTGTCACCTTTACAGAGTTTGTAACAAAAGTTCTTTCTTTCAATTTCATTTTAGGGCCTTTATTTCTCATACTTTAAAACCATCATAGAGGCTCCAACATTCCTGAATGGGATGAACCAGATAATGTACGACAATATCACCGAGTATCCAGACACCATCAATGTTCTCAAGCGATTCAACCTTTATCCTGAGGTAAGTCATCAGTAGCTTGCTGTCAAGTGTTGTAAACCAGCTTAAATTCGCAGGGTTGTCTCTAAGACCCGGGAGACAGGGAATTCCCCCGCCTATATTGCCTTAATTACCCGGCTATTATTGCATTTCAACACAATGTAGAGCTCTATAAGCAAACCCTATGACCCCCCATCTACTTTTCTATTTCACCCTTCTACTTCAATTTTTAGAGACAACACTGAATTCGGGTGCAAGAATTTTTTGTGAGATTCAGGTGAGTCTCATCATCACACAAATATTTCTCGCTGCAAACCAGTCTTCATATAATCTCCAGATAATCTACCTCTTGACTGCGAAAATTAGCTGTGCGAACCAGCTTATCTGCGGTAAATCGCGAAATAAAGTCGACGTGAATAAAAGTTGGTTTACATTATTTGAAAAAAATTAAAAGCTACATTCTGGTGATAATCAATCAAATGTATAAGGGATAATTATTTTAAACGGAGCCTTTTCTTTGGAACATTTACTTTATATGAATATTATGTTTGGCAATGCATTATAATTTACAAGCACACTTTGTTTTTGATTTGTATTCCAGGTTGCTTTGGGTATTGCGTATCGTGTGTATGATTCAGTAATGGCTGCCATGAAGAAAGATACCAAGATATGCTGGACAGTCAACAGAGGAGAGGGACTGTCCCCGGTCCAAAGCTGTGAGGGTAAGGGAAGAGTGGGAGATGGAGAAAATAATGCAATTTAAGTGAAATACTGTAAATTCCTAATTAATCGCGAGAAATTAATATCCGCGTAAAATCGTGAGAAGCCTGTCTCGAGAATTTTAAAATCTTGCCTTTATTTTCGGACATATGTAAACTACATGAAACTATGATAAAAATTTCAGCATTCGCGATTTTATGTTTTCATGATTTGATGGAAAACCGTTGAATCGCGGAATTAAGTACTCGCATAAAAGAAGGAATCTACAGTAGGCTTAGGGGTTGAGTATCAAAGAGTGTGCTTTATATTTTTAGTAAAATTATGTTTTTTATATTGATTGCTGTGATTTTAGTTACATGTAGATCTTTATTTGATGGGAATTATTTAAAAAATAAAAAAATGTATGTTATGAAAAAGAAGATATAAGAAAGGAAAACCAGAAATATACAATCACTACATGGAGAGGGAAAACCTTAAATATTATTATGCAATAGACGATAACACCTGTGTTTTATATATGGTAGTTTGAAGTGCAGTAGGTAACACAGTAGGACCTTTTTTTGTAGGTCTA
This sequence comes from Magallana gigas, assembly GCF_963853765.1. Lineage (NCBI taxonomy): Eukaryota > Metazoa > Mollusca > Bivalvia > Ostreida > Ostreidae > Magallana > Magallana gigas. The sequence goes on along the minus strand of NC_088862.1, from coordinate 8,241,204 downwards.
GGAGAGCCTTCCTATTTTTATGTAGAGGCCGTTTTCTTTCTAAATGGCTTAATGATGAGCGTGTTCTTTCTGTTTGGTGTGTATTTGAGGTAGGTGGTTTCAAAGTAAAAAAAAATGTAAACGATAGATACATGTGACAATGAAGTGTATGTTTCTTTAATAAGAATTTTTTTATACTGTAAACATGTATTGGGATTATTGGGATATTTTTAAACTGGAACATTTGGCAAATTCAATAATACCAGGCACGTAGCATCAAGGGGGGCCTGGCCCCCCCACTTTTTCTCGCAGCAACAAATTTTTTAAAATTTACATATAAAAAAAGTGAACGATTAGGATTTTGAAAATTTCGGGGAACTTTAAATTTTTTTTTTTTTTTTTTTTTTGCTTGTCAAGATTTTTTGGATGAGTCTGGCCCCCCCCCCCAACTTTCAAAAACGATGTGATGCTATGTGCCTGAATACTTACGTAGATTTTTGAACAGTTTATATGCTTTGTTTTCCAGTGGCAATGTGAATGGTGGAATCTTAGCTGTGGCTTCTTTCTTCTACAATCATGGGGAGGTAACTCTTACTTAATTCAGATCACATGCATGAATTCTCAAATTTCATTTTGAACTTACAGGTAGTACCTAGACATGTGTGGGGATGTTTCATTTAAAACTCTGTTGAATATTTTGACACACATGGTGGGCTAGCTAACTCTTGTCTGAATATTGCAGTAGTTGATGCTTTTTATTTCAAAGTAATGTTAATTTTAATGTCAGAAGACTGTGGCAAAAGTTGGTTACCCAGAATCAATTAATCACTTGTAAATTGGGAATTCGCCCCCGTTTTATTTTCGTCCATGTTGCCCTCATTGCCAGCGGGCGAATTTAAGATTGGGCTAATTCCAATGTCTCATATTATCTTTCTTTTGACACAACTCTGTCTGGGCGAATTTAAGACGGGGCGAAACTGTTAGCAAGTGTGGAAGGGCAAAAATTACATGGGGCGAAAATAACCCTGTATACAGTATTACGTGTGTAGAAATTTTATTATTTTATAGTGTACCCGAGTACAATGGACTCCTCCCCTCAGAGAGAGCTTCGCCTACCCGTTCCTTATCATTGAAATGTTCCTGGTCACCCATACCCTCAGGTAAACCTCACATTCATTCATTAGGGCCAATATGATAATGTATTTAAAATAATTCGCTCATTATCAGGAACTGTAAAGCATCTGCCATGTTGAAATAAAAGTTTACCCCAAAGATTATGAAATTTAATCCACAAACAAGTATAACCCTCTCTGAAAATATGCACCCAAGAAACTTCTGTTAGAGTACTAATCAATACTTACGTTATTTACAGAGTAAAAAATCCTTCCTACATCCACAGTATTGGGATAGCCATGGCTGTCATCAGTTTTATGCTTCCATGGCAGGTGTGTATTATTTTTGTACATGATTTTATGTACATCTCATTATGTACATCATTGATATGTATTTTTCTATACTGTAGATTCCTTATTTTACGCGAGTACTTAATTCCGCAATTCAAAAATTTACCAACAAATCGCGAGAACATAAAATCGCAAATGCCGAAATTTTATCGTAGTTTCATGTAGTTTTCATGTGTCCCAAAATTAAAAGTGAGATTCTAGAATTCGCGAGACGGGCTTCTCGCGATTTTACGCGGATATTAATTCCTCGCGTTTAATTAGGAATTTACAGTACACAATATTGCTCTACATTCTGTTGTATTTCGACTGTCTTTAATAGTTTGCCCAGTTTGCCTTGATGACCCAGGCAGTAGCCGTCTTTTGTACCTACGTCCTTGGGTATATCGGATCTCATAAGGTCAAGGTCATTCTTTCAGGATTGTTGGTGAGTAATATCAGTTCTCTTTCAGCATGAATCAGCCAGTTTCAAGTTTATGAATGTAAAGAATTTTGATGTTGTATCAATGGTATAATCAGGTAGATTATTTATTTAGCTTAAAATTCATTTTACTTTTAATATATGGCTTTATTTACTGATTTGATAAAGAGCTTACAGCAATGATATAGTTTTTTACAAAGGAACAACAAAGACTTGACCAACTGCTATACATTAGAACATGACTGTACCCATGAAATGTGATAGCAGTACATGTATACAACTTTTGTTTTTGAATTTTGACTTGATTGTAGATGGGTGTGGGAGTGAGCTATGCACTTCCCTCCTTGCTGTGTTCGTGTTTAGTACTGTATAAATAAGTATGTCTTGTCTCTTTAGATCGGACTTGGAGTGAGCTATGTCCACATGACCTTGCTGTGTTTATGTTTTACTGTATATATGAGTATGTCTTGTCTCCGTAGATGGGTCTGGGAGTAAGCTATGTCCACATGACCTTGCTGTGTTTATGTTACTGTATATATGAGTATGTCTTGTCTCCGTAGATGGGTCTGGGAGTAAGCTATGTCCACATGACCTTGCTGTGTTTATGTTTTACTGTATAAATGAGTATGTCTTGTCTCTGTAGATCGGACTTGGAGTGAGCTATGTCCACATGACCTTGCTGTGTTTATGTTACTGTATATATGAGTATGTCTTGTCTTTGTAGATGGGACTTGGAGTGAGCTATGTCCACATGACCTTGCTGTGTTTATGTTAACTGTATATATAAGTATGTCTTGTCTCTGTAGATGGGACTGGGAGTGAGCTATGTCCACATGACCTTGCTGTGTTTATGTTTTACTGTATATATGAGTATGTCTTGTCTTTGTAGATGGGACTTGGAGTGAGCTATGTCCACATGACCTTGCTGTGTTTATGTTTTAATGTATATATGAGTATGTCTTGTCTCTGTAGATGGGACTGGGAGTGAGCTATGTCCACATGACCTTGCTGTGTTTATGTTTTACTGTATATATGAGTATGTCTTGTCTTTGTAGATGGGACTTGGAGTGAGCTATGTCCACTTGACCTTGCTGTGTTTATGTTTTACTGTATATATGAGTATGTCTTGTCTTTGTAGATGGGACTGGGAGTGAGCTATGTCCACATGACCTTGCTGTGTTTATGTTTTACTGTATATATGAGTATGTCTTGTCTTTGTAGATGAGACTTGGAGTGAGCTATGTCCACATGACCTTGCTGTGTTTATGTTTTACTGTATATATGAGTATGTCTTGTCTTTGTAGATGGGACTTGGAGTAAGCTGTGTCCTCCTGTTCGGGAATGAGATGCTGTTGACCTCTTTCTTCTTGTCCTCACTCGTCACCATATTTGTAAGCATTGTCCAAAACTGATTTAATGCATGTACATGTATATCTTTCCAGCAACACATAATGATTTGCAATCGTTAAAAAGATCCAAAAATATTGAAACAAATTGGTAGTCAAATGTGAAGCGAAAGTTTTAAACCAGAATCTTGTTTTGTGAAGATTAATACTGTTTCTCATTACTCTACAGAAGTCTGTGACTATATCAGAGTCTATTATGTATGTTTATGTTTCAGTTTATTTATCACCTACATGTTTGCTGTGTATGTTTTCAGATTATTGTATCAATGGAACCATTGCTCAACAAACTTAACTACAAAATCATCATTTGGGTAAGTATGTCAGACAATGAAATTTGTTTTACTCACTGCTGTGATGCCATTTTGGATACAATTACGAAATCTTGATGCTGGTATGTTTTTGTGATTCTTCACACAGACTGTGCAGGGAGTTTTGCTGATAGTGGGAACAGTGGGAATGAAGATCCTGATAGCCAAACTTATCAACGTGGCTGATGATGTAAGTACAGATAACTCTATCCCAACTCACACAGTCTGATAGAAGTTTTTTTTATTTTATGATTAATTCTTTGTGCTTGTTACATGAACTGTTTCTTTGAACATGAATTTGTATTTTTTAAGAATAAAACAGAAAATCAAAAATAAACATTTCTGACTTCTAACAAGAAATACATAATACACGTATAATGCAAATCACACTACAAAAACACACCCCCACACAGATGCAGGAATGCACTCTCCAATAAGAGATTTCAAATTAATTTTGTTTGTTGTTTATGTCCAGGAACACATTGGGGACATCTTCAGAAGCAAGTTTTCTGACTTCAACAACTTCCACACCATGCTGTATACATGTGCTCCAGAGTTTGACTTTCTGGCCGCTGAGGTACAGTAATGAATGTGTCACTGTGATTTAGTCTGTAATGGGGTTTATAGAGCAGCCCATAATACTGTGGAATCATCATTGCTTGTGGGGGTAACCCTTGCCCACAAATTTTCATCCCTATGAACGTATATACAAGCATTTCTTTTAATATTCATTAAAATTATCCTGAATTTTCTACCAACGAAATTACATCCCCAAATACCAGGAAAAATTTCGCTACCCACTAACATGAATAAAAATGAAAGTATTCTATATACAAAAATATCACACAGTGGTGTATTATTGTGTATACCAGTAGATACTAGGATTTAAGTGGGTTTTAGAAATAGAGAGTTTAATTTGCTCCTGAATTAGACTTATTGGTTGCTGATGTAGGGTAATGAACTTATCATTGTGATGTATTCTTTGTTAGGGAGTCTGTGTAAAAAAAAACCCCACAAGCAGTGGTGTCATGTAATAAATATTGAGGTTTAAAAAAGTCTCCCTCTATTACTTTAGAAAACAAAAGAGTTTCACTTCTTTTGTGGGTTGAAAATTTATGAATTTTCATGAAACCGAGGAAATTTCCTGGGGTTTGCCCTTGGCCAGTAAGGAGATGCTAGATTTGCCATGGATGTCTGAAAATGAAAGATATATAAATACAATAAGACAGTCTTGTTCTCTGATTGACAGACGTACTGGAAGCTGCTGAAGACCGTACTGCTACCTACTGTCGGTGTCATCGTCATTGTGTTCAGTGTCAAGGTAATGGCACACTTCATTTTATCATTGTTTCATTGTAAATAAATAATATGGTAATGCAATGAAATATTGCCATTTACATTAAGAGTTTTAAGTTTTACATTTATTTTTTATTTTGTTCTGAAAGATTTTTGTTACTAAACTTTAGTTTAAATTCGAAAATAGCATATTTTGCTGGAGAGAGAGAGAGAGAGAGAAAGAGAGAGAGAGAGAGAGAGAGAGAGAGAGAGAGAGAGAGAGAGAGCATTAGATTTGTTATCTAAGTAAATTATTTTTTTTGTGGTGTAGGTTTTAAAGTTAGAGTACAATTTATGGAAGAAGACATCCCCTGTGGAGGATGAAGGAGAGATTGTGCTGGAGGGGGAACATCGCAGTAAACCCCATGCTGATGTGAGTATACAGCATAACATGATGCTTCCTCTGTATTCTGAATAAGAATAATTTAAAGTACTAGTATATGATCGCGCATTTATGTAAATATAAAAAACTTGGTTAAGACTGTTTACACTTTCTTATCCTCAAAGCGATTTTTGATTTAATGACTAGAAAAATAGAATTTTAGCTGATTCTGAAAAGTTAGTCAAAAAAAAAAAATTTCAGCAGAACAAAACGGTACGTAGTTTGTTATGTAAAAGGCAAAATGAAATGTCATTGTAAACTTCTGGTGGTTTATCTCAGTATGTCTACCACATGTTCCAATTGGCGGCGTTCACCCTGATGGCGGTGATTATCATGCGGCTAAAGCTGTTCTGGACGCCACATCTCTGTCTCATGACCTCACTACTGGCCTCCAGAAAGGTATACTGTAGATTTACTTCTGGACAACTTTGACCATTTTATATCAAAATTAATCAATGAATAATGTATCATATACAAGAGATGTTGTAGGATGTCTTTTGCTAAGAGATGTTTGTATTTGGCTAAATTTTTCTTTTAATTTAAATTTGGTTTAAATAGAGAGAGAGAGAGAGAGAGAGAGAGAGAAAGGAAAGAGAGGTAGAGGAGAGAGAAGAGAACTGAATCTAAAAGGGTAGAGAATAACTTTATTAAAGGTACATTTGCTCTATTCATAATAAAAGAGAGAAATTCCTTGATATTGATAGATTGAAATCTGGAAATCTATAAATTTAATGTACATGTACCAATGAATGTATTTTTATTGAAAAGCTGTTTGGTTGGATTGGAGGAAAAGAGAAGCAATATGCAGTCATTGCTGTCCTGTTGGCGTGTATGACTGTGGAGGGAATCCAGAACATCTGGCATCAGTGGAGCATCATGGGAGAATACAGCAACTATCCCCTGGAGGAGCTGGTCGAGTGGGTCAAGGTCCAGACCCCAAAAAGTAGGTCATGGTCATGCTGATGAAAAAGTAGGTCATGATCATGCTGATGAAAATTTTTTATTGATTAAAAAAAGGTTACACAAAATGTGTAAATGTCCAAACAGCTAAATATAGGTCAAGCAGAAAAAGAAAACGTCTTACTAAATTAGGTTTAATTTCAAGGTGGAAAAATGGCAAAGTCATAACAAATAAGTCTCAAAGTCTAGAAATTTAAAAATTGTGACTTGCTAAAGTATGAGATGAGATATTCGGGAACAAGAAATGGACAAGTGTGAACTAGCAATATTATTGACCAAGAATAAGCTTTTGGGATAGCTTTATTTGATATTGTGTTGCTTTGTAGATGCTGTGTTTGCTGGTCCTATGCCAACAATGGCCACCATTAAGTTGTGCACTGGGAGACCCATAGTGAATCACCCCCACTACGAGGATGCAGGGCTCAGGTAGGCTGTATTTCAAACACCTGTACTGTCTTCCTTTTTTCCTTTCCCCCTCTCCCTCATTCCTTCTCTCTAAACATTAATCAACAGGTCAACTTCTTCTGCTGCTGGGAAAGTAGGAAATAACTAAAAAGCAATTTATCTGCCTTTAATTTATTAACATATTACCCCACCCATTTACCAAGAGAGATAAAAAATGACATTTGAAATAATTAAATTTATGTTATTATTAACCTGAATGTAATGTAAAAGATGACATCCCAAATTATGATGTTATCATAAACATTAAGATAAAATTTATGGAAATAATTGTCTATAATTAACATGGCATTGTTTTGGGAAATACTTGGGTACTAATAAAGGACAACAAATTTTAAACCAATGATTTGTTTTGACTCTGTTTCAGAGCAAGGACGATGAAGGTGTACTCCATGTTCAGTAAGAAGCCTCTCTCTGAGGTCAAACAGAACATGATAGATCTGAAGGTTGACTTTGTAATCCTGGAGAATTCTTGGTGTGTCCGCCGCCAAAAGTGAGTACAAGTTGGAATAAAACCTGTTTCATTCAATCTACCTAATGTTAACTGAATGGTCTGGAAAAGGTGACCTAATGGCAGAACTATGACATTTAGTCACCTTTAAAATTACCTTTATGTTGCCTTCAATAATACCTGTATGTCACCTTCAATATTACCTTTGTCACATTTTAGTTGTCATTGACATGTCATGAATCAAGGGGTATGGTAAAAAAAAACCCAATTAATCTATGATGATTTCATTACTCTCAATATTTTGAAATAATGTTTTTTTTAATTGTGAAAAAAAAATGGAAAAAATTTTTGTGATGAGATAAATATTGTTATGAAGTACAGGATTTTAAAAATAAATTTTAAAAAATTGTTATTTAGAGAGGGATGTGGAATGGCAGAAATCTGGGACATCGAGGACAAGAAGAATCGACACGAAACTGTCCAGTCATGTACGAAACTCAGGGAAAGACCGGAACCATACTTCAGCCGAGTGTTCCGAAACGACATATACGACGTCTTAAAGGTCTCCAAGTGGTAAAAACAGGGAAGGAGGAGAACAGTTTTTATTACAATTAAAAAAAATGTGATACTTTCTAAACTAGTCCCTTAACATATTATACAAATTATTTTTTAATGGAGATGAAGTGATTTAATTTATTTTATCTAAGATCCAGTAATGTTGTAATATTAATTTAACAAGTCTTAGAGCCATAAGAAGTTAACATTAACTTTATTGATTTGTTATTTTAAAAAATTTTAAAGTATTAATTTTATTTGATTTGGTTTCTGCTTTGGAACAGAGATATTGTTCTTTTATTTATCTTTTTTTTATACAAAGAAATATGAAGGAAAAATATGTTGAAACCATATGAATAAAACATTTTTATTGTAAAGAAAAAAACCCTTTTGAAGTTCCTTAAAATATTTAGAATGCCTTGTTTTATAATTGATATATCAGTTAAAAGAAATACATGTGCATTCAATGAGAATAATGGCATTCTTTATTTCTTTTATAAACTAATAGGGAAATGTTATTATATGTACCTATCTTTAATACATGTATATACAAATAAGGATAAGCATAATCATAATCCATCTATAGCTTGCCAAAATTAAGATGACAATTTTTTCCGTTATAATTTTGAATCCCTGGCCTTTCTCAGGCAATTATGCAATCTCAGACTCAAACCACTAAATATGATTTTCTTTTTTTGCTTTATTTTAGTTTGTTTGTTTTTTATGGCAGTTTGTGGTTTTTTTTGGGTTTAACTGCTTTATGTGGAGGGGAGTTGTGTGATATCGCTTGCTGAATGTGTTGTTCATTTGATTTATGCCTCTGAATGATTTTGAGTGGTCATTATATATAGTATTATAAGGGATAGAATGGGGCTTACTGTTGAATCTTCATTTTTTATTCTGGATCAGATTCCAGAGCCATGAAGCAGTATTTGTCTTAGATTTACAAAGTCAGCATTATCATCATTTACATATACCACAATTAGGGAAAGACGGGAAATTAGTTGTGGACAAACATGATCTAATACATTTCTAAAAACATCTTGAATTAAAGCTGATCACCGCTTGTAAATAGGCACCGTCACACATGTACCTGGTATATAAACTCTTCTATTTATTACACCCGATTGCACACCTGAAACTTTTGGCCGATGTGTGGTAATCCTTTTGTGGTCTTTGGATTCTATGCATTTAATTCTTATTTTTTGTGCACGTTCTGTTTTTACTGCAGCTATATGGATAATGAGGGAATTAATACCTTTCAAACAAAAATCACTACATAATTTTGACCAGTTTATTTGATGTAAGTATTCTACTGGCTTGAAAAAAGTGTGGAAAACTTGATAATTTCATTGTGACCGATTAACATGGCAACAGGCAGGTGAGATATTTACAGCAAAATACTTTAAACTGTTAAGAGGTCTGCAGCTTATATAGGGGCTGAAGGGATAATGGTGGTAGAAGAGAAATATGGCAAATAGTGCCTATATATGAGCTGTGTTCAGCTTTAATTTTCTTTTTCAGTCAAGAGCTTTAAAATCTATGGCTTAAATCAATAACTCTTTTGTATTCCAAGTGCTGGTGTTTGTAAATGTTATTGGTTTCCACCTCTCAGAAAACATTCCATATGAGTGAAGACTGTTTATGATTGGCTCCAAACAAACTTAAATCATTCTTATTAAAAGCATTTGATTGGATGATATCTACATTACTGGCATTGTGTGTAACAGTGTAGCATTGTTGGTTCAGGGTTTATGAGACTGTTTATGATCTCTACAAATTTAAATGATTCTTAAATATTTGATTGGATGCCATCTACATTACTGGCATTGTGTGTGTGTTATGGTGTGGCATTATTGGTTTGGAATTTATGAGATTTTTGTTCTTCATTACTACTACATATTCATTGTCATCCTAATACAATCATTCGATATCTTTGTTGAAATGTGCATGGTTTTAATTGTTGTAAATGATATTAAGTCAATATACCTGCCAAATTAATATGTATTGTTGAATTTTTTTTCATTATTTGTTTTGATTGAATTGTTTCTTGCCAAAATTTAATGTTGTCAATTATTTTGAAAAAACTGGTAAAGACACCTTTATACCTTTAAATTATAGATATGGTCCAATCAGGATTAATTTATTTCTTTGAAATTATGTTTACAAATATAAATTGTATTTCAGTAGGCAATTTAGAAATCTATTTGATGAAATCTACAAATGACCTTATATGAGTTTTTGCATAATCAATAAGAGCAACTGTACATGTACAATGAACTTGTGACATCTTACCCAATTTAATGGTTATTGGACTCTGTCTCAAAATATCATTCTTACCGTCATGTATCACAATATTTATAGAAATAAACACTGTCATATTTTCCATCTATATGAATTGAATTTGTTTTACTCTTTTTGAAAAATGTTTCAGTGCTTGTGTCAGATGATACATGTATTGCAATTCAGACATCAACAATGACATACTGCATATAGGTAAATACTTGCCCCCGTTTTATTTTCGCTCCTACGCCCTCGTTGTTAGTGGGCAAATTTAAGCCTGGGCGAATTCCAATGTCTCAAATTATTTTTCTTTCTACACAACTTAATCTTAATTTTGGCGAATTTAAGACGGTGAGAAATGGTTCATAAATGATGAAGGGCGATAATAACCCTGTGTACAGTACATGACGTATATTTATATGTTCGGTACCTATTTTCAATGAACAGCCATCTAGAGGCTTCTTTGGACGTCAACTAGAGCATATTGTTTAAACAAGAGGCCCAATGGGCCACATCACTCACCTAAACAACAGTTCCTTGTTTCATTCTATAATGAAACTCTTGAAATATATTGTAATATTATATTCCACATTAAAGGGATATGGTCATAATATTGGTAAATTTTTTCCCGTTATTAATGTTTATAATGCTACAATTTGTGAGATTATTATGCAAGCATCCTAATACAGTGTAGATTCTAAATTGATAAACTGTGCCACTAGGAGCTGTCCCCAAAACAAGTTCAAAGGTCAAAATAGAAACATGTATCTAAATAATATATAAAAAGAACATCATATATTTAGATATAAGATGGATCAACTGACCAATGTTATGGTCATATGCCTCACCGTATTTACGTGCAAGAATATTATATATATACGGGTTCTACATGTATTATACAACATTGTCCAGATATTTTGTGTAACGATTCCATTAAGGTGATTTTATCATGCCTATTGTTGCTCAGGAGAGCGACGTGGCCCATGGGCCTCTTGTTTAAATATTCAATAACTGTAAAATGAACTATGAATAATTATATAAAGTGAAAGAAGGTCACTGTGACCTTGATAACTTATGCAAGAAATACAAGCTGTTGAACTTACGACTTTTTTTTTGCTTTGTAAAATATTTCATATAGAGAACCACATTTATTTGTCTAAGCAGCGTTTATCAATTCAGGGTTAACGCATGGATTATAAATACTGTTCATACTTACATACATACATAGCTTAATCTCTTGAATTATTTCGTAAAGAAAATGATTTTTTTAAAGAAAATGTTGCTAGGTCGAAAGAGTGTACATGTATGTAAAGCGAACACCTTTGCACTGAGTGGTGGCCTAAATTTCAATATAAAAATGAAATTAACTTTTGGTTTGCCAACGTTTTACTTCATGCATGTACCTGTTTATTGGTTGATTAAAACATCATATCTGTCTTTTCATCTCTGTTTTGAAAACTAAATATACTGGGAAGCAGGTGCTACGAGTATGATTATTATTTGTTTGTATAGTCAAACAATTCGTTAGAATATATCACTTTTTTCTAAAAAAAAAAAAATACGTGAACTAGAGGTTTTCTCGGGGTGTCAAATTTCAACTGTTACCCTCTTAAACAGGTACTATTTATGTAATGGCGTGTCTTAACCAACATATCTCAGTAAAACGGTTTGTACCTAACTTTCTACGGAATTAAGTCTTCTTTAGTCTTTTAAACAATTAAACGTACCGTTGAAAAGCTTATTGTACGTAAATGATCATATTGTACAAGATTTATTTTGGGAATAAAACTCTCCGTTGAGAATGTACAACTTTTCTAGAATAGAACTGTACGTAGTTGTGTCACTGAAGTTGTAACCAAAATAGAAAATATCCCTTCGGTCCCCTATGGTAGCATTGTGCTGATTCTCGGTTTCACGTACGCATCCCATTTGATTCTCCTCTGGTCACATGATACCTGTCGGGTATATAAGCTGAGAAAATTGGATGATCAGAGGATCTGTACTTAGCGGCCGAAGCATCAACACGACGTTGAAGCCAGAAGACAAACAGGGGTTGGTATGTTTAACCTGTATATAATCTTTTAAAAAGGCCTTCAAGAGGGTAGGTGTATATTCAAATAAATTATTATACAGACTAGCTTGTTGACTGTGGTTTCTGCGCTCGTCTCCGAGCAGGTAATACGTTATCACCTTTAAGAGCGTGCGCCATAGAGAACCCGGGGGGGGGGGGGGGGTAACTATTGTATATTTTTGAAATTAAAAATCGGTGATTGAATTTTTTTTGTGCATGGTCTTCGACTTCAGACCTTTGATAAATTTAGTTGCACTTTTTGTTTTATTGTGAAATATTGATTTTTGGACTTAATAAATTTAGAATTAAAAAAAATGTATCTTTATTCAACATCAAAGCTGAATACATTACACTATTGTTGCAAACATTCCTTTCCATATTAGTTGACATAGCCGTACCAGTCAAGTTGCAAGTTCAGATTCTGTTTCACATCTTGGTGCTCAATTAACTTGAATCAACTTGAAGTGGTGAGGTAAAACGGAAAGCAAAGAGTTTGTGACATTGCTGACTGCCAAAGATAAGCTGTTTCCTTTGTAAAGGCATTGAAATAAAAACAAGACGAGAAAAAAATGAATATCACAAAAGAATACATAGAATAATGCATAAACATGTACGTAATGAAAGACCGACATAGTGAATTGTTGATATATATGATAGTTATACATGTATACATCAACATTTATTGCAACATCATGGAAGAAATTTCACATATGAAAATGAAAAATCAAATAAATAGACTATATATATATATATATATATATATATATATATATATATATATATATATATATATATATATATATATATATATATATATACACACACACACACACACACACACACACACACAATCTACAATAGAAATCTACACAATCTTATACATTTTGTATTTGAATTATTAATTGAAAACTCATTTCCTAAATTTAATCGATGCGAACCAAGAAAAGAGTATAATCAGTTTTTTATATGGTATTTCAACGCATTTTGATCTAGAACAGGAAATGTAAATTCGCTTTTTAATTTAAGCACAGTATGCATATCCAATTCTACTAATGAACGAATTGACAATCTTCTGATGACTGGTTTAATCGATTTGTTTTCTTTCCATTTGGAGGTATGATGATGTGAGATCGTCATGATCATAAGGAATGGCATATTTTAAAAGCGTTTAATGTTCAAAAATGTCACATCACATGTAAAGCCATGTCCAGTGTCACACTCATTTTATAAAACTTTCTTACTGGTATAACCTTACAGAAGCTCCAAATGTATTATTTTTCTCAGACGAATATTTGCACAGATGTTTTCAATGTTTGATTCAACGGTATAAGAAACAAATACATTACATTTTACAAGTGGTTAATACTATATCCTTTCACTTAATGTTTAGGATATTCATTATTAGTCATCATGTAAAAATTGTTTTAGTTATTTAAATTTATTATCAATTTGGATTAATGTTAATGTATAATAGACCACAAGCGTAGACCATTGTCGCCAAATTGCCCTCATAGTTCATCCAAATAAGAACTCAATGTCCTGAAATAAAAGTCATTATTATTATGCAATTTTCCTTCTTTGTTTACACAATATCAGACAACGAAGCTTGTGACAAAAGACTTATTCTTAAAGCATTAGTTTAGTTGACGATATGATATGAAAAAAATAAATCCTATCATAAAACTTCAAAATTTCTTATAAATTAATTCAAACATTCATGGTAAAAATGAATCTACCTGTGATTCAACAGAATCTTCTTTCTTTTTGTTTTGAGACAAAGTTTTCCTCATCTAATTAATAAAAAAAAATGGAAGGTAAAGATGCAATGTCCTTAAACTTGGTAAAATGAAGAATCAACCGGGTTAAGAGAAAGTACAAACTGATTTAAATTATTTGAAGTGGAACGCATTTTTATTTCATAATAATACCACCGAATGCTTTAATCAAACAACATTAAAAATGACAGTTCATTAAAACACATTTTTATTATTTTGAATTGACAATCTTGTAGTTATTTACTTTCAGTCGATGAAACGCTCCCAGTAAATACGACTTTGATTTTGTGATTAATTTGCCATTTGTATGTGTTGTTAAAAACGACAGCCGATCTTGGTTCTGAAATAAGAAAATAATCACATTTATCATCCTTTTAAGTTTAAGAACAAATCCCCAAATTTTTTATCAGACCTCTATTTTTTTTGGGATGAAATTCAGCTTTCTTTATATTTGCATGTTTTTGTATTCTATTAACTGCAAAAGTTATAAGCATACGGAAAGAGAGAGAGAGAGAGAGAGAGAGAGAGAGAGAGAGAGAGAGAAAGAGAGAGAGAGAGAGTATTGGTTGTATTACTTATATTTCTAATGAAAAAAATTACTTTCTTATTGTTCCAATAAAAACAAAATAAAACATACACTAGAGCTTCGAATATTGCAACAATAAACAGGATAACGCATGTCCCTGTCTCCCAGCTGATCAATCAATTGATTTACACCCTGTTGTAAGTAGTGAAAAAAAGTATAAGAACTTTATAATCAAAGCCATTAAAACACGACTTTTTTTTACGTGGTTGAAGTTTTTTTTACTTACGGATTCCGGAACATCCGGAAACCCACCGCCCGAGATTAAAACTACTCGAGGAGGAAGAAATTCTTCCCCATTTCCGAAGTTTCGTCTCTTGCCTTTAAAAGATATAAGAGGATTTTAAAAATAAATTCAACTAGAACTAGATATATCGCGTTCCCTTTTTCTACACGGAAATCAGAAACTAGGGCTGTCTGCTCTAGATTAAATTGTACAAACAACATACATTGGAATTGGAACCACTATGCATATCCTAGTAGATAAGTTACAAATAAATATAAGCTTATTGTTTTATAAAATACCATGTTCTTTTAATAGAAAGTTGGCCGTGACTACTGCCTCAAGTACTTGCAATGATCCTGAACTCTGGACAGTCCCCTTTTCCATTTGATCTGACAAGTATGATAACACATGCATGTAAACAGAAAAGAATATACATGTATACATGAATAATCAAAATTATCCAAATGTAAAACATTTTCACGTATTTTGAAACTTATGTAACGAACAAAGCTGAACTTAGTTTTCCAGACATTTATAAGGGCATAGTCACGATTTGGGTCAAATTCTATTTTTATCTTTTATTATTTCCAGTGCTTTAGAAATGCATTTCTAATGATTAAATAAATTTTTGAGAGTCATTCGTAGAGTTATAAGTAAGGTACCGGGCTCACAATTCTCTGTCATGTAAATATGGCTGGTGCCCTGTTTTTGTTTACATAGGTTCAATATACCAGTTAAAAACCTTTTCCCAGCTTATTTGTCTATCTTTTTATTTATTTTAGGCATAGATAGATAAGCAGCTCACAACGTTTAACACAATCGTTTTAGGTTTAAAATTGGAATTTTTACTTCAACGTTCAAAATGTATACAAACTTTTTGTTTACATAGCGGAGAATTGCAAGCTCTGTAACTCGCTTATAATTCAACAAATGACACTCAAATTTTGGTTGCCTATTAGAAATGCCTTACTGAAGCATTATAAAAAATAAAATCGGAAAAATAATTGACCAAAATCGTGACCATGCCCCTTTAAAATAACAATCTATAAAGTGTAAAGCTTATTTACCCATAAGTGCAATTTGATCTTGAATCTTGAAAGAAAAACCACTGAGGTATTCCAGCGAATCTCCAAAACCGAGGATGGCAACATTTTCGTCCAAATGTGGTTCTCTATGTTCGTTCCTGTTAACATTTATGTTCGGATAGGGTTTACCATATGGATCACTGTTAACATTTTGTTCAAGATGGAGTTCACTATGTGCGTTTCTGTCAAGCTCTTAAAAGACAAACACCAATACGGATAAGATATATCAATATAATTATGTTTGTTAACAAAGATTTGATGCACACATTCTGAAATACGGTTATCAACAAGACTCAAGCTTGCTTTCTAATTTGTCTTTGCTTTCTCTTAACAACAAATGTTAGCCTAGGATGGACAACTGAACATATCTGTAATCAAATCTCATTTTTTTCGCTGGTTTTAGTTGAGACCAAATTTTACCAAAACAAACATTTTCTAACCTTTGAAAAATTCGATAGCACATTTCTTTATGGAGGAGAACTCTGCGACAGAGAGACTGCTTGATTTATCTACACACAATACGGTGTACAGTATCCTTTCACTCTGCTGAATTGCAGACGAAGTGGTTACTGGAAAAATGTCAATATATCGATATATTAATACAAGCACATCAAGATCACTGAAAATATTATATGTATTCTTATGACATGATACCTAATCATGTGACTCTTACCTGAGAAATTTCGAAGAACACTGTATATACTATTCAAAGAAGCATTCGGAAGAAGTTCACCTTCTAAGGATCTTAAATTGACAGCTACAGTATCCCCTTCTGCAAACATTAAATTGTTTTTTGAAAATTTTTGTTTTTAATTGATGGCTTATTTTTTACTCTCTCTAGTACTCTTAATTGGTACATGTACATATACTCACAACAAATAATGTTCTTAAGACGCCATGTAAAAGAATGTCCAAAGATATAGTTAATGTTTTGCAGAATTATCAAAATCAAAATGACATTATGAAAAAAAAAATTTCAATAACTTTTACGTTATATTTAGGTAAAAATATACTGTATAAAATACTGACCTGTCTGATACAAGTACTGTATATTGCGACTTTCAATGCTACAATGTTATGAATGAAGTATTGTTGATAAAAATAGATGATTTCGGTAGATCATGAAAAGAAAACTAAAATGTACATTATGAAAGGTAATATCACATTGTTAAAACTACTGTAATAAATCTGAACATTTCACTTTCTTTGAAGTTCGACCTATTACCTTGATTGAGTGGACGTGTCTCCATCACTTGTATATTCATGATTGATTGTTGTAGTTAAATGTACCCCTGGGTATTCCTTTTCGAAGTCTGGTGGAAACAGCATGTGATTTAAGATGGATTGGACTTTTGGCAAATCTTGCATCATGACCATTCTTTCATCAGCAGACAGAAAGTTGAAACGGAAGTCTAGACATCCTTGAAAAACAGCGCTCATCATGGCTTTGAACTCAACGAAAAACTTTTCGGTTAGTGACCTTAAAACCTTGAAATCTTCTTTTCCAATATATTTTAGTATCATATGTTCTATTGTACATAAGTGTTCGTGAAGGGCATTTGTAACCTTTGTTTTAAGTCCACAAGAAAACACTTTTGCGTGGTCTTCCCATCTTGACCATTCCAATGAAAATATTTCCTCATCGTCCTCGATTTTGTCTGTTTTAAGAAAAAGTAGAACAAGTTAAAATTACATGTATAAAACTTAAACGGATATAAGAAGTCGTTTTCATTTTGTTTACAGAAGAGTTTTCATATTCTCAGAATATCAAATTGGGTCTTTTAAATATACTTTAAATACCATCACATAATCTAATTGTCCTTTAAAAAAAAGAAAAAAAAAGAAAGTACAACCAAAATCCCCATTTAATGTAATTCTGTTGTGGATCAGTAAAATCATCGAATTAACAGATGGAAGATAGGTGAATGATCGACAGAAAGGGAAAATGTAGGAATTAAACATTTATAAAGGTTTAATTAATATCTCTCCTATTCATTTATTATGAAAAGTTTCCAGACTCTCTAGCAGACCTTATTGTTGTGATAAGTTTTACTGATATATTGAAAATTTTAGAGGGCAGACCTTATTGTTGTGATAAGTATTACTGCTATGTGGAGAATTTTAGAGGGCAGACCTTATTGTTGTGATAAGTATTACTGCTATGTGGAGAATTTTAGAGGGCAGACCTTATTGTTGTGATAAGTATTACTGATATATGGAGAATTTAAGAGGGCAGACCTTATTGTTGTGATAAGTATTACTGCTATGTGGAGAATTTTAGAGGGCAGACCTTATTGTTGTGATAAGTATTACTGCTATGTGGAGAATTTTAGAGGGCAGACCTTATTGTTGTGATAAGTATATTACTGATATATGGAGAATTTTAGAGGACAGAATGATCGTGACAGTGTTAAAAAATAAAATATAAAGGTCTAAAATATACGGAAAAGAATTAATTGAAAAGCTTTTAGTTTTGTAGATTTTTTATTTATTAAATTGTTGTTTCTGTCAAAAAATATCAAGTTTAATCTTTACAGGTAGATCTCAATTGGTTAACCATTTAGTTTCCTCAACTTTAGAGATAAAATGGTACTTCCTTTGCTGTGAAAATTTAACTGTGGCATTTTCACGGAAAAAATCTAGTGGAGATTTTAGCTAGTTTATTGAATTTAAAAGTGTATCATTTTCTGACGATGTGAGTTTTGATTACACAAAAGGTCTATCTTTGATAGTTTACGTTAGTTTGCAGAACATCGGCATTAATGATCCTAACAACTCATGGAATGCACATGGATTTTTATCAACCGTCCCAAAACCTTGTCTGCTTAATTCATAGTGTTTTCAAGTCAGTTTATTTGCGATCTTAAAAAAAATGTTTTCTTCATTAAGGGCTTAATTACACTTTTATTTTCTAGAATTATCAGAAAATCTAATCATGCAACATATTTTTCTTCTATTTACGGATTCGTTACTGATGATTATATAAAGTTAAGATCAGTGTCTGTAATCTTGAATCAAATTAGCACCTATGCTAAGAATAGAGCAAATCGTCAAGGCTAACCTATGAAGTCGTCCAGGAAGTTGGTATATTTGTCCGATACGTTGACAGTTACAATCAAGTTCCTTTCACCGATTTGATAAAATCTATTTTTCCCACTAACTTTGAAAACGATCGATGGGAAAACTAAAGGTGCTTCTGGAAAATAAACCCACAAATATATAAACATAAGTAACATTGGTGACAAAAAGTTGTTCTATTAACAAACTATGATTAAAAGGTATGTGCTGCCATCTTTTACATTTAAGGATCAAAACGTAAACATTTCTTGAACTGGCGTGCTTCTGCCCAAAGTTTTATTGCTCTCCTTAGTGATTAAAAGGCATGTTATGTTCTTGTACCGCGTAATTTGCATACAAACAAAATACAAAACCACATATTAATTTCTCTTTCTGTTATCATTTGACAATACTTTCCGATCAGTTTTGGGCAGAAACAATCCAATTCCAGAAATGTTTACGTTTCAATCCGCAATATGTTTTTCTGTACCCGTCGAAAGACGAACGATGATGTCGTTGCCGATCATGGAGAAAAAATCTTCATCAATTTTTGTGTTGTCCTCGGTGTAAAGGTCAAAAGGCTTCCCACCTCCATCATGCGGAAGTTTTCTTTTGCCTATTCAATCAATTGCATTTCATGCAAATGTAAAATAAAAATCTTTGTGACATGTCGTGTAATTAAAAACATTAAACAAACAAGGTACCGGGTCTGTAGATAATTAGCCTTTCGTTGTCCATACGATTTTTTTTATTCTTCATTGATATTTGTCAAGAAAAATACTTTGGAATAGAAAACTTTAAAGATGTGCACAGTAACAGTAACATAATTATACATTTGAAAATTATTGCTTCACATTTGGATGGTACTTACATTCAGCAACTAACTCTTCGTATGTTGCGGCCAATATGGCTATCTTTTCGGTGGAATTAGCACTAACTAATACCCTTAAAAGTTTTTTCTCCAAATACGCTGCCATGTTATGCAGAAAATGTCACTTCGATTAAAAAAAGAAAAGAAAAATAAAACAATGCAAGAAAATATTTTCAGTGTTAAAGAAGTTTTATTTATTGATCTTTCAAGCTCTGATTAAGTTCCATAAATATACTCTAACACTAAAAGAATCCATATGTATTGATGTTAATGTTAAAATATTTTAAGTCTGTCCCAAGTTATTGCTTCCATCGCTTTTGGATGATTTTAAATAAAAATACACATACCTGTGAAAGAAATACAGATGAAATCGATAAACGGGAAAATGTTTACATCTTTTCATAATTCGGAACTCACTTGGAATACCTCGCACAATTTTTCAACGTTTTAATCTGGGCTTAATCATGGTTGATGCAATGCAAAATTCCCATAGCATTTCTATATTTGGATTGTGTATTGCAAACTGAAGCGATAGAGGGGCGTTTCAAAACAGATAATCCGGAAATTTTTCATATTAGAGGATGAAGGTAGTTTGAGCACAAAGGTATTGATAATTATCGAAAAATCAAGCGAAAAGTGGTGGAAGCAAAATCTCGGGATATGGTATAACAACACTTTGATTTTTTTGCTGGCAATTTTCCTAAATTAAGGTTGAGTATCATATTGTTCGCTGCATATACTATGCGATATCAATGCTTCATATAGGACAGTGTTCACATAATGATAATCATCCATTTTCAATTGATAGTGCGAGTTGATTTTGACATGTATGTACCTTAAAACCTGAAAAACTTCAATTAATTGCACCGATGACTTCTTTGTTAACATTATACTTATTAATAAAATTAAAAAAACCCCATCAAAATAAGAGATCTAATCATTTTACAAAGATGTAGCTACAGAACCAGAACTTCCTCAGTTTTTAAAAGTTAAATGCTCCAAAACACATTTGCTAGTATCTGAAGTTTTCAACTGCACTTAAAAATGTCGACAGTGTAACAAATGTTCCTTTTTTCGTCTGTAAACATGCACCAATGCCGACAAAAATGCAGAAGAGTTTTGCAAGGGGTGTGATACGGATCCGTATCAGCCCTAAAGGGCTCATAACCTGTATCAGCCGCGGAGGCCGATACAAGTCATGTGATGTCATCCGTATCACATATGCAAAAGAAACCTGTACTTTTTACTATGTATGTAATAAAAATGCGTATCGGCCTTGCAGATCGTCATCGATCGTGCAGACTCCGGGTCAGTCCTGGAGTCCAATCCGGATATTAGATTAAGCCTTATCGGATTTGCAAACGTCCTGCATTCATAACTTAGTTTGTAGTAAAGATATTCTTTTTACAGCAAGACATTACACATAGAGAGAAGAACATTAATTTTTTTAGCCCCACAGCCTCATAACATCGATGTAAACTAAATTAAGAATGGGTTATGATACAATGTAAAAAAACAACTTACTGATGAAGTCATTGTGTAAACAGCACAATCAATAACGGAAGGAAATCCCTACTTACTTACATTCTACTTTCGGTTTTATCTTTTTAAACTTACAACCTGGATATATAAATCTTTGTGTCTCCTTTACTGATATTACACGTGCTACATTCAATATTTACCTAAATTTTAATCAATACGTTGATTCTCAAGAAAAATTGTGACCTTTTACTCTTTTTGAATATTAAACT
This sequence comes from Magallana gigas, assembly GCF_963853765.1. Taxonomy (NCBI): domain Eukaryota; kingdom Metazoa; phylum Mollusca; class Bivalvia; order Ostreida; family Ostreidae; genus Magallana; species Magallana gigas. The sequence continues at coordinate 8,219,783 of NC_088862.1, read as the reverse complement.
CGGTCATGCAATTATGAAAATTGAAAATGTATGTATTTTTTTTTAAAGGTTTATTTACACTTGTTATCTATTGGTTAGTTGTTGGTCACCCTGTCAGATGACAATTGAGTATTCATTGAACGGGTTTTAACTGACCGATGTTAGCGCGGAAAGTTATCTATAGCTATTCGAAGGCTCTTTTTAGTGCAGATAACTTATTCCCACCTACCCGCTCTTGCTTTTGAGATGTATACAAAATGTATTGGAATATTACGTTAAAAGTATTGTTTTCTTTTGTAGAAATGAAGAAAAAGAGGAAATTTTAATGTATTTACATTGTATGTAATTAACCTAGACTTCAGAGCGCTTCACATCCTAACAAACGTGTTGAACTTGTGTTTTATTTTATAAATTTTTTGTGTTCTTTTGAGTGGAACGAATAAGAACATTACATTCAAATAAAACCAAGTTGGAAAAAGTACATTTATATGTCTCTTTTGTATTTAAAATCCCTGTTTTTAAAACAAGATTTGAATTATGAAACAGTAACTTACTTTTAACATACAAACAAACACTATATTGAAGTTGTAAGCATTCTTGTCGCTGAAATTTATTGTGTATGAAGTCCAAAAAAAAAAAATAAAAAAAATTGTATATGTAATACACAATGTACTGGTTTTTTTTTTAAATCAAAATGATGAAAAACGCACATATACTAAACACAACTGGTGGATTTCGTTGGTTTTTTGTTAACATTGTCTGTGCTCTGCTCTTCTCTGCTTTGATATTCTGTTGTTGTTAAGAAATGGTTTGGAAACGCAGCCATCTGACCAATCTGTTGTAAAAAAAAAAGAAGAAAGAAATGAATCCCTTCATTTTAATCAACAATCTTTTTTATGTGAAAATTTTAATTAAAAAGATTGGAATAAATCAAAATCAGCTTACAGAAAACGTATTCTTTTTTGCAAACAGAGTATCATTTGCCGCTGAAAAGAAAATACACACCGTTTAAAGACAGCATTTAAATTAAAAAAAAACCAGTACAAATTATTTCGACTCATTTTCATTAAAGTTCACATTGAAATATGTAAGAATGGAAGACACTGATTCAATCGATACAGATGGTTTTGATTAAAAGTTCATAGGAATATAAACGACGATCTATTTTTGATGAAAATTTAGATAATTGTACATCCATCAAAAGTATGCTTGTATTTGTAGAAAAAAAACCCTGTTTGATGAGTAGGATTTACTGAATCCACATCTTGTGGCCTGACCTTTTGCGAAATATTTTTTTATTATACTTCATTAAGATAATTCTCTATGTATAATGCGTTATATGACTGGTTCTAGACAATCACGTGTCCTGGCATTAAAACTACATATTTACCTGTCATCGTCACACTTCGCTTCAATTCTTACCCATTTTGAAGCCAAAAGAATTAACAATTCATGCGTAAGAAAAATCTCGAGGATGAGCGTATTTTTTTTTATCGTATTACATCAACAACCGATTATCTTTTTCATATCAGAAATCTTATATTGTAAGTAACCAGTATACAATATCACTACGCTTTTGCTTTACATAATTCATAAGGATACGAATCCAACGAATGTTAGTATATTATATCACCTTATATTCTGCATAATAAACAATCATTGCATAGACCTTCGGGAAATATTGGAATATTTGCCAAAAATCATGTTTCCCTCAGGCGTTGCCATAAGAAAATATGATGTTCCCTTGGGGAATAAATCTTCATATTTTCCTCACCATGATTATACAATAAATGTATGATATTCCAAAGTTTACAAAATGTCTCTTACTAATGAGAAATATTTAGTCCATGCCCCACTTGGCGATATCGGTTCTTTCCTTTAAGCATGTCAAACTCCAAATCACCAAGGACGCCCCGTGGCTCCCTCCTGTCCAACAGATAAAAAAAGAAACAAAGTTATATTCAATTTCATTGTTTGAATATAAGTAATTGCAAATGGGCGTGATCACCCCCCCCCCCCCCAAAAAAAAAAACCCGGATTAATTTCAATGGAAAAGTTTTAGGGAAAATGGAAAAAATAAAACAATGTGATTTCTAACGTATGACGATATATTTTTATTATTTTATGTCATTTTAATTTTGTTTAAAGTTTTAATATGCAGTCTACAATGTTTTTATATAAGTAACTATCTTTTTCAGTTGGTTAGGAACTTGGAAATAAATAATTATATCTATACTACTATTTTAAAATAATAGACTCGAATTTTTTAGCTTTAATACCGATCAATCGGAAGAGTACTGTCTTTTGTTTTATATATTTTAAACATCATTGGTACTTGAAGATTACCAATTTGTATTTATTTTTTCTCAATCAAGCTTCGTTTATTAATAATCAACGAAAATTCCTCAAAAAATTCCGGAAATCATCTGAATTTTTTAGATTTTACAATCTTGCGCATGTGCATTACATTCACACTAAACCACGGAGATTCTTTATTTTATGTTTTCACAACATCACATTTGCATGGATAAACTTAGAAACGATAAAACAAAATACGGGAGATAACTCTAACACAGTGCATTTATTAAAAAAAATCCCGAGAGTTTCGAATGTCAACATGGTGTGTAAAAAACGTTGTTGAAATATGTTGAATTCTGCAATTATAGAATTAAACTTTTTAAAGAAAGGTATTTACAGCTTCAACACGGTTTGTTGTGAACAATTTGACTGTTATTTTCAATGCAACTTTATTAATTTTCTCCAGAGACATAAATAAAATGTTATCTATGTCTCTGTTCTCTCCAAAATCTTTTTTTTTTGCTACATTACGGGAATATGGGAGGCATTTTAACTGTGGTGAAGGCCTTTCCCGAGACACAGTTAGATTATTCCAACTCAGCAGAGTGTAGTGAAATTAATAGCCTAAACATTATTGTAGGCTTCAAGTTTGGTTATGCAAATGTCAATAATATACGGTGTTTCGATGTCTCTTTTTTGTAAATGCCAGATATCATATGCAATGTCAACCCGTGCGTGCACGGGTCAAAGTCTAGTCTATATTAATTTTAAGAAACACATTTTGTTCTATACCGCAAGATGATCATTTTTTTGTCGATAATCAACATTATTTTTTCTTAATTAATCAGACTTTTAAACCTTTCATGAACAAATAGCGAAAACTCTACATTCGATTTTAAATATTTCATACCATGTACTTTTAATACAGACCTTTCATGTTTGGTTTCTTCTGGACTATTTCTGTCGGGGGATTGTGTTGCTAACGACAACACTGTTAAGCACAAGGTAATGGTACAGATTAGCAAACACTTTGTCATAGTAGTTTTATCTATAAAAAATAAGAAAAGCTCACTAAAATCAACTATTCATGTTTCAACGAAGTTCTACAATGCAAAAAATCTGAAAAAAACCCTCATAAACAATAACAATGAAAGGATTTAAAAAGTCATAATAAATGAAATAAATATCGTTTTCGTTTTACGGACAGACAACATATGTTCATGTGTATTAGCCAACAATCAGTTGGCCTTACTTTGAGAATTTCATCTGTACGAGGTTTGATGACAAATCTCAGCATTAGTTTTTGATTTGATAAGACTTCTTTTTATTCGATGAAGCAGACATACGTAGGATCCTTATGATTCATTTCCCGGTGTCATGGGTTTCCGATAGTCTAACATTTAACGCTACCCCCTGATGAATGTCTCTCCAGTCAACACTTTTGAACTATCACAGTTTTAACCTACGATAATGCATAGAACATCGCCGATACCAAATCAAAGTTAGTCGTCATCATATAGAGTTTCTAGTTATAAATAAACTGGATGCGGCATTCAACCGATGAAAACGGGGGTGATATGTTTCTGAAAGTATGATTCATCAACAATTTTTTTCAAAATATTTTACGTAGCCTTTGAATATGTTCTATAATATTTTCAATTGTTTTTTAAGATTTTATTTCAACTTAATTAAATGCCATAATTATTTAAATTTCCCATTCATTAATCTTTTACTTATATTTTTTACAGTACCGTCAATTTATGGTTATTAATATAAACGTTTTTATTTATAAGAAAGCTTATTTTATAGAGCTATTAGGGTTCGAAACTAACTAAAAAACTAACTAAAAAACTTTACAAAGCTAGTCTATATGATTATTTTAGCAAGTAAATACGTCATCAGAAGTTTATTTGACCGGACAATAAGTACATTTTAGATACTCTGATATTATAAATAGGTTTTTGGCAATTTTAGGGACTTTAATTAAAGTATTAGTAAAATTTTTTAAAACTCACCTGAGTAATTGTGTGGCTTTAACCCTTTCACACACCATAGTTTTGATAGCATATACATGTATGTATAAGGACAAAAGAAGATTTTATATATCTGATGTCGCAGGTAATTTGGAAAATATTCATTTTGGAATAAATTCACGTAACGAAAATCGACTTTCAGAAACACATGACTATTGAAAACACATGGCGACACGATACTATTAAAAAGTATTTAATTAGCTTATAATAATTTAAAGCTGTAGATTGTGATTAAAAAAAATTAAAAGCAATTTAACGATGCACATCCATATAGTTGAATATATATTTTAGGGCTTCATTTTTTTTTTAATTTAAAAGAAAAAACTATTGTAGGATATTATACACTTTATGATTTAAGGTCAAAATCTCCATCACATATTATTATTTGAGAATCAACAACGTAAAAGATATAAAGTCTAAAGAAATGGTAAAATTTATAGTTTGTACTTACTCATATTGATACCAAGGGTTCCAATGCTGCAGAGAGATACACGATCCGGTTTTTATACTGTTCGTGTCCCACTCCCTTTCATAAGATGAGGCTCATTGCCATCGTTTTTTACTTTAATAATTATTATATTCTGTTGAGAATTATATAACAAAAGCAATAATATTGACAAATTTTATTATTTCGACCTTGATATATTATAATAATGATCACAGTCTGTATTTTATTGATTTATGAATTGATGTATGAAGAAAAAGTTTTTTTTTCGATATTAAAAGGCTTATTTTATTCGTCAAAATCATTTAAACATATCACCCAATGATAAAAAAATATTTTGTCGTGCATACTTGAGGTGATTTACAATGCATATATTTAATGCACAAACACAATATAATTAATTAAAAATGAAAGGGGAAAATGCATTTATTATTAAAGGAATACGTCGGCAAAGACACCAAAATGACATGTTTTTTTGTCTCCCTCAGATCAAGTCGTATGATTATATATTCGTGGAAAGCAAGTAGAGTAAAAGTGAATAAAAACAACCTATCCTGCGAGACAAGTTTTCTTCATTCAGATTTTCAATTACAGATACAAAAAAGTACGGAAATGTCCAGAGCTTTCCTGGGAGATTACATAATAAGTACCTTGAGAAGAGAAACTTTCTTGTGCAGAACTGCTTGAAGAGGCGGTTCAAAGCTAATTTAACTAATTTCCATGGGCTTACGTGTACTTAGTCACTATGAATTATCAGATAGATTATCAGCAACGCAACAATTACCCTGGATCTTCCGTTTTCTTGGGATTATTCTAATAAGAGTTTTTTTTTCTTCAATATATTTTTCTTCAGATTAATATTTTTGTATTTACTGAATATTTAAATGTAAATGAATGAGTTGGTTTTTATGAATTGTATATGTACAGGATATTTATATTCTGCAATTTTATATTTACTTTATTCGATGAGGTGACATGGTGTATATATTCACGAAGCCTGTCGAGCGGATATAACAATTTCAAAGAATTGGATAAAGCAAATATAGAATCACACAGTTGTGCATATTTTATTTTTCTCATACGGTTTGATTTAGATTATAAAACTTTTCAGACAACGACTTGAATAACATGATTTTTTAAAAATTCTAATCGATGATGTTACATTGTATTATGCGGTCATCGTGAACTTGCGTTATACAATTTAGAACGTTACTTTGGAAATAAATAGAGCTGTTTTAATATAAAATACACTAAAATAGACCTTGAAACAATTTTTATATCTAAATATTTTTGTGTTAAAGCTCAAGCACTTAATTAAAATTGAAATACTGAAGACTTGAATAGGCAAGTGTGAGTAATTGTACATGTATAACAATTGTATAACAATTGCGAATGCTCGTTAGTTTGTATTGACTGGATCGTGGAACATAACATAAAATAAGTTATCTTAAGACCTCAAATTTTGTAACACACATAAAGGTTTGCATCATTCGCCTTTTTCTCTCTCGACCCTTCCGATACCAAAACGTAATGTCATTTATAACAGCTTCCAGAACTGCATTAACATATAAAAAGACCGGATATGCAAAAAGTGTTACGATGCATTATTTGCTTCAATAGACAGGAATAACAAGAAATGAAATTAGAATTGATAGATAAGAGATAACATTTGGGATCGTTAAAATCTTAATTAAAGCACATGCCACTCCAATAACTAAATCAAAAAGTTGGAGGACACAAGCTCTAAAGGAGAAATATTTACAATATTAATCTATTCAACTGTCTTTATCTATGATAACATTACGAATCAATTTCAAAGCCTATAGCTCAATAATTTCATAAAAGATGAGCGAAACAAAATGGGAGTGTCTTATAGCAAAACCGACAAACGGTATTTTTATACCTCAATATGATTATTCTATATAAGGCGCCATCTAATTGGTCTACAGCGTCCAGTGACAAGGCGAACAAAACGTCGTGTCTCCCAGGGAATAAATATCGTGTCTCACTTCTTCCGAAGTCTCGGGATTTTTCATTCAAAATGTACGAAAAAGCTAATTCAAGCGTACGATGTTGACAAAGATGATCAAATCATAGATATTTAATCATTTAAATTTTCTTTACATAACAAAAAACCAATTTTACTATATTTGATTCGAATCTATAAAAGAAAAGAGAAACAATAACGAAAACCCCAAACAATCACGACGCAATTGCTTTCGACAAGTCGGAAAAATATTAGAAATCGACGTATTTATGTAATCATATATTGTTCAATATAACAAAACTTTTATTGAATGAATGCTCGGGAAACATGAAGATTTATTCCCCCAGAAAAATCTTATTTCCCTCGGGAATAAATCTTTAAATTTTCCTCACTATCATGCAATGAATGTATATTGACTGCGCCGCGTAGTAATACATAGAGCGTGCTTCATGAAAAAAATAATGGTTTTAAAATGTTGTTTTAAGGTGTACTGTAAATATAAGTAATAAGGCATCATTTTTTTTCATATTAAGAGGTGATGAATTTGGTCGAACGTTGTCAAATCTATCATAAAGCCCTTAAAGCGCGTTTTCAAAAGTCGTTGTAACGCAAATAAGGCGTTTGTAAAGATATAGAAAAATATTGTAAACCAATTTTAATTCGCGTGCGACATTTTTTGCGAGTTTCGCGAGCGCCTTGTCGTCGCCACTATTTCTTACCGTGAACCTGTCATTGTCTTATGAATCTTATAACAAGACGGGTCTGGAGAAGGCTTGATTGCAATCATTAGTCATCGCAAACCAGCTTATAGGAACTGAATAGGGAAATAAATCGTCGCGAAAAAAAGTTGTTTACAGTATTCAATTTAATTGTAAAACCAAAATTTTTTCTTCAATTAATATTTTTTTATGTAATAAATTTTTGTTTATGGCCACAGAAATCATGTCAAAATTTTAATGGAATCTGAAGGTGAATTTGTTGACTTTCCAGCCTCCTCTGCATGGTTTCTAATTCTCGTATCATTCATTTGTTTCCAGCCTCATATTGCTCTAACTTAATTAAATCAATTTTACCGGATAAAAACCCATCCTCACTTATTGCAGATGAAATTAAAATATCTGTTATCAGAATAACAAACAATTAAGACTACGTTACTGGCAATTACGATTGCTTCAAGTATAGTTGTTTAAGGACGACTGGCTTGACGTCATATATGGTATGACTAATAACCGGATCTGACAAATGCAGCGTAGTAATAATAAGCGGAAACCGCGGAGAACCTTAAGTGTAAATATACATTTTACCGCACCATGATCGAAAAAATGGAATTCCACTCCAATCAATGTGTTTCAACCTTTTTGCTTTAACACTAATAAAATGTAATCATTGTATCATGATCCTGATTTGGAACAGAAAGGTATTTACATTTTTTTTTTACAAGTTATTAGACACAACATTTTCTAGAATTACTTATAACTCATAAACATGCTTTTTCTCATTTTGTTTTTAATCTACGAGATTAATAAAAATTAAAACAACAATTCTAATGATTTCACAGTATATGTCAATGTCAATCTGCTGGCGAGAGCTAGATTCAGAGTAAGATGATGTACCATTAGAATATCCGAGCCCGCAAAGTTAACTCGACAACAATATTTTCAATGTTTCTAAAATATGAAACACGTTTATGTTGAGACAACTATTATGCATGAACTTTTGAAATTGCTCTATTCCAAAAATTCATTTCTACGTGTAAAAATGCAATACAGAATGAATAAAAATACATTGTGATTTATATATTGGTAAGACGATCAAAAGGATATCGATGTATAAGTTATTTAAGTTATTCGTTTTCCCGCTATTCATCAATTTTTATGGAAACAAATACAGTTTAACTGGATATTTTTCAAAACAAAAGAAAACAAGAAGCCCTTTGGCCTTATTAGTCACCTGAGTAGCTGCAGTGTGGCTTTTGCAATGTACATTCATGTGCATTATAATAACAGTGCTAATGAAATCATTTTAATATTCAGAGATTGATTAATCAAATAAACTTTCTAAATTTCAAAAAAAAAATGTAGCAAAACATACATGTACAGTGACATAATTAAACAAATCTAAGGTAAAAAAAAAATAATCAATCGAAATACACCTCCCAACCCTGCCTTTAAACTAGAACCCCTGCTCCATGGGCAATGAAATTCATAATTTTGTAAAAGGCACTCTTTCTTTTCATAACTATATACATGATTTATCAGATAAATACACAGAAGCAGAGAAGATTTTCAAAGAATTAAACACTGTGCCGGATAATTATTCCAGTGCCAAGGTAGCATTTTACACCCGTCACAGTTGCATATATCGAAAAATTCAAATATGCAACAGGATAGACCATTGCTTAAAGAGTTTACAACCGCCTTTGTTATCATTGTTTCTCACCGGTCAGGTGAGATTTTTACATTTCAAAAATAAATTCTTGCAGGAAAATTTTTATTTCCATAGGTAAAACAGTTTTGCTATAGGAAATTTGAAATTTCCTATCGTAATACGAGAACTTCCTATAGGAATTTTTATTCCGATAGGATTTTATAAAATCCTTTAGGAAATCTTAAATTCCTAGGATAACTACTTAACTTAAGCAAATCCCTACAGAAAATATAATCCCTAAAGGATTTTTCGAAAATCCTCTAGGATTGTCAATATTTCGTGTAGGAGAATCATTTCGCCTATAGGAATTATCATTTTCCTATGAAATATAAATTTCAAAGGTAAATATCTCACCTGTCAGGTGAAACACATTAAAACAGAAGTGGTTAAACACTCTCTAGACAATGGTATATCATTTGGAACATATGAATTTTTCCGAAATTGTATCTTAAGCGGGTGAAAAAATGCCAGCTTGGCATTGGCATAAATATCTGGCACAGTGTTACTACTCCATTCATTTAGAGCCCCTAACCTAGGGGCCATGAAATTCACAGTTTTGGAAGAGGCACCCCATCATAACTATGTACTAGTCTTATAGTTTATCTGCTTATTAATACTTAGAAGCAAAGGAGATTTGCAACTGACACAAGAACTCCTGACCGAGGGACCATGAACTTCGCAATTTTGGCAGAGGCCTTTTACCTTATCATTACTATGAACTTAGTTCATCTGCTTAATATCAGGGAGCAGAGGAGACGATTTTTGTTGAAGAATTAATGTGAATTTTCTCGTCATAATCATTAGAGCCCCCCCCCCCCCAAACACTAGAAACTCTAACCCAGGGACCATAAAATTGTTAATTTCGGAAGATGCATTCTTCCTCATCATAACTATGTACTTAGTTCAAGGACCAGGGAACAGAGGTGAAGGTTTTCAAAGAATGCATTTTCACTATATAATCATCAGAGTCACACCCTTGACACTGAGGCATTGAAATTCACATTGGTAGATGCCTCAATGCTTATTACAATAATGCCAGCAGTTTCACTGCTAAATGTCAAGGAGTGAAAAAGAAGAATTTTTGATTGCATTGATTTTAATGGATTTAAGCCCAACTCTCGGGCCCCAAAGGGGCAGGGCCATGTATTTCACAATTTTTTCTCCCTTATCACCCGTAGATGCTATATGCTAACTTCCCTTGAAATTTGTTCAGTGGTTCCAGAGAAGTGGCTAAAAGTTTACGAACGACGGACAAAACAAAATAGTAATAGGTCACCTAAATGACTAAAGTGACCTAAAAAGCCAAAAGTAAATAGAAAAAAAAACCAGTCAATTTTATTTGCAAAAAATTCTATACTGTTAAAATTTTCTAGATATCAAAAAATTATGTCTTCATTATTTAATAATACAACACATTCAAAGCAAGATCACATTCGCAGCCATACACGGAAAATGTATTGGATGGTTCATTACATTCCCTTTTCAAAGGCCTCCTTCAGCACGTCCTTTTTCGTGCTGTCCTCGTCACACACGAACTGGACCCAGGAATCTACCAACTGCTTCATGGGAACTTTATCATTGGTTGCCTTGTAGGATTTGAACACTGTTGTCAGGATCGAGTCGTCGTCGTGACCAAACGCCCTGAAGGCGTACAGGAACTCGTCAAGGTCAATGGTACGGTCCTTGTCGATATCGATGACCTTGAAAACCTCGGTGAAACACTCTTCAATGCTCTTCTTGAACTTTGCCTTGTCCTTTTTGTAATCGGCGGTCAAAATGTCAAGGAAGTCCTTTTCGCTTAATTCTTTTCCGGCCCCTGATCGGAATATATACTTGTTCCACCATTTTTCGATATCTACTTTGACGGATTTGGCTTTGTCGTCTTTCAGGCCGTGGAGTTCTGCGAATTTCTTTCGGCACTCCTCGACGTCATCGAAAGAAATCATGCCATCTTTGTTTACATCTAGATAGGAATACCAATATTTCCACTTCCTTGTAAGATAATCCATGTTTCTCTGAAATTTAATATAATGTAAATATTATTTTTTTTTATCGTATTAGGAGTGCTGGGTGGTCGTGGCCATTTTTAGGCAATATTTAACTCCATCAGAAAAAGAGCTCTGTATGAAGATATAGGAAAATGCTCAAATTTTAAGTCTGAAATATTTGGATTGTCTTTTTACATAATGTTGGTTTATGGCATAAATTATCATTTGTCAAAGTTTAAGGCAGATCTGATGATTTTGTTGACCACCCAACCTCCCTAATGCAGTTCTATTATTAATCATTTTGGTGAATATTCTATCAAAATGTTTTTCTCTTTAATGATAACGTCTTAATTAAATAGAAATCAGTAATACAGGGTTCAAGAAAAGTTCGTGTCATAATTTTCCCCTGTTAAACCAGACAGATAATTTTCATCAATCTTGTATCAATACATACTTATCAGTTTTTGGCCAGTATAAGTACGTAGCTATCATTTAACATTAAAAACTAAATACATGGGCTAACAGTGCATTTCATTACGTTGCCTTTTCGTGCGCCTGCACTAAGCCATTTTTAAAATAATTAAATTGGTTAGAGAAGAACAATGGAGGTTTGGCCTTTGGTGCGAATTAATGATCACATGTCCGCCAAAAAATCGATATAAAGTTAAAACTATGATGTAATTTAATTGTTATTCGACGAGTCGTGTAATTTTATCTCATCTGGGATTATGAGTAATGAACAGGCCTTTTTTTCTCACACTGATATACGTATATTTTATGAATTGCCATGTTAAGATGACATTCAAATTTTGCCACAGTTTAACAAAACCATGGTTCCCACGCTTTATCAATCTATCTCAATGCACATATTTTAAAAAGCAAGTAAAATATCTAGCAATTTGAATATTGTTTCTTGTATTCGGGTTTATAGATTTAGAAATTAACAGAAATTCTTATCTCCAAAATGTTATAAGGATATTTTAAAAATCAATTTCACTTACTATTGCCTATTTTTTTCTTCAAAATATACTGCGTGACTTTTACACTGAGACTTATACACGTAACTTTCCAAAATAATATATATGCACCATATAATAACTATCAAGGGAAGAACGAATAGTTGCTTTACTAAAATTATTAATTTTTAGACGATTAAGAAGTCCCCGAAATATCATAAAAGATGCGTAAAGAAATCATACTAGCCTTATTGAACAATATTCCTTACATTTTATGAATACTGTGCAAAAATATAAGCGTTGGACAAATCATGCAAATACATTTTACGACATTATATTCATATAATGCATCTTGTATTTTGAAATAAATGTAAACGACGTTATAAGATAATACATTAATGCTGTAAAATGTACATGTACCATACTTTGTAAATCAAAACAAAAAGAATATAGAAAGGTAAAACTGATTAGAATAATATTGATAACACAAATAAAAATGTGTATTTAGATATTTAAAAAAAAATCAAATACATATTATTTCTTAAAGTATAAAAATAAGAAATGTTCACAATAAAACTTACAAAATAATTACGAGTTATGCAATCCTTTGATCACGATGAGGGTCCAAAACCAAATACCAGGTAAGTATATGATTTATCAGCATTTAATTGCCGTCACTACAGGTAAATAAAAAAGGACGAGATATGGATGACTGGTCACGTGTGCGCGATATGCGTAGCTCGTAATCCGCTCGAGATCAAACGGATAAATGGACAAAGGTTTAACCAAGACCCACAACGCTATCATCGCTCTATCTGAGCATAATCTGAAACGGGGGTGCATCCGAACAAATAAGACACCCTACGTTAATTAAATAATAATTTGCAATATTTGTTACCAGATGCGATTAGATGAGTCGTGTGAAGGTTGTGGGATCTTTGTTATCATTAAAGTGCACCATTGTAATGGTCGGATCGGGTTTTTGATATTGGACTTTTTGACAGACAGTTGAACAATGGACTTGGGGTCGTTCTCCCCTCTGATCGTTTCTCTGTAGGTCAAGGTCGTTAGTGACCCGGGGCAGAAAGGACTGATTTTCTTAAGTTGATTTGACCGATTGTGACGGGGGTCATGCGGCTGTCTGAGAGTAGGTGATCGATGAAGTTTGCGGTGATCTTGATCAAAGAATACTTATATAGACCGATGTCATCGATTGAAGCCCGAATTCGGGTTGAATGCAAATTTTGTAGATCAAAAAAGACATTGCACGGAAGAAAAATTGATAATATATTATTTGATTGATTTTTGAAATTCACCAATTTATTATTAGATTGCGAATTCACCAAACTTTAAATTTTGATAGCATGTCTCAGAATTATGTTTTCTTTATTCCGCATTTTTTGTAAGTTGAAAGGAGATCGTGAAACGATGAAGTTAACTCGGTAAATAAACTTGTGTTGAAATTCTTGATTAATATTTTGAAGGCACGGAAAGGAAGAATGCTTGATTGGAATTTCTATTTCTTTTACCATCTCATCATTCGAAGTTGAAAGAAAGCTGGTTCAATCGGTTCATCTTTGAAATACGGAAAAAGGCAGTGTTTAAAAAATAAGCTATCAATAATGTTGATATGCTGGGATATTACTAAGGCTTCCCTTTCCTTGACATTTTCTGGATGACGATTATATAGGCCACCGTGTTCTTAATAAATAACACACCATGTAGATGGCGCAGTAGTTAAAATAATACATTTGACACTGATTTTATTTGATACGTCTCCTAATAAATTGAATTGAAAAAAAGTGTCTCTTTTGATATAAGATCATCAAAACATAATGTAAAAAACAAAGAGTAGTAAAGCGCTTTTGCATAAATCATATTAGGCTACTATTGGAGTTGTCAATTTGTTTTTCAAAGATGGTGTATTATTGACAGCACCAGACAAATTAATACTGTATATGCCTACTTAGTAAAGGAAATATTCGCCCCCGGTTTTTTTTCGTGCTTTCTGTCCTTGTTGTCAACGGGCGAATTGAATTTAAGAATGGACGAAATCCACTATCGCAAATGATCTCTCTTTAAACCCAACTGTACATTGGCGAATTCAAGACGTGGCGAAACTTTTTGCAAGTGTAGAATGGCGAAAATTATGCTAGACGAAAATAACTCTTTACGCAGTTAGTAGAGATGATGATCTTGAATCATTTACTGTCCGAATCGTTTTTATGAGCCCTGGTCGCAAATTGCTAGGTCGATTGCATTTTTAGAACAATAATGATAAAGTACCTTTCAAGTTTTATGGTATTTATTTCAAACTCCAATATATTATGTATTATGAATAACCACAATGACCATGCTTAAAATTTGCATATTCGTTTTCAACCTCTTTTATCATCAATTCTAGTAAACTGTCACAATCAAATCCTTGTAGTTGCTGTAGTGTAAGCTGTTTTTATATGTAGTGGATTTATCCCGTACTGAACCCCAGTGTTTTGATAGACATTTTATTTTTATCCCCTATGGAGCCTCATGTTTTTCAATTTGGCATTGGTCAGCATAATAGACTCAACCTGGGTCATTCTACCCGCATTGTTAGGGCTTTATAAGGTTTGAATTTTGCACGTCTGGACAGAGCGCACGATTTCCCCACACGGATCTGACCACGTGTATTTAGTTTTGTAATTGCCTGATAACTAAATTTCCAGACGGGGTAAGTTTGCTTTTATTCATTTATATCTAAGTGTGGAGAGTTCACTCTGTTTAAATGTATTATACGGAGACCGGTTAGGGTCATTAATGCATTGTACTTATGTAAGCATTATAATTAAAGGTTCCCGGGGTTAGTCACATTCTATGCATGGACGAGGCTCTGTGTATTGGCCTGAGAGGTGATGGTGACTGACGGCCTATGATGGACGACCGGAAGAGTTTCCGGAAGTTGATAAGCAGGTGAACTGGTGGACACAATGGACAATGATTCAGGGTAGCATTGTGATGGGCGGAGACAGGAGGATTAGAGCCTAAGGACCGTCTCGAGTCGTATATTGCCGACTTTTTTGTATATTTGTAATTATTGTATATAAATATTTTATTGTATATTGTATTGTTGTAGTTACTGATCAGAGGCTCAGTCATGGTGACATAAACATATAACCAAAAATTATTGAAAGCCTTTGATAGATTGTGTGCATCACTATTTTAATTTGTATGGTTTAATAATAATCTGTAGTTACTGTATACAGGTAAATATTTGCACCGTTTTATTTCTGTCCCCGTTTTCAGCGATCGAATTTAAGACTTTGAGAATTCCAATGTTATCATATCATCTCTCTTTAAACAAAACTGGGCGAAACTCTGACAGGGCGAAACTTAAAATGAAGAGAGCGAAAATCACCTGGGGCGAAAATAACCCTGTATACAGTATCATTTTGGTTATCTATAAGCCATTAGATCACTGCACCGGTTAATTCATATCTAAAATTATTTATTTTCAACCTTTGATTCTTAAAAGAATATTTTACATGTAATATTATTGTAAAACTGCTGAAATTCGTAAGTCGTGGGGACATAAATGTTCACTTTTTAACAGCAGGAATTCATTAAATCAAAGTAAAAAGTTTATGAAAATAAGGATGGGGTAACTTAATACACCATTTTGCAACAATGATGTTTCCTTCTAAACCTGAGGTTTTTTTAATTAGCATGTTAATTATATATGTAATCCACCTCTTTTAATGTAATTTATTGAATGTACGATGTTACAATATATTAGATTTGTTTACCTGCAAAAAAATTCTATGCTTTTCAAGCTGCTTGCCCGAATAATATCATATATACTTTAGAGACGTTCAATTTGAAGGGGACTGGATGTCGGGGCCATTTGTACACTGTATTGATCTCCTTATAGAAGAGCTCCACATAAAATGAATATAGGGAAATACAACCATTGAAAAAAATAAATTATATGGATTGTTTTTGTTTTTTTTTTAAATTATTGATAGTTTATAGTTCAACAATTTATTTGCTTTGTTTCGTATGTTCTCATTGCTTAATGCTGTGCATATAAAGTGTTGTACGGTTTACGATTGTTTGAGCAATACATTTCAATAAAATCATGTTTAAAAAAAGAAAAGATAACCAGACAAAATTTTCTGAAGACAGTTCAGGAATACAAATCATTGATTACTTGTACACAATTCTTAAACACTTTTTATTAATTACTGGTAGATAAATTAGCAAACAGTTTACGCAATAAAATCTGTATTAAGGAACAACATGAATGATAGAAATAGATTTATTAAGAAATCTAAATATTTTATCAAAATCACTTATCTTTACCTTTTTGTTATTTTATAAAACGATGGTGCAAACCGAACGCACGAACATTTTTGGTCTTATATATAACTGCACAACTAAAGCCCCACGGTATATTCTGGTTGACGGACCGTAGAGATACAGTTCCAGCCATACAACAGTGAATATGTTGCGCACGGTTTCTGTCTTATTCATCTAATAAATGAATATTTCTGTAAATATCTTAATACCAAATAATTTATGAGAAATTCATTACTGATTCACCACTTTACTCGCCTTAAACGCTTCCCTAAACACCCTAACCGATCTTGGAACGTAATTAAAGTGTATTAAAGTTGCGTCAGACTCAAGAGTTTTCATATTTACCTGTAGACAAACCACACCATTTCATTTTACGGGGCTGCTGTGGGTGTTTGAAGACATTCAGAGATAAGTAAAGTAACAAAATCTAGAGCAAAATGATCAGAAAGAATGTGACATAAGAATATTCACAGAATATATTCTTGTATGAAACTGAAACTCTACTGTCCGTCAACTCGAATTACCGTTGAGCTACATTTCTGCAGCTACATCTTAAAGAATGATTCTGTTACTAACCGTCTGATTTGATAACTTATTAAACCATCAAAAGTGACAAAGTCAAAATGAAACAAAGGAAAAGGCAGGTCATTAAGTTTTGCATGAACCTACTATTTTTATATACCTTTTCAAAACATTCAACAGGAGTTACATGTCGAAAGCGTGATTGGCAAACGAGATAATATTATAACTTAGGAATTCGTTTTGCTATTGTTATCGAAAACTGTACAAACTTTAGATAACCATTTAAAAGATCAATAATTAATTACTTCCAACTGATATATTTGACAAGGGAACATTGTTAGGAAGACGTAATGAAATGATTTTTTTTTTTTACAACACTAGTGTATTCGAAAGAGCAGAAGAGTTGTAGCGGCAACGTATTTTTTTCGTTGAATAAAACTGATAATACTCAGTCTGGGTAAAATTTTCTATACAATTATTACGCTCTAGAAGTCAATACAACAAACAACAAATATAATATATTTGGGCAAGATTCATCGTATCTCGGTATCCTGCTTGCAATTTTTTTTTCATTGTTTCACCTCTCCATTTGCCCTGCAGTTTTTCAGTACAATTCATGGAAGGCAGATTTAATAATTTAAAAAAAAAAAAATACGTTCGCGTATTGCTTTTGAACTTAATTTTCTAAAATTTCGAAACAATCAAAGTAATAAACATATTTTTTTTTACATGAAAATCTCTTAAATCTAAATTTGGTAAGCCTTACTAATCAATTAGTCAAGCAATCAATCAATCAGATTGATTTAAGATCAACACTTAGCTATTTCCTTAAAAAAAAACCTGGCTCCAGTACGATATTTACTTGATTTAAAAAATACCTTTTTTAAAGTTAAAAAAAATACATAGAATGATTTATTGGTTCTAAAAAGAAACAAAACGTTCCCTGGTCTTTGTGTCGGCATATGGTCTTTGTGGCGGCATTATATTCTTGAGCCCACCTCTAGTTATTGAAAAGGAAACTCTTACTTCGGACGTTGAACCAATTGCGCCAAATGTTCGAAGTTTACTGTCAAGTGCAAAGTAAGAAGAGTTTGAAAATAAGACATATAAACAATCAAAACGTTTGTTTACAAGCCTTCGCTGAATGCTTCCATGATGATGTCTGTGACATCGCTGTCTTCCTCGGTGACGAATGTTACCCACGCACTGACGATGTCTCTTACAGGCAACGCCTCATTTTCTGGATCGACATTGAACAGAGAAAATATCTTTCTTACCAGAGCCTCGTTCTCGTGTCCAAAAGCCTTTGATGCATTAATGTATTCGTCCAGGTCAATGTTGCGGTCTTTGTTAGCATCCAGGATTGCAAAGATGCAATCAAAGCATGCTTGCATTTCCCTTTTAAAGGCAATCTTGTCTATTTTGTAAGCTTCCGTTAACTTCTCGACGAATTCGCTTTCCGAGATTTCCTTTTTGGTCCCAGTTACAAAGATGTATTTGTTCCACCAGGCATCGATATTGTCCTGGACTCGATTGGCTTTTTCTCCAACCAGCTCGTGAAGGTTGGTGAATTTGTTTTCTGATTCCTGGACGTCCTTAACTGAGACTTTGCCGTCATGGTTGACGTCCATGGAGTTGTACCACATTTTCCATTTCTTCATCAGGTAATCCATTCTTGTTATAAAGGAGAGCTGTCTAGACTTGAAATGAAATACATGTACTGCAAGTAAAACAAATAGCTCGCTATTATGACGTAAGTATATAAGTAGATGATATTGTTTGTGGTGTTTTTTTTCTAAATAGGCTTTTATCGCTAAGTAGGCTTTTTTAGAATACGTAAAATAAAACACATTACAGTGGCGTAGCTAGACCAGAAACGAAGTGCATGCTTAAAATGGAAGGCGGTGTGGGGGCCGCCATAAGACCCCCAGTGGTTCCAGGGTGAATGCTTGTGGGGGCCCAGGGGGCGAAGGCCCCGGAAGCTCATATGGATTCTGACGATTTTTTTGCACTAATCAAAGTACTAAAGAACTGATGGGAGTTGATTTTGTCGATGTTTATTTATTATAAAATCAATGATATGTTATTTTGCATGCAAGTACATGTAGTTTCTAATTTGTATTTGAATTACGCACATTTTTATAATATGAATTTTTGGACTTTTCCCATAAGAATCATGTGAAATAATCTTTAAAGATGAAATTAATTCAATCAAACTATGTATCAGTATTAGAAATATTTCTCAAAATTGTATGGATCCAAGCAATACTGAACTCAAGTCTCGTTCAACCAAACGCTCGGCTGACACCGTAAATCTCCGACAAGAAAGAGAGACTCTCTGCTTGTCGGAGATTTACGGAGACAGCCGAGCGTCGAGTTGAACGAGACTATATTGAACTCTGGCGTAGGAATACATATGACTACAAAAAATATCTAAATTGTTCGTACCATTTAAAATCTGACTATTTTCAAGGTATTTATAAATAAGTTTCCTTGAAAAACAATGCTTTAGCATACATTACATCGAATTTATCAATTATTTTCAAGAACTAAGTCTTGTCAGCAGCGATGATTTGTGCTGAGGTCCAAACACTGTTTCACTTTCGGTTTGTCTGAGTAACTGCATAGGAGAGTTGATTAAAATCAACTCCCAAAAATCATCGCAGAAATTAAAAGGAATGCTCACTATTTAAGCATTTTTTTAGGCAGTTAAAATTGTTTTGTTATAGTTTAGGCATAAAATAAAATCACAAAACTTATCAAAAGCTAAAATAAGAAAACACTTTTGACGTTTGTTTTTGACCCACTCAGTGCGTTTATTTCTGAAGTTCATTTTCACCTAGTTTATTGTGATTAATATCTCAATAAGGCTGTGATATTCTATGGGGGAAATTTGAAATGATTTGTAAAACGAAGTTCAAATGCAAAGTAAATCTTTGCTTTATTAGGTACATGCAGTGTGTTCCTTTTCTTTAATATGGTACTGTAAGACCACATTGTGTGTACTTAAGACGTCTTTGTTTAGCATTGATTCCGGATACAGTAAGACCGGGTGACAGAAACGGGTTGATGGAATAACTAAGTATGGACCTTTATACTTGAATTTTTTTTTCTTTATTTATTTCTTTTACTGAGTTTCTTTCTTCCCCCCCCCCCCCCCCAAATGATGTGCATGCTCAGGCATATAAGCATACATGGTAGCTACGCCACTGCATTACAACGATTTTAGTTAAATACAAAAGACTAATATAATCATATAAAACGACATGAGGGATTTTGCAACGACATAACATAAAGACTGGGGATATTTGATGTCGCACATTGCACCGCCTCACAAAACTTGTATGCCTACACTTTATTCATGAGATAAATTCCACGTGATACTGTTCTCAGTAATGTTCATATCCTCAAACATTCTCCCTTACAAAGGACAATTACATTTCTTTTTGTATGAAATGGGTGTAATTACGTCGGACTTGCAACTATGCAGTTTAGGCTTCATATTATCATAATTGCATATTTCTGTATTGTATTGTATTGTTGTATTTCAATAAAATCATGCTAAAAAAGAAAAAATTACCTCACAAACCTATCTGAAGAATTCACCAATTCAAATCATCGATTACTTGTACACAATTCTTAAACACATTTTATTAATTACTGGAAGATAAATTAGCAAACAGTTTACGCAATAAAATCTGTATGAAGGAACAAAATGAATGATAGATATAGATTTATTAAGAAATCTGAATATTTGATCAAACTGCACTTCTCTTTGCCTTTTTGTTATTTTATAAAACACGATGGTGCAAACCACATTTTTGGTCCGTCCTATATAACTGCACAACTAAAGCCCCAAGGTATATTTTGGTTGACGGACCAAAGAGATACAGTTCCATCCATACAAAAGTGAATATGTTGCGCACAGAAAGTTGTGCACGGTTTCTGTCTTATTAATCCAATTAAGGAAAATTTCTGTAAACATCTTAATACCAAATATTTGTATCAGAAAGTATTACATAACACAGTATTATAGTTAAATAATAACATTAATGAAAACTTTATTAGATTTCATTTAATGTATTTTATTTGAATGTAATATGCCTTCAGGGGTTCAGCATCAGGGGTTACCCACAATGCTTGTTGACTAATCAAATTTGTGGGTCAATACACGTGACAAGTTTCAGCGTCATTTTGGTCGACTTTAGTGGGTAGTGTGAACAAACAGAATATCTCGTCAGAATAACCCACCCCCATCCCCAGCATGTTCCCCTGGATATTGCTGTTTGGCAATTTTTGTTGGCATTTTTTGTTTTATATGACGCCAACTTTTTATTTGTATTACATGAAGTATTTTTTTTACTTCACAAGTCTGCTGTAGGTATTTGAAGATATTCAGAGGCAAGTAAAGACATTTAAAATAAATGATCAGAAATTATGTAGCATTAAAATGTTCACAGAATATATTCTTAAACTTACTTCATAAGCCCAAAACCGTATGCAATTTTTTGTATGGATAGAACTGAAACTCTACGGTCCGTCAACTTGCATTACCGTTGAGCTACAATTCTTCACTTACATTTTATAGAATGAGACTGTTATTAACTGTCTTATTTGATAACTTATTAAATCATCAAAAGTGGCAAAGTCAAAATGAAACAAAAGAAAAGGCATGTTATCAATTTTTGCATGAACCTACTATTTTTATGTACCTTTTCAAAACATTCAACAGGAGTTACATGTCGAAAGCGTGATTGGCGAACGAGATAATATTATAACTTAGGAAATTGTTTTGCTATTGTTATCGAAAAGTGTTCAAACTTTAGATAACCATTTAAAAGATCAATAATTAATTACTTCGAACTGATATATTTGACGAAGGAACATTGTTAGGAAGACGTAATGAAATGATATGATAAAATAATTAACAACACTAGTGTATTCGAAAGGGCAGAAGAGTTGTGGGGCAACCTACTTTATTCGTTAGATAAAACTCATAATAATGGTTAAAAATTGTCTATAAAATTTTTACACTCTAGAAATCAATAAAACAAATAACAAATCTATTATATCTGGGCAAGATTCATCGTATCTCGATATCCTGCTTGCAATTTTTTTTTTCATTGTTTCACCTCTCCGTTTGCCCTGCAGTTTTTCAGTACCATTCATGGAAGGCAGATTTGATAATTTCTAAAGAATACGTACGCGTAATGCTTTTGAACTTAATTTTCTGAACTTTCGAAACAATCTAAGTAATATTTATTTCATGAAAATCTCTTAAATCTAAATTGGGTAAGCCTAACTAATCAACCAATTAATCAATCACGTTGATTTAAGATCAACACTTGGCTATTTCCTTAAAAAGCCCAGGCTCCAGTATTACATTCACTTGATTTAAAAAATACCTTTTTTTAAAGTTGAAAAAAATACAGGTGTTTCATAGAATGGTTTATTGGTTCTAAAAAGAAACAAAACGTCCCTGATCTTTGTGTCGGCATATGGTCTTTGTGGCGGCATTATATTCTTGAGCCCAATTCTAGTTATTGAAAAGGAAACTCTTACTTCGGACGTTGAACCAATTGCGCCAAATGTTTGAAGTTTACTGTCAAGTGCAAAGTAAGAAGAGTTTGAAAAAAAGACATATAAACAATCAAAATGTTTGTTTACAAGCCTTCGCTGAATGCTTCCATGATGATGTCTTTGACATCGCTGTCTTCCTCGGTGACGAACGTCACCCACGCACTGACGATGTCTCTTACAGGCAACGCCTCATTTTCGGGGTTGACATTGGACATAGAAAATATCTTTCTTACCAGAGCCTCGTTCTCGTGTCCAAAAGCCTTGAATGATCTAATGAATTCATCCAGATCAATGTTGCGGTCTTTGTTAGCATCCAGGACGGCATAGATGCAATCAAAGCATTCTTGCATTTCCCTTTTAAAGGCAGTCTTGTCTTTTTTGTAAGCTTCCCTTAACTTCTCGACGAATTCGCTTTCCGAGATTTCCTTTTTGGCCCCAGTTCCAAAGATGTATTTGTTCAACCAGGCATCGAAATTGACCTGGACACGTTTGGCTTTTTCTCCAACCAGCTCGTGAAAGATGGTGAATTTGTTCTTTGATTCCTGCACGTCCTGAACTGAGACTTTGCCATCATGGTTGACGTCCAGAGAGTTGTACCACATTTTCCATTTTTTTTACAAGGTATTCCATTCTTGTTATGAAGATGAACCGTCTAGACTTGAAATGAAATACATGTACTGCATGTAAAACAAATAACTCGCTATTATGAGCTACTATTATACGTATTATATATACGTATAAAAGTAGATGATATCGTTTGTGATTTTAAACTAAAAAGGCTTTTTTCGCTAAATAGGTAATTTTCGATTACGTAAACTAAAACACATTACAACGATTGTAGTTAACTACCAAAGACTGGTATAATCATTTAAAAACAACATGAAGGATTTTGCAACGACGTAAAGAATGGGGACTTTTGACGTCATACATTGCACCGCCTCACAAAACTTGTTGTTACTAATTATTCGTTTTCTGAAAAAAAAAATAAATAAATGCACCACAATTATGAATTTTTGGGTATTGTTTGCCAAAGGGTCATGAAACAAAACAGAGGGAGCAAATTTTAAGCTATGTGTTCTGTCTACGCTATTGTGGGACAACCCTGGTACACCATTTACCCTAGTAAAAAAAACCTCTTGTGTTGGTTTTCATCTGAAATGTTGTAACCAGTGATAACGAGTGTAATGATCAAACTATTTCGTAATTACTTCTAATGTAAATATCAGACAAATGTAGATTGTTACATCAGACTTGCAACTATGCAGTTTAGGCTTTATATTATCATTATTGCATATTTCTGTAAGAATTAAATATTGTATAAATTAAACGAGGTTTTTCCACATAACTAAATACTCAGGTAAAGATTTTTTTTGTTGCATTTATTGAGTTTACTAAAACAGGTACCGATTGTTTCTTTCCAAGTTATCTTTCTTTCATCCGTTGCAATACGCCATTTTTTCAACACTTCTCATCAACAATTTTGTCCCCTGCTGAACATTAAAAAATGACAGTGAAACACGTTGTGTTGAAGATAAATTTGTTTTTCTTTTTAACTTTACAGTTTGTTTGATCAAAGACTTGTTTCTGTTAGACGAAAAATTCTTTCCAGCAACACTTCAAGAAATCTTTTGGTTTAACATTAAAAAACTTCGATGACGTCCCCCATTGTATATAGTCAACGTTTATTTTCACTATTCAAGCAACAGTTGTTGGATATATAAATATCCAACTGATGGGCAGTTGGATATTTTTAATATCCAACCGCTCATCAGTTAGATATTCAAATATTCAACAGTGCATAAAACAAATAAAAATGACAAAATGTTGAAACGCGTATGTCCAGCATAAATCCAAAATTATAACACTGAATCTTGTTATCCATAAATTTATATCCGATAAGCCACGAATGAAATTTCAGAAGAAATATCTCCTTTTCATAATTTTGAAAGATTTGGGATCATATATAAATCACTTCTATAAACACTTTTAGACTTCCTCTTTGAACCTTGAACCATATCAGTCCTTTTCCTTAGTTTTAACAATTTAGGGAATATTGTCGCACTATGACTTCATAAGACTCTTTCGTCAAATTTTTTTGATTTGACCTTTCTCCTTGCAAGTCTAAAATATCATTCAAACGATATCCGTATCTTTCCCGGTAGTGTAGACCTCTATATACATTGAATGTACTTTCATTAAAAGAATCATCATCTAAATCTAATTCTGCTCAGTACAGCGGACTGGTTTACTATAACATGCGCACCTGTTCACTCGTCCATGAATAAAAGGTGTGTTTGGTTAGGCTATTGTGTATGGTACTATTGGAATCATAAATGAGCTAGATGCTTTTGTATTACAGCACAGTTGGATATATGAATGGGTCAATGCTTCTTTGAGGTTCAATAGGGGGATTTTTTTTAAGTAAGATAAATAACTCGATAGTGTTGAATAGTTTAGAGAAAACATCTCGTTATTTATCCATTACATAAAAGGCAGGTCTTATTCCTCCTAGCAGAGCATGTTTTATTATTTCTGACATTTTTCACAGGCTGATGAACTATCAAGCAGTAGGCCCGATATCAAAATATAAACTGAAAGAGAAATGCATCGATGATACAAAAGAAAATTATTTATAATTAATAGCTCATCAAAGTATATAAAATTTAAAACATATTACAGGGAACCATGCATTCTGACCAGTGTTTATAAATCCGAACATCAGATATTGTTGTATTGATTAAAAAAATATTTTCAAAACCCTGCTTGATAAGGACAATTAATTTGGTATCACTCATGATATCTTAAACATACTTTTACTCTCATTTGTAATGGGTATATGCCGAAAACAGTTCTGTTTGAAAAAGATATTAGAGAGTTTCGAGGCCCGTGAGGGCCGAGAACTGGATGATATTTTTTCATACAGTGTTAGAGACATACTGTAAACGTTTTATATTTGGCGTGTACGATATTTTTGCGGAAATCAGTTTTTTAACAAGTTGGCGGGGATTTGAATTATCCTTTCCTAAATGTGACTATTCTTATACATAGGCATAGCATTTAACAATGTACCTGGTTTAGCGGAAGCTGCATTCCGCCAAAAGCGCTAAATAGAATACACAGCCAAATGTAATACGTTTACAGTATTTCGCACTTAAAACACTGTCATTGAATTTCATTATTGATTTACTTGTACCTGAGACATTCCCATTTTGAAGGATATCAATACTGTAACCACTGGTAACGGTCTGATACTGAGAAGCTCACTCATATTGGACTGTAACAGGTGCTCGAATAAAGGAATGACACCACAGCCAATTTTATTCTAATCGTTGAGCTGTAAGTATCTTATCATTTACCTAAGGCTATCCTTAAAACAATGTTAGTTTGGAATGGCCGCCTGGAGGTTTCAAGACCCAGAAGAGGGGGAGAGGATTTTTTTTGATATTTCAAACTTGAAGTTTAATTAATTAATTAATTGACGATTTGCAGCTGCAAATAATTAAAAATGATGTATTGTAGTTCAATTACATTAAGCGCAGACTGACTTCGTTGAAAGTTCACAGTAAGCAAAGTTTTAACCAAAAAAAATTTGATGGAAAATTATTGAATCGCGGAAATAAGTACTCGCGTAAAATAAGGAATCTACAGTATTGTCTGAAAAATGTTTGGCCGGAAAATTGTATGGAATCACTGGGCAGTAGATTGAAGTATGTTCAAATTCATGATCTTCGGGATTTGGAGTCAGAATGGGGGGTACTTTTTATTTTTTTGCATAAGAATACTAGTATGTATTAATAAAATTTCAGATATAATTATCAAGAACCCTTCAAGAACTACAAAGTTATTATTTACATGTGATATTTAATACAAACATCGTGAAAATGTTACACAGCGTTAATGTTTTATTCTTCAAAACCACTTGACAATTATGAGACTTCATAAAGGTTCAAATTTTGATGTTGGTTAATTTTCCCAAGAACTGATATGCTACTACACGTTATATAAATATGAAAGCATTCTGACATCGTGCAGTTTTTCTAATTGTACAAAATGTGATCATTTGACCAACACTTGAGCTTCATGGAAAGTTTCAAAATTAAAGAGAAAAATTCAGTTTAAACTTACTTTTGTTTAAGTCATTACCCGAAACCAATACGGGGATCTCTGGGGTTTTTTTCAAATAAACTATAGGATATAAAAAAATCCAAAAACTCTGATACTGTAATAATTTAGGATAATGAAAGTATGTATCAAAGCATTCTGATGAAGTTTTCATTTTAAATTGTTAAACAAGACATTTGAAGCAACAATAGAGCCCAAGGTTCAATATTTAACTTGCAAAAATGTTACGATTTCTTAAGGTCAGACAACACGCTCCTCAGTTATATATAACCTTTTCCAGGAATTCGGTATTAATTTACTATTTTACATTGATAAGCTTTCTTGCAGATATAATTTTTGAAACCCATTTCGGTTAAAAACCGGATATTTTTATTGGAACTCTTTATTGCGAGGAGATACAAAAAGATGCTCGAGGAACGTGTCGTTTGACCTTAACATTATTAACCTAAAAAAGAGACAATTTACTATAAGCCCAGATATTCTTGAAAATGACTATAAGAAGGCCTTGATCACAGATACATGCATAACCATTATTACTCAGGTGAACATTCTGGCCCTGATTTACCAATAACAAGAGACAAATTTTGGATAGAAAGGTTTATTTTGATAATTCTGAAAAACAGGTTAAATGAAACACGACGTCGTGCATGGTCTTTCGTCGACTTCCGATTCTGGGGCCCCACTCTAGTTTCTAATGTCAAAGGAGGAAATTCGGTCGACGCGGCTCGAGCCTCGTTCCCGTTGCGCCGCGAGCTCTACAAAGGTTACCGTCCACCATCAGGTGAGAATTAAGGAGGATTTGAGAAAAAAAGTGACATATGACCTATCAAATGTTCGTTTGTTTGTTTAAAATCCCTCCTTGAAAGCTTCCATGATGATGTCTTTTTTGCCGGTGTCTTCCTCCGTGACAAACTTAACCCATTCGCTGACAATGTCTTTTAAAGGGACGTGTTTGTTTTCTTTGTTGTAAAGAGAAAACGCTTTTCTAACCAGAGCCTCGTTTTCGTGTCCAAAAGCTTTGAATGCGTAGACAAACTCATCCTCGTCAATGGTGCGATCCTTGTTTGTATCAATGACGTCGAAGATGCAATCAAAGCATGCTTGCATTTCCTTGATAAAGCCGGCTTTGTCTTTCTTGTAAGCTTCCGTTAACTGCTGGACGAACTCGCTCTCCGAGATTTCCTTTCCAGCCCCAGTTCTAAAGATGTATTTGTTCCACCAGTCTTCAAAATTGACCTGGACACCTTTGGCTTTGTCTCCAACCAGCTCGTGAAGGTTGGTGAATTTGTTTCTGGACTCCTCGACGTCCTCAATGGAGATTTTGCCATCATGGTTGACGTCCAGAGAGTTGTACCAGATTTTCCATTTCTTGTTCAGGTAATCCATTTTGATTTTAAGGAAGAACTGTAAAAAAAAAAATGAAAAACAAATGTTAAATGTCACATGATTAACGTGCGATTTATGACGTTTATGTAACTTGATGATCTACTTTTGTTTTTCTTATTTATTTCGTTAATCCTGAAATGGTAATTTTTTGCATGAGCTGCAATTTTGTATAAATGCATACACGTACGTACATATTTTCCCTCTGGCCATTCAAATCCGAGACTAAACACTATACTTGCATGAGTTAACGTTCAACCCAATGCCAATCGGAACCTTTTCGGTGTTTCCGTCAGGGCCCGGAAAGTATTTTTCCGAGCGATGCCGGAAAAGCCCAAGAAGTTCCGATTGATCCAAGGTATCAAACCTTTGTAATTTCAGAGTTCATATATCAACCGACCTGAGCTTATATTCGAAACAAATAACAAGGTTATAGTTCGACCATACCTCTGTAGGAATTACCGTACATTAACTGCGAAGTGAAGTGATATAGCTTTTATTATATGCCAGCTTTGAAGTGTAAGGAGGCCTATGATTATCTCGCATGATTAAAATTTGCAACGGGTAAACATTTAAAAACCATAAAATGCCGTTTATGATAGTACTTAGTAAATATCATTGCCCAGAATTGGATAAAAGTACATTATAATCAACATGCTTTTACGGGTTTTGAATTTTTTAATCTTACAATATTTTACCGAAAGTATGTGTTCTTAATTTTTTTGGAAATGTAAAAACTATAATTTAAAAGTCCTAGAAGGATTCAAACTCGTGATTTACATATTCGTAGATCAAGCTCCAACCAACTGAGCTATGGTGTTATTAAGTAACAATTTTAGCAAAGGAAAAAAATGATGATAATATGATGTCATTGATAATACATTATTTTATTTTTTATTTCGATAGGAAGTACGTCCCAGTGTGGAAGTGTTAAAACTTTAATTATACAACTGCATTTCAATTTTAATTGTTTTTCTTTTTCTTACCTTTTTTTGTAATTGTATACTGGATAATGCGTCTAGTGTTTGATTGCAAGGATCCTTTGTTATGCTGAACAAATTATATTAACAATTAATAAGTATATTTTGGGTGGGTTTTTTCTCTGCAACATATGGGTTTTTATTTCGACAGTTTACACAGCATATATTTATTTATAGCACGTGTTGAATAACTACATGTATGCAAAAGCCAATGTGGCATTTTTGCACTAGTCTGAAGTGCAATTTCTAAAAGATCTACACGTGATTCATAATTTTTTTCAAGGGGTGTCTGCGGTGTATTTTCGGTAATTTTAATAGGTGAATTTAAGAAAATTGATTTTTCCAGTAGCAAAATAACAACATACCATTTGTATAATAATAGGATTCTGAATTGCCTAGTGCAGTAAGTAGGGAGTTCAACCCCTGCGAAACACGTAGGTCATGCATGAAATGCAGGTGCGTGTTGACAACGAGGATGAAAAAGAGACAGGACAGTTTCGGATTGTGTACCTTAAGAGGGCTTCATGACTGTATCCATTTTTGTACTATATTAATTTTCTTGAAAAGGAGAGTTCTTTATAAAAACATTTTAAAGTTTAATTATGTTTTTAGAAAATGATAGATAATACTTTATTACGTATGTAAAAATCCAGGGTAGATCTGATTACTAACTCATAGACCACCCAGCCTGCTTAATAATCGAAGGCCCGTGCTCTGGCCGGCACTAGAACGATAAAGAATTATCGCCAGTTAAAGGGGCATGGTCACGATTTTGGTCAAAAATTATTTTTTCGATTTTAATGTTTATAATGCTTCAGTAAGGTATTTTTAATAGACAACCAAAATTTGAGTTCATTTGTTGAGTTAAAATCGAGTTACAGAGCTTACAATTCTTCGCTATGTAAACAAACCTTTTGTTTACGTTTTGAATGTTGAAGTGAAAATTCCAGTTTTAGACCTAAGATGAATGTGTTAATCGTTAGGAACTGTTTATTAATGCTTAAAATAAATAAGAAGATAGACAAATCGGCTTGAAAAAGATTTTTCACTGGTAAATTGAACTTATGTAAACAAAAACAGGGCACGAGCCTTGTTTACTTGACGAAGAATTGTGAGCCCTGTATCATGCTTAAAACTCATCGACTGGCACCGGAATTTCATTTGATCGTAAGAAATGCATTTTTAAAGCATTGTAAATAATAAAAACAGAAAAATAAAATTTGACCAAAATCGTGACCATGCCCCTTTAAGGTGGAATTCTCACAAAAGATATAATTCAAATTGATATTTCTAAAATATCTCTTTAGAAATACGATTCGTCTATTGAATGATCAATAAAGAACGTTATCATGATTATGATGTCAATGTTTTGGTACTTCTCTCAACATTGAAATACAATACACGTACCTTTATTTATGTTATCAAAACATTGTGTTTGTTTAATCAGAATAACTGTCTTAACTGCCATAAATACCAAACTTCACCATTTAGTTATTGCTCGGGGTTCTCTCTATATTCAGTTTCCCAACTCAACTGAAGTTTTATACCAAATTTGATGGAAATAATAATTTGATCAGTTTTAACGACTAAGTTAAAAATGTTGAAAACTTTAACTCGGTCAAGAGTTCTCCTTTCCCTCAGCAGCAAGTGGGGAGGGGATGGATCATACTCAATATCATTGGCCACAGTTCGCGACTTAACTGATCATGAGTTAATTAAGTGCCAGCATTCAAATTACTTGATTTTTATTACAAAAGTTATATAGTAATTTAGCTGCAGGTCTAGATCTGTAGCTCTACGGGAAATTCCTGATTGACAGAGAGTTGAACTTTATATGTCCCCACATGCTAAAAAGTGCAATTTACGGCGAACAAAAATGAGCACTGGTTAGATTCAGTCTTTCGCCCTTAATATTTAGCACAATTCGTGAAATACTTTAATATAAAATTTTAATGAATTTAAAGACATTTTACTTTCTAAATTTCTTTTTTCTTTAATATTAAAATTAATTTTTAATTGATTTCATTCGCCTTGTAAGTTATTCTTTAAACCAACTGCGAATAGCAAAATCGATCGCACTGTGGAATATTGGGGAGTTACTGAGACATTTGAGTAAAGTGGGGAATTCAGTATTAAAATGTCCTTAGATTTATTTGTTTCAAATATACTTGATTGGCATATGATTTGTTTAAAGAAACTAGAGAAAAAAGTAAAAAAAAAAAAAAAAACAGATCACATATTTTTGTGCTTAATGAAATTGCAAGTTCTTTTTTTGGCATGTGCAAGTGTACCATTGGCGACCTTTCAACCCGAACTGACCAGTAGAGTTAAGGTCAGCAGCGAAGTTAAATTCGGAAAACACACATTATGTTCTTTTTACACATGTAAAAGAGAGAGAGAGAGAGAGAGAGAGAGAGAGAGAGAGAGAGAGAGAGAGAGAGAGAGCGAGAGAGAGCGAAAGAGAGAGAGAGAGATTTTGCTTCTGGGGGAGAAAAATGGTTTTATTCGTATTTTTGAGTTCTAAGTTAAAACACTTGCACGTATACAATACAAATGTACGAAAGCTGTTTCTGAGAGAGAGAGAAACAGAGAGAGAGAGAGAGAGAGAGAGAGAGAGAGAGAGAAAATATTGATTTCTTAAAGACGTAACTGCAGAAATGTCTTCATTTTGGCCAATTTCAGAAAAAAAGAATAGGGTTTTCCTTGATTCGGTTGTCTCAAGTTTAACGACCAATCGCGCAGTATTACAAGCACATCTATCCGTGTCATTACAGACACGGGAATAACAAAAACCCTCACAAATAGGAAAACACATAAATATTTTATTTATAAATAATAATAAAAGAGTCTGGTGAAAAACCAATAAGATGTGAGGGTAAAGTGGAGAACAAAGACTCGGGAGATCGGCCGACCGCTCTCTATCGTGTGTCATGACGTCATAATTACGTACTCAGCGAGTTGATTGGCAAAAAAAAAAGTAGAAATTTACGAAATATAATAAGTTTTCATCAGAGTAACATAAACTCATGCATTATTCTACATCATGGTCCGACAGTTTCCTTTCAACAGGGAATAATAGGAAATAAACATATTTTTTCTCTCTAAATTAAAATCTATATTTATAAGAATTTTTTTAAAAAACGTTTTTTTTCTTCCATTGAGAATTTAGACTCCGGTTTTAAAAGCTTCGAGAACGATATCACGTTTTGAGCTGTCGTCACTAGTGACGAATTGCACCCAGGCGGACACGATGTCACGAAGTGGTACGAGTCCATCCTTGGCGTCAAACAAGGAGAAGGCCTTTGTCACAAGGTCTTTATTTTCATGTCCGAATGCCTTCCACGCAAAGATAAACTCGTCCAGTTCGATGGATCTGTCCTTATTCGTATCAATGACGTCAAACATCATATCGAAACATTGCTGCATGCGGTCCCGGAAGGCGGCTTTGTCCGCGTTGTAGAGTCCGCCAAGGTAGGCCAGGAACTGTTCCTCGGAGATCTCCTGGTTCTCTGTGGTCAGGATGTAGGTGGTCCACCACTTCTTCATGTCGTTCTTTACCGACTCGGCCTTGTCTCCAAGGAGATGGTGGAGGTCGGTGAATTTGTTCCTGGATTCTTCCACGTCTTCCATGGAGATCTTCCCGTCATGGTTAACGTCCAGAGACTTGTACCACATCTTCCATTTCTGTGTCAGGTATTCCATCGTTTTGGTTTTGAAATCTATTAAATAAAAATAAAAAAATCAATATTCAAAAAAAGAGAGAAATCTTAAATTTAAAGGCCTGAATTTTTGTAAAGTTTTGAAATATACATGTATGTCATTGTATTGTATGACTGTTTGTAAAAATTCTTTTTTTTTAAATAATGCATAGATCCATCATTGTGTTCTTTTTATTTAGATGTATCATCATCAAAGACATGAAATCTACATTAAGTACCTTGAAGAGTAAAACATTTTTTGCTTATAAATTGGACATCGTTATTTTTTTGTATGTTAGGTTAGTCTATTTGTGTATTCACATCTCTAAGCTGAGAATAATAAAAGCATCAGAAAACAGGAAAAAGCATGTGATCATGATTGTGATGCAGAGTGCAAACACCTAGTATGCAGTTTTGGATGCGGTGCACTCTACAACATATTATTGCGCAAGGTATTAATGCGCACTATTCTAACTAAATACTTCATAAGCATATATTAATTACACATTGGGTCACCTCTTTCATAAATACTTAACGAGGCCGCAAATCAGCACTTTTTGCATTCGCGGCATATCTTCTGCCTACTTAATACACACCAGAGTTAATCTGGAACTACTTTTGTGACGCTACAGCGCAATTTTACATATGGTTCTTATTTCAACATCCGCAAGGTGAAAACGAATTCCTCAATCTATCGTAACTAGAGGAAGGACAGAGCCTTGAAAATCATGTCCCATGCCAAATAAGAGCTGAGACACAAACATGCATTTGATTCAAAACACATGGGCACAATATCGGTTATCCCTATGTAAAACAAAACCTTCATGAATATTCATCGTATAGTTTAAGAACACATGGGATACAATATCGGTTTTCTTCCTGAATAATTATCATATGTTTTAGAAACACATGATACTTAAGAGCTATGGTTTTGTTTATCTAGGTGTGAAATGCATACGTCCATGAGGACTTTAAGAAAATGAAACACAGGCGCTGAGATTTATGAATATTCATAATCAGATTTAATATGATACAGCATCTGCCTTTTAAGTGAATGCATGTTTACATTGCGATGAGTTCGTTTTTCGAAATAAACAAAAATGAACAATAAATGTTTTTTTCTTTCACACTGATAATATCTACCAGCGTAGCGCAGCATGTTTTATCGTCAACTAGTCACCACACACTGAATTTGAAAACTGAGCTTTTACCATTCTATTTAGAATGCATTTTGTGAAAAATTTAAACCGGTCTCAAGATGTATATTGAATTACATCAATACATGTATTTCAATGTGTCTTGTACTATTTTGAAACAATGATTTAATTAAAAAAAGTAAAATATATATTTCGCTATTCAAATATAGAAGATGTGAAAATCTTCTCCCTTTTTCTATCGCAATTGCCTAAATCTCGGTTAACCTAACATCCACTTGTTTATGTCTAGCTTTATATAGTAATCAAAACAGTAGATTTCCACATCTGCTTACTCATTAAATACTTCTATGCTCGCGCACTGGCCATGGTCGCCCATGACTACTTACTGATCGAGTTCATTACTTTGACATCAATATAGAAACCATGACCCCAATGAACCAGCCAGAACAAAACACCATACGCCAAAATTACCCCCACATGCAAAGGTATGCCATATATACGCGGTCAAATGCTATAGGCAATCGCAAACTTTTCGGTCCTTTCCGGCAGCGCTCGGAAATTCCGAGCAGTGCGGAAAAGGCCCGAGAAGTTGCCATTGATGCTGTAGTAACGCTTAAAAGTACTCGTAATTATATATGCATGTTGTTAAGAGGTGTTTGCTGCATTCTACATATTATAAGTCTCTAGACAGACAAAATTGCTAGCAGACTGTACATATATAGAACAGTCTACTTAATGAATATCAACTGCATAATAATACAATTTAGCATTTTAAAATTATACTGACATATCAATTCCTTATTCTAATAATAGCAATTTAAAATTTTGCCTTCTGTATATATAGAGAATAATACATACCCTTTTCCATATCACAGCTTGTATCAGCCCGAGACTCCAATATCAGCCCGAGGGCCGAAGGCCCGAGGGTTGATATTGGTCGAGGGCTGATACAAGCCGTGATATGGAAAGGGTATCTATCATTATATTTATTACATACTTAGCAATAAATTTAAAAAGAAAACCCATCAACTTGAACAAATTGATTATTCATATTATTTGAAAAAGGTCTGGACATGTACATGTATTTGATAAAAATATGAGTTCTTCTTGTTTTAACAAACATGAAGCTACAGAACGGAATTTCATCAGGTTTTAAAAGTTGACTGCTTTAAAACATTTGCTATCCTTTGAAGTTTTCAACTGCACTTAAAAATGTCGACTGTAACTGATAATGTTTTATTTTTCGTCTGTAAACATGCAAAAATGCCGAACCGAGAAAAGGCAGAGGAGTTCCGCAAGGGGTGTGATACGGATCCGTATCAGCCCTGGAGGGCTGATAACCTTTATCAGCCCCGGAGGCCGATATGGATTTTGTGATGTCATCTGTATCACATGTGCAAACCTGTATTTATTACTAAGTATGTAATAAATAACTATAATGTATTAGTTTAAATGCCGTGAAATATAAGCAACCACATTAAAAAGAACCTAACAAAGACGAACATTTTTGAGACGATTGTTAAAATATATGTAAAATAATAGAATGAAAGTACAGTAAAATACACTTATAACGAAGTGCCATGGACGGGCAGTTTTGCTTAATTAAAAACGTAGTTCGTTATATCCGTCTGCTTTACAGTATGTTTCAAACCTACGGGGAATGAAATTAACTTATAAGAGTCAATTCATTATAAGCGTGCTCGCTATAATGCATGTTTAACTGTACTCTAGACTTAATAGTTTTGTCCCGTGTTCTGACTCGACAAATAATTACAAAGCTAAAAATAATTACGTCTGTAAGCTATTCTCTCATAGTTCCCTTTTTTAATTTTTGTATTGTTAAAGAAGCAATAATAACTGTTCAGCACGATAAACGGTCTTAGAACTTAAAAAGGACATAATAAGGATAATTTTATAAGAGGAAGAATTTGAATATTAGACAAGTCTTTCATACCTGATATTGATTTTGGTAAAAATTGTATACATTGTAGTGCTGTAAATTTCTGTACTGTTTTTCATTTTTCCTATCAAGAAGCTTTGTATATCAGTGCACGGATAAAAGATTTTTTTTCTCGAGGTATGTTGGAGATCTAATTAATGGTTGCTTCGGAGGTAGGGGATGTTTGTGAATTTTTCCTGTTTTTGGTAACTATATTGCGTGTATATGAATTTAAGCAGTCTAGATTTTCCTTTATTAAGAGAGGGAGGATGATCATCCCATTTCTTCCTCCATCTTGCCAAGTCAAATTCTGATCCGCTCCGCTCTTAAAAGATAGTTATGCAGAGCGGAGTTTCTGGTCCACTCCGCTCTTGAAAAATATTTATGTTGAGCGGAGCGGACCAGAAACTCTTGACTTTGGATGATGTCCCTCCGCTAGCTAGATCAGCGCTTGATATTCTTGTTTGAGTTTCATCAAGCAAGATTCTTAAAAACGTAAAAAAAAAAAACCCACCACGTAATACAACAAATAATTGAACCCCCTTAATACACCGTACTGAAATAACCAATGCAAACAGTTTATCTATTAATTAATCATAACTAGACATATGTATTATCTGCTAAGAAATAGACGATAACCCACTTATATTTAAACACATTTTCTCAAATTTTATAAAACAAACACCGCGATTTGCTACTATGCAGTTAACCAAAATTACATGTACTAATATTCTAGTCTAAGCAAGCAAAGCTATATATCATGATGTTTTTTTTTGATAGTGAAAAATGGATATGGAATTAAAAAACAATGAACAAAGCATAAAAAAGCGGAATACTATTGCATTGGACAAATTTTTTAACGTACGCAGGGGGATCTGCATTTGCAGAACATTGTTCGCTTAGCGCATCAACGGCAGATTTTGTGATATCTTGCTTTGCAGTTTAAAATTCATACGAATGTTTGCAAATTCTGTGGAGTTGATTTTACAATTATGGTATTAATGCTTCTCGACTTTATGCAGATTAATTTGATTTTTTTTTTTGAATTTTTGTTTACAAAAAGAGGCGCATTTATTTTTCGCTTGAATCCGATATTATACTTGCTAGCGCAGTGTTAGCCACCAGTAATTGTGTGTAAGAAATAATAGGGCGACTGGTGATGGCCAACAGATATGCATTATAAAGGTGCAACGTATTGTTATTCCAAACAACCCAATTGTTGGCAGAAACGCTCGCTGTGACGTCATTGTAAAAAGCTGCAAGTCGGTCAAAGCCTGCACATGTAGACATATGCTGTTGAAAGAGACGTTGCAGTTCCTATTGCACGCCGCGCCACAGCCTTGAAATGCCGAGGAAACAAGCGATAAAGCTAGGCGAAGCAAACATCCATCTACAGTCTAATTGGATGCACAACTTACCCAAAATTCTTCGTTGTCCTCATAAATGGGTACGAATCCTTTTTTTCACCCAGAAAGGGTCCGAATGTTTATTTGCTAGGGCGTCCAAGGCCTATTTTTTGGTAAGTTTACTAACTGAATTTAGTCTAAATTCTCCGGGGGAGGGGAGGGGGCTTCCGTGTATCCCCTGTACATGTGCTTGGATGACCCATTTGTTATGAGTACTATGATCATACATGTATCACCATGCTATCGGAATGATTGTATTGTGATGCTGGGTTCGGGCGACATTTCTAAATAATTTCCTTTCCAATGAATGTTTATCTCAGTATAATGAGTTAAGAAGTAGATATTATCTTGTTACATTATGTCAACGAATTAAATTACTAAAATGGCAATAAAATAAAAAAATAATTTCTTTTTAAATGGCCATTTTGATTTGTACATATGTATATCTATACTCGCTTTTGACGATTTATCGGATATGATTAAAATGATGTAATTAATGGACTTTGAAACTCTCTCTCTTTTTCTCTGTCTCTCTCAAATATTTTACGTTCTTTTAACTCATATAACAAACGCATTCCAAACTTATTTTCATTCGGAAGACACATTAATACCAGTAAACACTCTCAAACTAAAACTTCTACAAATTTCTTATGGCTCCAACTTTTAACTTAACTTCAAACAAAATCATCCCTCATCACACATCTTTCTCTATCATCTAATGCATTCATTACCGACATCATTAATTAGGACTCTTTTGTGGGTTATGGATAATAACTCTTGCGTAGATAAACGTTTATCTCTACACCATCTTGTGAAGACCCGATGCTATGGCCGCGATTCGTACAAGATCATCACCAGAAGATCTAATTACAACCACATGTCTATATGCATATAGATTCTCTGACGCACCAAGTTATCTGGTTCGACATTTACCTCGCTCAGATCATTATTACTACATATTTAGCACGTTGTACGAGTTTTAGTTGACACCAGTTGTTAGCAACTCTTTTCTGTTTCACACATTGCAAAAGTTAATTTCAACAGACATGTTAAGTCTCGCTTCAGACTGTAACTCGTTAAATACGCAATTAAACTTATTTTCATTTATGTGCTGTCTCGGCACATTTCAATTTGTGTTTTATAAAATCGCAATTTTTTCCGTGTTACTTTGCAATATGACGTTCGTTTACGTTCAATCAATATATTGTCGTCTGCTATTTTGCTATCTTGTGATTTTCATCGTATTCAGTTCAGTAATAAAATACCAAAATGGCATGTACAACAGTATGAAGTTATTCAACGAATGAGAATTTCATTCTCGAGTCTTAAAGAAATAAATTACCCTACCATATCATCAATATGTAAAAATAGGAATTGTATGTGTTAAAACGGAGAAGGATTATGGGTATAAGATTAGACATATAGCGAAATTTTTTATTAAATCTTTATCATAGATTCTGAAAATTGTATGCTTATGATATTATTTTTTTTTTTCCAAAAAAATTTATTCTTGGTGAGAGAAATTCGGGAAGGTGTAGGTTGATGGGTGGTTGGAGGTGCGAAGGAAGGTTATATAATTATATATACTTACGGAGATTTAAAATCTAAATAAAAACGTTAATCCGGATGTGTAGGTCTGGAGGAGAATTCCTGATGGCAATTGAGTTGCTGTGTCTTCGCGGCCGAATCGACGTCAACTGGTGGCTTTATGTAGGGATAGAAGATACAATATAGAACCGTTCTGAGCGGCTCAATCAATTACGACGTGGTATCAATGCATACCCACCATTCATGGTAAAACACTTAAGTAAGCAGGAGGTACCATTAGGGGGGAAGGAAAAAATCAAAAAGGGGGGGGGGTATGCTAATGTAGAGAAATTGATTCCGAACATATCTTATGGGCAGACAAACGGCGAAAGCCAATGAGGATAATTAATAGAATAGCCTAATTATGATGCCTATTCCCCTGCATCTACCTCACGAGATTTTAATCTTGTTGCCAATCATAGCAAGAAGTTTCATGATTGGACAGTTAACTCCCCACCCCACCCGCCTTCCAATAAACCACCCTCCTTTTTGAAGGATATTCTGGCGGAAAAAATGTGGCACTTCGCTCTTACTCCCGAGTTTATTTGGGGACAACCATATGAACCAAAAAGAAAAAAAATATAGTTTGAGCTCGCTAATCAAAACAAGCCAAGGAATCTCCCATGTACTCATGCAGCCTTGGTTTCTAATTAAAGACTATAAACGCAAAACATACGGGGCTGTAATGAAAAATGTGTCTCTTGATCCCGCCTAGCCTGGATAGGGCTCCTCTCTTAATTATTGTCTGCACGTACATGTTAAAGAGAAGACTGGACGTAAGATATTATTTGTGTGAAGTTCAAGTTGTAAGAAACTGAATTTTTCAATTTTGAAAAAAGATCAATTGAATAGGTGTAATTTTTCTTTGCTAAGGAAAATTATACATTTCAGAAAACTTAGTCATTCAATTGCCGATGTAACATGTATTTGCTATTTCATATTTTACAGGTTATACTTAAAAACCAATGCTACGGATCGAGATCAAGTTTTATGCAATCATGTAGAAACAACGAACTAAACAGATACAGAGGCTCATAAATTCTCTCCATAGTTAACACAATAGAAATATCTGCCAGATGTCAGTCAGTTCATTCAAACAATCTCCTCAGAGGTTTGGTCCCAGGGCTGCCATATGTTACAGGGGGGGGGGGAGAGAGAGAGAGAGAGAGAGAGAGAGAGAGAGAGAGAGAGAGAGAGAGAGGGGGGAATGATTTGTGATTGGTTTTAACAGATGTTAACTTCGAGCATTTTACGTTCCAAATAATATGATTTTGTTATTCAAGTCCTGTCACAATACACAGACATGTCTGTACTATGATGCACTAATTTTTGTCATTAGTGGCTATAGTGTAACGATTTTTTCGAAAATGAATGAAATTTGAAAGTGTCAGAATTTACTATCATTTTTTGCGATACAATTTCGTGAAGTTATTTTGGCCAATGCTTGTTGTTAATTCTGTGTGTTTCTATTTTGCGAATTAACATTCTCTCTCTCTCTCTCTCTCTCTCTCTCTCTCTCTCTCTCTCTCTCTCTCTCTCTCTCTCTCTCTCTCTCTCTCTCTCTCTCTCTCTCTCTCTCTCTCTCTCTCTCTCTCTCTCTCTCTCTCTCTCTCCTGATTTTTACGTCTGTAATCTGTAAAACGTAAAACATTGCAACAAAGTCATATTCCATTTACGTAAGAAAAAGTTTCAAGTGAAAACCCAAATGAATTTGAATGCTGTGAGTAATTGCTAAAATAATAACACACATAGATAACAACATACATAAATTGGAGAATCAAGGCATTATAACACATTACGTACAGTTGTCTTAAGTTTTACAGCTCTCTGATGAACTGCTTTGTCTATCGTCAGTGTTTTGGGCTCTTTAGAGAAGAAGCACAAATATCATAATGGTGTTTTGTCTATATGGCCACTTTTATCGTCTTGACACCTCTTTCTCTCTGTCTTTGTCTTTCTGTCTTTGTCTCTGATATTCTCTCTCTCTCTCTCTCTCTCTCTCTCCTCTCTCTCTCTCTCTCTCTCTCTCTTTCGTTAGGTTTTTATAAACAGTTTTGCATAATTACTACTACATGTTGTGTGTGGAAATTTCGCATTACATAATGGACAGGAATGCTATGTTGTAAATATTCATATTTCAGGTCTGTGCAAAAACATGTTGGTTGATGCAAAAAAAAGCAACAATTAACACCATTCATAATTAATAGCTGCATAGTAAATATTTTCCGAAAAGTGTATTAAAAAATCAAGCAATGTACATGTATCTGTAGTCATTATTCCTCAAGTAGCTTATTAATTCCCTTCAGTAATGTTATATAAAGCATGTAAAAAATACGAGTGAATAAATAGATGAAGTACAGACCTAACCACATGTACTTTTCCAGAGTAAAGAAATGGTGGGTTGCTCGCAGAGTAATGGTTCAGCTAAACTCGCAGTGACCGCGGCTCAGTCTGCTAATTAATAGAACCTAGCGATGAGTCTCCGAGATGCTAGCCCAATATGTTTATGTGTCTTTAATGCTTTACCAGCCGTTTTAACCGTCCTCTGTTTTGTTTTACTTTTTTCTTTCTTAAGCATGCGTTGAATGGATTTTCCATCGGAAGTTACCTTACGAACAGCCAAATGGATCATTTTTTTGCTTGTTAAGTAGAAACATGTGAAAAAAACTATTTTTACAACCTTGCATTAATTATTTGTCTTCAGGTAAAATGAAAACATGCTTTGAATTCTTGCGTTCAAACAATATTTATAAGTTGGAATGATCGAATAATCTTTGTTTTCAATTATTTGAATAATCAAACAATATCCCGCGGAAGAATGCTAACTTGAACTATTTAGCAATATGAGACCCTGAAAGATAATAGCAGGAGCTTGTAGTTTTCTATTTAAAGCAAAAAACAACAACTCATTTACAAAGAAAGAATTGGTCGACAGTTTATCTGGTTTTTCACGATTTTGAGAGAGAGAGAGAGAGAGAGAGAGAGAGAGAGAGAGAGAGACAGAGAGACAGAGAGACGCAAACTTACAGACAGAGAAGAGAGAGAGACGGGAAGAGAGATAGAAGGAGAGACAGACAGACAGGAGAGAGAGAGAGAGAGAGAGAGAGAGAGAGAGAGAGAGAGAGAGAGAGAGAGAGAGCATCATGTTTCCTTTCAGCAGACATCTTTCTCCTGCACAAGGTATATTGTAAGTGTCTAATATTTCTGAACGTCATCATTTTATGAGAAATAAGTACTTTCAGATGTTATGCATAGCTGCAATAGTTTTTTCGAGTTACTTGACAAGTACAGAGAAGTTCTGATGGGGCAAAACTGCCAATAGTATTGGCTAAGGTCAACTAAACTACCAGAAAGCAATTTGTTTAGATACCAGCGTACACCATTTCTCCTTTTTGTCTCCATAATAAGCTTTAGATAATTGAAACAACGTTTCTTATCATGAACATTGGTTTGCTTAATTATTGTTTAACCGGTACTGTAGTTGACCTGCAAAAATAAGGTCATTATAAGATAGTCAAGGTCAAGGTCCCGCCTGCTTAATTAACACTACAACAGGATTATTATGATAAGGGAACTCCAAACGTTAAACGTTTTGGTGGAAATCCGGGTTTTGATTGTGTAT
This sequence comes from Magallana gigas, assembly GCF_963853765.1. Lineage (NCBI taxonomy): Eukaryota > Metazoa > Mollusca > Bivalvia > Ostreida > Ostreidae > Magallana > Magallana gigas. The sequence goes on along the minus strand of NC_088862.1, from coordinate 8,177,339 downwards.
TATCACAAACGCATCTGTTTCTCTATAAAAATGTTTCTGCATAAACAAACAGATGATAAAAGTTACATCTAGAATTGTTTTTACTTGTCGAGTTTGCAGGGGATTGAGGACTTTGTCTTACACACTCAGAGCATGGCCAAATTCAGAAGAGGTCAAAAGTCGCTAGTTCTGTTGAAAGTTCGTAGAGCGTACGAATGCTTCATCAAACGTTTTGTACATGCAAATAAAATGTCATAGAGATATTATACAGTATTTTTCTCGCAGAGTAGAATTGCTCATATTATCACAGGTTAGAATACTGGAGTCCAGAATTATTTCATAAGTTAAGCAAAGAATGATTTTATTTTGCTTAAGTATTGAATCATTTCTAAATAACATTTTCTTTATTTAATTCAACATTAAATTCAACATATGACATGTTTTCTTTCAGTAGAATAAATTACTCACTGGAAATTTAGAAGATGAAAAAAAGACAATGTAAGGTAACATTCCAATGGATTCAGTATTAATTATCTAGAAATGTATCAACCTAATTTGTAATGAAATAAAATCAAGGATAAGGAATTTTCAATGTATAATTAAGCATGTATACAAACTATCAAAATTAAGAACCTTATACACGATCTACAAATTTATATAATGTAATTTTGTGATTTATGTGAATTTAACCACAATCTAGACTTTATTTCAGTACATTTTTTTACTACTCTAATTTTGAATTGAGTTTTGTCCTTATGTTTGATAATGACGTAGTACAAAGCCGATTATGATGAAGTAATCAGAAAGTGATATTTTGTGTGTGGTTATTGTGATTTGTGAGCACTGCTGGCTTAGAAGATGACAATTGATTCTAGTACTTTTTGCCTATTAAACGTGTGCACGTGGACTGTTTGCTTCTTTCTGACCAAATCAATAATTGCAAAGCGACGTTGTCTCAGTGTAATATATGTACATACCTCTTAATCAAATTTGTCACTTTTAAACATTTTGTTTCACAAAGTATTACAATGATACATGTACCAGGGGCGGATACAGGATTTGTAGTTGGGGGGTGGGTGGATAAAATTATTGAGGCAGGGGGTCTGGGTGCCGCCTTGAGGCCCCCCGTGGGTCCAGTGCAAAGCCCTGGTGGGGGCCGAAGGGGGCGAAGCCCCCGGAAGCTCCTGGGTTTTCGTGTATTTTGAAGGTAAAACCAGGCTCAACATAGTGGTATTTTTTTAGTTATGTACACTTTTAAAAGATGAAATAAGCAATAAAAATAAACATAGATAAAGTTTTCATTTCTTTTAATCACCAGACTTCTGCCATCTACTATTTCTCCTTAGTGCTTACTTCCTTTACACAAAAGCCTATAACATATATATAACATATTGTTACTTATACCTAATACATGTATTGGATTAAAAACAAAATATTTTAGGCATTTATGAACTCCCAAAATTAACCAGGTTATCAAAGTTACAACATTCTAATGACGTTACGGTATCCGACCCCCTATTAGCTGTTAGAAATATCTGAATTGCGTCAAATCTTCAATATTCTTATATTAAAATAGTCTATTTACCTAGAAAAAAATTCCAAAAATATACAGTAATTAATTAATGATTGCACATAGACCATCTGGTTTTAAATGCAATTATATATTCAGAAATGTTTGCGTGCATCGGAATAGGGAAATGACAGCGCAGTCTACACTTGAAACAAAACTGCTGGGATTTCCAGTCGATTCTTGGTCGAAGCCCCAAGTTCAGGGCCCTGGGGAATTTGATGCAGCCACCATAATGAAATGACCAACACTGCTTGTTTTAAACACAGTTTAATTGGCTGTCAACATGCATAAGGATCAGATGTTTATAGATGTTTATAGAGCAGCAGAATTACATTCAGCATAGCACAGCTGGTGTATCAATGAGGTGTAACATTGAGTCAGGCATAATTATAAATAAAGTGAAACACAAAATGCTAACTTTATCAAATCATCTACAGTCATGCATACTTTGAAAATTTTAGGGGGGGGGGGGGGCGTGCGCCCTCCACGCTCCCCTAAAATCCGCCAGTGGATACATGCAGTTATATATCTACATAAATCATGTCAAGAATTTAGAAAAAATATCTTCGAGTTCAGCATACGTACTCATGATAACATTCTAGATCTGTTATATCTCCCTCTCCCCTCCCCGGCCAAACACCCCCCCCCCCCCCCAAAAAAAAAAAAAAACAAAAACAAAACAAAACAAAAAAAACAAAAAAACCCCCCAAAAAACAAAAAAACAAAACAAAAACAAAACAACTACCCTAAAAAAAAACTTAACCAAACAAAACAGAAATAACTAAACAAATTATATCACTCAATGATATAATTATATCAGAATTCAGACAATTTCAGTTTCCACAGAGCAATCTAAGAAACGATCTCGCATCCTATGGAACTCTTTACATGTACGTAACATCAGAGACTAGTGTCATTTCGAAAAAAAAAATACTCAGATAATTGAGGGTTCAAGGAAATTGACATCCCAAGGTATTAAATGAAATACAAACATGTTAATATCAACAAGCCGTTGTTGCATAATATTTTTTCAAGGATACCTGGGGCCACTGACATAAACAGTTATACATTATACATCTGCCAGTCAGGTATACAGAAAAAAACTAGTTTGACTGCATAGAATTTACGCACACTCAAAAAATGCATCACACAGGTGCTTTATATTAATCGAAATTCGCTGAAGGTGAATAGTCAGAAGCTGAACTAGTTTACCATTATAAGAATATTTTTAGAAAGATATTTCGATAACTGTCTCTATGATAACAAATCAAAATTATTCCCACCACTAGTAGCTCACAGTCTGTGGTTCTGAGAGAGAGAGAGAGAGAGAGAGAGAGAGAGAGAGAGAGAGAGAGAGAGAGAGAGAGAGAGAGAGAGAGAGAGAGAGAGAGAGAGAGAGAGAGAGAGAGAGAGAGAGAGACTCACAGTCTGTGGTTGAGAGAGAGAGAGAGAGAGAGAGAGAGAGAGAGAGAGAGAGAGAGAGAGAGAGAGAGAGAGTTTTAGTTTTCCCTTGTTTTATGTTCGTTAAATCTATTTACTAAATCTACGTTAAAGAGGAACAATCCGTTTACAGTTAAAATATATTATTATAACAAAATGCAATGTTCTCTACTTGAGCTGCATCAACAGAATAGCAATACTTTTTTGTGATATAAAACTAAATTCGTAAGACAAAATCAGAATTACCGCAAAAATTCAGTAATGGTGGCGTATTACTACGCCAGAAAAAGTGTTGGAGTCGTTATCCTTTATACAAATGGATGCTATGTTGATGATATAAGGGTTTGAACATTTTTCAAATTTGCAGGAAAATACAAATTGTATAGTTGTATTTTTCAAACAAAGTTTAGAGTTTTACTTTTTTTTAATTTTACATGTACAGATTTATGTACTATGTTTATAAAATAATGCACGCATATATAATTTTGCTGCCCCATCCCCCCGGCTCAAATCCAATTCGCATCCATTTAATTCTTTGAACATGCTCGAATTCTGCAATTATTACCTTTATAGAATGAAAAACGCAATTCAAGATATAAGAAAATAAAACTTAACATTATAATATCGATATTCGAATAAGAAATACATCTTATTTACAACGGCATAAACACTCACTACATGCATGATGAGCGTGACTTGGAATTTTTTTCAGGTAAAATTTGCTGAGTAGATATTTACATGCTCCTCGATTGAGTATTATAGCTCTGTGTTACATAATAAACTGACGCCTATTTACACGTGCATGCACTTATCATGTGGATGCACGTTATCTTTTTGTCTATTACTTACCCCCCCCCCCCCCCCAACAAAAAAAAAAAAAAAAAAAAAGATCTGAAAGGCATTCATTTGAATTCTTTAATTATTCATAAAAGTTAAGTTTTTAAGAGTTACGAAAGTTTTAACTGTTTTGAATATTGGTTCCTATATTTATTTTGATGCATTTTGAGTTATATATGAACATGAATATTCTAATGTACATACTGGTGTAATTATTGTACATCGAATTTTCTAATCTTGTTTCCAGAAACAAGTAAACATATATATTAAGTAATCTAAGTCATGACAAAAAGACACCAGACTGTGTTTTCACAAATACGTGCGTACATGCAACTGTTATACTTGTAAACTACATCAAGATCTGAATACTCATAGGCGTCGGAAGCAAATTGAAAGTGGGGGGGGGGGGGGGGCTATACTAATCCTCAGAAATATTGAGAAAAAAGTAATTCCCAAAATCATGGAAATCCTAATCCGTGGGGGGGGGGGGGGGGGGGGGGGGGGGGCTAGTATGCTTCTGAATCTAACTTCTCAATCTTTCAAGGTAAATTAGGAACGATAAACTTTCCTGCGAAAAAAAGTGGGGGGGGGGGGGGGGCTGAACCCTCTATCATGCTATGTTTCTAATGGTTAGGTATAACTTTGCAAAAAAAGTGGGGGGGCTAAGCCCCCCCCCCCCCCCCCCCTAGCCCCCCCGGTTCCGACGCCTATGATACTGAAAGGAAAAAAATATGAATCAGTTTTAATCAACGGCACGGCTTGCCTTTGTCAAGATTACACATTCATGTCCATCATGCACATGTACATATACATGACATTGCATGAAGATTTCAAACAAATCAATCTGCTTTACATTTGAAGAAAAACGTTGAAAGAAATTAGGCAAATCTTTTTTTTGCACTTACGACAAAAAAAGAAAAAAAAAAGAACTTATCTTTTAAATAATTTATTCTCTTGTAATGTTATTTCAATTAGTTAACGGCCAGTTCATGTTTTTTTTTATGATTTTAATAAATCAATTACTGCTTTATTTATATGCCTGTATAGAATAAGACTGGTATATAATTTATGATATTTGAAAGCCTCTCATCCACCCTGTACAACACACTTTACCGGGAGGGGGATTAATAAAGAAAACATCTATCTTTAGATCTCCCCGCGACTCCAATGGCCGCATTCTCACGGCAAATAAAAAAAAGTGATTGTGATGATGAAAGTGTTGCAGGCAAACAAAAAGCATGTGTTACCAAATGTATTAACGATTACAGCTGACGAAACTAGCGCTGCATGCAGACAGAAATGCATGAAAAATAGCACATGCTAATCCAGCCCAGACAAGAAGATGGTGTACAATTACGTGTACCGTGAACGTGTAGGTGAAATAATATTGTCCAAAAACCACAGGTTCGAGTCGTCCAAATTCTCGGAGGAAATCGGCGTGAGTCACACGTGAACACGTGGTTTACAGACATGAAAAACACGTGAAATTATTGTTGTCATTTTAAAACCGATGAAATTAATTTCTAGTAACAATAAAAAAAATATTCTGGAAAAATATATTCAAACGGCAATACAAACTTCCTAATTAAAAAAAAAGATTTTTATTTGGTCAAAGAAATATACTAACGATGAAATAGTTTATAAAATCATTTATATTTAACCATTGGAATGTTTTTAGTAGGTTTATCGGGGTATGAATGGAGGAGAAAAAAAATATTCCATGTCAACATTTAAGGTGGCTCACTACACCTTGAAATATTTTCTCAAATCAGAAGAAAATTACTTACTTATGATAAATATCATAATGGATACGAAGATAATTAAGTCAAATAGGCAAAAAATGTGCAATTTTGGATGAAAAATTACATTTTCGAAAATTTAATTCAGTAAACATGATCAAAAGCTCCAGGCGGATTCAAACTCATGATCTGCGGTTCAGAAGCCCAATACTTTAACCATTGAGCTACGATGCTACACAACCCATTTGAATGATAAAAACAGTTTAACAAATCATTTAAATCGCCATCAAGATTGTGGCGTAGTGTCTTAAAAAGTACAAGTCTAGGTGTAGTGAGGTACATGTACATGTACATTGTTAAAAATTACTATTGACTATATCACACTCTCTAAGTCTTAGTTCTTCAATTAACTAATAAATTTCATGCGCGGATCCAGAAACCAGACACAAGAAAAAAAAATCATCGGTTGTTTATTTTCGGTTATCTTACTATGTGGATCCAGTAAATTAAAAATTTCCAGACCCTCTTCTCCTAGATACGCGCATTAAATAGTGAATAAACAATAAATAAAGATCACTGAGACACGAAAGCGTCAAATTAAAATAGCTTACATTTGTACTACCGTTCAGTATTTAATATCTCTGGAGGGGAGCGTGCATGGGTTATTCTCAAACACCATATATCACGCAGTTGGAAAACTGTAGACATCCTAATGAACCTATCATGAAAAGCACTCATTATTCCTGAAAAACTCTGTCATAGTAAATTGTATGTTGATATTTTCATAAATTTTACACGTGAATGTTACGTCAGCGCTTGGAATTTATAATTATCGGTGTTTAATATATTAGGTTCAATAAGGTTTCGGATCTCTGTATCTAACTCATTGAACAAATGATGGAGCCGATCATTATGTGAACACAAACAGAAGGAAATGCTTTAAAAGAAAGACAACTCTTCTTACTCTCCCGAATTGATCTGATATCACCTATAGATATGTAATAATTATATCCAACACACACAGAACTCTAGCTATGTATCACTATGATTAATCTTGTTAGTAGCTAATAAGCTGTTGAATTTAATATCGGTCAACACTTACTTCCATTAAAAAAAATGTAATTTCACTTTAAAGTTTATAATATAAAACTAGACTTTGACCCGTGCGTGCACGGGTTGACATTGCATTTGATATCAGACATTTACGAAATAGATACATCGACATACCGTATATTTTTGTCACTTACATAACCAAGCTTTAAGCCTACAATAATGCTATTAATTTCACTACACTCTGCTTAGGATAATCTAACTGTGTCTCGGGACAGGCATTTACCAGTGCCTCCCATATACCCGTAATGTAGCAAAAAACTGAAAAGTTTATTTCTTTTAACTAGATAAAATCATTTCAAAATGTCCAAAAGACTGTCCTAATTGAATTCAACAATAAAACCTGTAGGGTTTTGAAAAGAAATCCCACAGAATAACTTGTATTAATTTCCTGTAGTTTTTTTCTGTCTTAAGAATTTTATTTCATCCTATGAGATTTTAGTATTAAAAGGTGGGGTTAACGTTCATTTCACTTGACAGATGAGATGTACACGTTAAACAAAAGTTCATTGTTATTTTCTCTATCAGCAAATGTTAATATTATATGGCGTATTTTTTTTTTTTGGGTAACTGTATATAAGATGTGGTAAATATGCTATGCAAATAATAATACAACAGAGATGCAAGTAATCTACACATTGAAAAAAAAAGCCCAACACCAGTTTAAATAAATGATGGAGTAGCACTCTACCTTTACCTTCCTGATTTGTAATTTGAATGTCATTGTTTGAAATAATTCTACTTAAGTAAGCTAAAATGCAAACTTTTCTCTTGACCGTTTCCTAAAACATCAACAGTTGAAATAAATTAATCTTGCAGTTCCTGCAATTATATGGTTTGTCACCAAACTCTAAAAAGTGACAAGGAATGAAAAGGAATATCTTTTTTAGGGTCTTCCGTTTCCAACGGAAGACCCTCTTGTTTTTCCTCGGTTTCTTTTTATTAGGGTCTTCTATTTCCAACGGACTCTTTTGTTTTTCTTCGGTTTCTTTTTATTATTATTTTATTTTTCATTTTTTTTCTGACTCTTTCTCGGCTTTATATCTCAAACAGTTTTCATCCGATTTCCATGAAATTTTCAGAACTTTTGTAAAATTATTATGCCTCAAAGATGTTAAAGTTTCAGCATTTACGTCACTTGCGTTCAAATTTGACGGCCATTTTTAATTTTTTTAAAAGTGATTTTGTCCGGAGGATTTCTCCATAAACTTTAAAGATATCGCTTTGAAATTTTTACTGATGATATATGTATCAATTCTATGGTGTACTGGGGGGTTTAAAATTTTATTCATTGATTTTGCTCAAAACCGTAAGTAGTTCCAATTTTTGTAAATTTTTATTTTTTGAACAAAATATAATAATACTACAGTCTTATAGAAGTTGCCATGGTGAATTTAAATCTGAAATCTGTTTTAAAATCAGCGGATGCATTGCAGAGATATTGGGGATTGAAAATCGATTTTTCTGGAAATTTTGATTCCGCGTTCTTGGTTTAAAAAATAGCGTAAAGTTCAAAGTGAAATTAACTCGTACCAAAATAATTCGATTTTTGTTAAGTCTTAACCTTGACATGTTCGGGTTTTTTTGTTAACTCGTTCTTGAAATTGTGAAGGTTTTTGTTAATTCGCACTCAGAATCATTCGGATTTTGTTAAATGGTACCAAGAATTATTCGATTTTTTCTTTTTTTTCTCTAGGTTACACTTGTTATTGGTTTAAGAACTCTGTTTCTTACAGGAACATCTTGCTTTACTCTCGACATTAACGGAAGACCCACTCATTGCTCTGCAACGAGCTCTGCTCTAGTTTTTTAAGCGATTATAAAGAACGCCTTTCTAATTAGATCACAATTACAAACGAGGTTAACTTTTAGTAGGTCACTCAATAAATCAACAATGACACATGCTAATTGCTCTGCAATTTAAGGGCATGAAAGGGGAAAGGATTGGAAATTATATAAATTAAAGTCCTATCAAATTGTACAGAGAGAACAAATTTAATGCATAGAAAATATTTTTTTAAAGACGCATTTCAATATCGCCTCAATATTCAAAAGAGCACTTTACAGGATGAAAGTGCTGCGTATATATGTAGTCCTGCTTTTCTTAGTGGTCGAAAACCAAAGTCGAGTGGTTACACCGCATCAAAACTGTAGGAACAATGTGTGTTACTTTGATTTTGTCGTGGACTACAAATTCACCATGATGTGGTACAATTACACCAACTTTGATGATCCCCAGTTTCAACCTGTTGTCTTCAAAGACGGGATCTTACAACGACGAGTGACCAATGTGGTGTGTAGGGAGCAATTCATTCCACTGACCAGAGAAGGTATGACTCATCAAGAAACTCGTGTAAACATAAGAACCATTTTAACAAGAGCTTGGAATTTGGGTAGTTGTGTCAATCGGCGTTGTGGCGTAGGCCTGTCTATTTCATTGTAGGCCACTCAGTCATGGGTCTGTAAAATCAACACAATTTGTCTGGCTTTTGAGCAAAGACAGCGCAATCGTTGTATATTTCGCTTGAAACCAGCGTCATTTTTACTTGTTTTGACGCATGAAAGAGATAGTTACATCCTACCAAACGTCCAAGGCCTTGTTAAAGGGACTTAGACACGATTTATTTATTTTTTCATTTTCAATGTTTTTAATGACAAATATGAAAGTTGATAATGTTAATATGTCAAAATTTGAAAATCAAATATCAAGTTATGGGCAAGATACCGGGTTCAAAATTCTTTGTTTTGTAAACAAAGCTCGAATATTGTCATTGTTGCATGCGTGTTGTAATGGTGTAAGTTTCAATCAAATGTAACTTTCGTTTGCTGATAATAGTATATATGAAGATATTGATTTAGTTTAAATAGTTTTTTACATGTCATTTTGTCTAAGAAATGGTAATTCTCTACATTACATTTTTGTAAACATCTATAAGACTCGAGCTTTGTTTACATAACAATCAATTCTTACCTCTGTATCTCGCTTGTAACTTGACTTTAACATTCAATATTTTGGTCAATCATTTTAAATGCAACAGTTAACCATTTTATACATAAAAAATAAAAATAAAAATTTTGATCTCAAATTGTGCCAAAGGCCATGTTAAAATTGTTCTATTTATATTTGTAATGTATTCGTATCAAACTAACATCAACATAAGAATAAAGAAAGCCTATGTCTTTAATTATGCTTTAAATGGCAGAAATGATCAAAACAGTTATAGTAAAAATATAGCTCAGGCCTCGCCGTCACCAACTGTCCTCAAGTCAATCCTCAGCCTTAGGTCTGAGTACTGACCTCTGTATGCACTTTTCTTTAGAAGATTTTAGTTGAGGTATGTGTTGAGTGATTTGAAAACTTTGGTGAGGGTGGAGCCAGGAGTTATTTACTTATATTTGGGGCGTCTCTATGTTTTCGGTCATTCTATAAAGATACAATATAGTTTGGTCTTCATGTCTTGTCAGTGGATTAAAGGAATAGAGTGTTTGGAATTATAATGCCTTTATTCGCTTTTACCAATTATTATAGTTTAAATACAGGACCCAGGATCATGAAGCAATCTCAGTCACAGTTTGTACACTGTCCTCATATGTCTGATAAAAACTGATATGTTATTAAGGTGTCCTATTATAACGTGTTAATCACAAATCATACTCGTTTTTATGATAAACATTCATTTTATGACTGACATTTTGACCTTAGTCTGAAATTGCTTAATGATCCCGAGGCCTAGCTCAAGGATCATGAAGCAATTTTATACTTTATCAAGTAAAAAACTGTAAACTGTGTTAATGTCTCTTGATGAAAAACACTGACGAAATTCAAATGCTATTAAAGGTGTCTTGGTATAAAGTTTTTAATTACACATTTCAATCGTCATATCACGATAAACAATACTTTTATACCTGACTGAAAAATGACTTAAGTCTCAAATTGCTTCATGATCCCGATGCAAGATCTCTATAATAGTGCATTAATTGCGCTATTAAAGAGGTCTGTATTTTAAAAAGATTGAATTTATTACTTAACTGTTACATGTATATGAATCTGAGAACTAAAATAAATAAAGTTATGACAATATAAGATTCTTGGATGTATGTAATAGTAATTGTATACAACGAGTAGAAAGGCCAATAATTCTGCGAAAAGGAAACGTTGTTTATAAGTGATATGTTTGCTGAAATTAAGGTTTACTGCAAAAACGGAAGATTAAATAACAATTTTATTCCAAACATATTGCATTTCTCTTTCATATACATGAATTATTTGATTAACAACGACAATTCTGGAAATTCTATTTTAACAAAGTTTTATTTATTATTTTGTTCTAGAGAATGATAAATGCAAAATTATACTTCTTGAGTCATTAAACCTGCTTTCAAATAGATTTTGCCCTAAATTAACATCAGTCTTTGAAATGGCATATGACCTCTTTAATGGAATAAATATCTTCCTTGAAAAACTGAAAGAATTGTTATTATTTTGTTTTAATAACCTTGCAATTTAATGCTTAAAGCTGCATGGTCCGATTTTTTCGCTATTGCAGTATCAAATAATTTTTCCATACAAACCAATTATCTTTGAAAGTTATATACGTTTGCCTATTAATACCAGCAAAATCGGCCTCCTTTCAAATGAACGTTAGTGTTTAAAATTAAATACGTTCTTCATTAAATATTTTAAGAAGATGCAACAAAGTAAAAACTTCCCATTTTTTCAGCCCACGTGTGGAATGTTGTTATTCAAGGCAAGAAAAAATGGTGATTAGTGTTTATCATTTGTAGAACCGCCTTGAAGCTATTAGCATTTTAAACCCACGTCTAGCTTTTTCACATTCGTGACTAAATCACTTGATCTTTTTGGTATTTTGATATGTTCAAGCCATACTTCGTGGATCGGTTAAATTTCAAATGAATCACTTCTGGTACTACCTGATTAGTTATCAAGATCTGATTGGTTTGTTTGAAATATTTCCCTCCTTTTATAAACCTTATTGCTGCAATGATATGCAAATTTGATATGGTTTGTGATGTAGATATAATGCATGCATATTATCATATCATATTAAGGATTACGTTTACTTAGGGGCGAAAAAAAATCCACTAATAGGAACGAAAAACTACTTATTCTACATTGTAGCCCCACTATTGTGGTGCTATTTTTCACTTTCAAATAACTAGGTCAATGACCTACTTTTTCTGCTAGTGACCTCTGAATGTTTTTTGAAATTTTTTTCAAAATTTGTCAAAATTGTCCACCATTTTCAAGGTTTTCTTTATTTTGTAATTATTAGAAATAATAAAACAGTTTGTAGGTTGGGATATGATAAAATACGAATAGCTTTACTAATTTTATATTTGACTGAATCGTTTTCAGTGCATATTTTATGTTTAATTTAGTCCGAATTTCCTCTATCAATTTTCAAAATTGTACCCATTTTTGATCGAGTTTTACAAAAAAACTGACTAATAGGAGCTCCAAACCATTGATTGCCTAAAACTGTTTTTGTTGTCTGTATTATGATGACATAAACATTATGTAAGGTCAATGATCAAAATTTCGAGATATTTTATCTTAAATCAATTTTATGTATTTTAAAGATTTTTTCCAATCGCGTGCCAGCCAGTGATATAAATTTATAGACGAGTAAATACAACCATAAAATATGTAAAATGATATGAAAAAACATAGAGAAACTTAACATTTGCAATTACATTGCAACAGAAAGTTTTTAAGAGAAAAAATGAAAATAAAAAACTTAGTCCGAATTTCCTCTGTTTTAATATTAATCTACCTTTGTCGGAGCATATCTTCCTCAAATAAACAAATCATGGATATCAATATCGATATTATAGCATTGAATCATTATTTTTTTAAGTATACACTCTCATAACTGCCGCGGTGTGTGCATACAAATTGAGTAACGCGCGTTAGCGCGTTATGAAAATTTGTATGCACACACCGCGGCAGTTATGAGAGTGTATACTTAAAAAAATAATGATTTAATGCTTATATTTACATTTTTTAACTTCTTGCCTTGTCTGCAAATGTGAATTATACCTTAAAATTTCGATCTTATCCTAAGGGTAAGTTAACATTAATGAAAGAGCCACAGTAACAGCCACAAGCGTGAGCTTTGATTTTCGCTTGTGACGTTGCAGTTTACAGCGTTCAACGTTTGTGACGTCATAATAAAACTCGTCAATTTGACCTTTGACTACTTGTTGCATTTAGAGGCATTTGAAGATCACAGAATTTAATGGAAAAACACAGTAGAATGTAAATATTTGTTAATAACGTTGTTATTGTGTGTTTTTAAAACAACTTTGGACTACAGATATTGAACTTTGTAAAAATATTTTTTGAAATCTCAAACCCTGAGTAAACGTCATCCTTAACATTTTTATACCAGAACCATCAAAGTTTCGAAATGTCTCAATCTACAGTTTTTAAAGTACTCTCTACAATATGATAAAATTTGATTTGTTTAAAGACATGTAGTCGGTGCTAGTAAGTCCTTGCATTATTTCTATTTGTCTCTTTAAATTGAATTTAAATGGTTGTCCTTTAAACACAATATCAACTTTATAATTTTCTACATGTAACCCAGGCAGTAGACAGAACACCAGTGAGGGTCATACAATGTATTTATTCAATATATACGAAAAACCTGAAACATACAACATTGACTCATTTGACAATTATCTCAGAATACGGTACAATAACTTGGATAAAGATTATTTAATATATAGCATGGAATTGTTAAATTATAAACATAGAATATATTTATAAGTAATAAATTACACAAGAATTACCAGACACCGGCAGCTAATCGCAGACAAAGCTTGCGCTTAATCTTCATGCAGGTCTGTCCCCTCTCAAGGCAAGACAAAGTGTGCGCGGGCCTGGTTAGTTAGGCGGGAATATTGGTTAGTAGAAGTTAAATTTAGAATGTTGTCAGACAGGTCAAACGGGTAGTCGAATGGTCAAATAAAAATAAACAATTACACGTGGACAATCTCACCTGGAGATGTAAATAAAACACACACACATGCACACAGAAACAATTACGTTTACAAATAGACAAACATTATATATTAATTACTTACACTGGTTACATACACTTAACAAGTAAATTTGATTTGTATTTTTATAACAGACAACTACGCTAGAAAATGTAAGACCATTCATTTTAAATGCAATGTCTGTTCTTCATACACAAGATCAGCTTAAGTTTACTATTTTCTACACGCACTGTTCTCTGATTCTTTGACAGAGCTAAGGGACGACGTAAGTACAGGCGACGGACGGTATAAACTGGTGTATTCCATCAACGGGGAAATCCCATCACCAAACATTGTTGTATTTGAAGACCAGATTGTAAGAAAATCTTTGAGTATATTCACATACTTAGTACATACATCGTTTTATATTCAACAATTGAATTGAAAGCCACTTGGTCTTCTGAATGTAATACGTTATGTTTTCATAAATCTTGTTTTTCAATAATTACTTTAATCTTAAATAAAATCAAAGTTTTGAATTTTGCCTTAACTAAACAAATGTACATGTGAACTTTAAAAGAAGAAGAAAGAAACTCGAATATGAATTGAAATATGTTTATAAAACCATATTACTCACGTTTATAGGTATCTGTCAACGTCTACAACAAACTAGAGGTGGAGGGTGTAGCAATTCATTGGCATGGTATGTTACATCGAGGCACACCATGGATGGATGGGTCCAGCATGATATCACACTGCCCAATACTTCCGGGGCAAACGTTTGAATATAGGTTGGTATCGTTTAAAATTCTAGTAAATAACTTGACTTTGTTTTGCCAGTTGAGATTTGAAGAACTCAACAGGGCGTATGCATTTTGAAAGTTAGGGTAGTTGAAAGCATAACTTATCAAACATTTCAACTTTTCAGATTTTTGAATTGATATACTAGTACTATTGAACATATTATGTTTAAAGATTATATACAGAAAACCTTAAAAAACCACTTGAAATATTGCAAAATGATCTTTCTGTAAATAAATTTACATTAGTTCAAACTTCATCTCTTTACCAAAACGTTAGCAGACAGACAGACAGACAGACATTCTTTATTTCCTCTATAAGTTAGAGATTAAATCCATCAAACAAGTGTTTGGTGCAATGTGTTTTCAATAAATAGTGCTGAAATTTCAAGCATAAAATTATCACGAACACATATATACAATTACTTTAATACAGAACACAATCAATGTTCAAATATCATGGAGTGTTCATCTTGAATCGCACATATTTTAAACAAAAAAACGTTACAAGAGTGCTCGCATGTCCTTTATCATCACTGTGATGCCTTCCGAAACTGAAAGCATATAGCTTGCCCACTCCTCCTCTGGAATGACGTCGTCGTCCTTCGATCCGAGAATAGTACCAACTATTACGCTGTCCGAGTTGTATGTCAACTTGACATATGTATTTACAGTCAACGAATTTACTATAAGATGCATAAGATACTCGCGACTTTTATATAGGACAGGACAGTCTAGAATAAAATGCTGTACTATATCGTTTACTTTCCTTTTACAGAGCTTACACGACACTTCCTCTGTTTCATATGTAAAAGAAAAGTTGATTAATTCAAATAATTTCCAAGTATATTCCGGATGCTGAAGGCTCAATGACCAGAGTGGATGAGGTTCAATATATTTATGTACTTCGGCAAAGCGACTAAGTTCTGGTCGACTTTTCAAAGATTCTCTCCATTCGTCCTGAGAAGAAATACGAATGAGAGTGTCGATGTATTGGTTCCAACTTGACTTTGAAGGTGTTTCCCTGTTACGGATATAATCATGGAAGAAGTAATCAATTTTATAGTTTTTCATGGTTCTATAGATACAATTAACGAACCCACGTTTCTTTTTGGGCGTGTCTACCGAGTATGTACACAATCTTGCAATGAACAATTTTTTAAAAAACAACGAGTAACTAGATCTGCAGAGCCGATTCCAGAAAAGTAGTTGAAGTTTTTGAACCGTCTTTTCCATTTTGATAAGACCTAGTGAGTAAATAGTGCACGCAGAGGGAGATTGCTGATCAAAACCTTGAATCCTGCGTGCAGCAAATCTTTGTAAGATTTCAAGGTTTTCCAAAGATTTTTTAGATATATCTGTCCATAATTCACAGCCATAAAGGACTGCTGGTGCAACAACAGTTTTCCACATTTTGCAGCTCAGGATCGGGTTCATGCCATGCTTGTGCACTCCTATGTTTATAAGAGAGTTCATTATTTTTCGCCCTTTACAGCATGAACGCGAAATGGCACTTGCACATGAAAGTTTGTTAGTAATTGTCACCCCGGCGTAAATGTTTTCGTCTGTGATATCAATAGGCGAGTTTTTGTTCCCTAAGAGGAATATGTTTTCAGTGGCAGGTTTTCTACGGTTGCGTTTGGACGTAAAATATATAATGCAGCTTTTCAAAGGGTTATATTTCAACCGCCATTTTGACGCATAATCAACTACGACATTTAGTTGCTTTTGCATTGTAGTTTGAGTATTTGAGATAAGTGATGTGTCATCGGCGAGAATAACACAAGGAACATGTAGATCGCAAATATGTGGACCAATGTTGAGACGATCTAGCTCAAGAATGAGGCCATCTATCATTAAAAGAAAGAACCAAGAGGAAAGAACCCTGCCTTGTCCAACTCCTTGTCTCATGGTATAATTGCTTGACATTTTCCCCTCGTAAAAAATACAGGAAGTCATATTCTGAAATGAGTCAACAAGCAAGCGCCATCCTTTTCCATGTATCCCAATATGAAACAGTTTGTAGAATAAGCCGGCGTGCCACACACTGTTAAAAGCTTTTTCGTTATCTAAAAAAGCTACATAAACATCCGAGTCTCTTTCTAGATAATGATTAACAGTTTCAGATAAGACAAACGCTGCCGTTATACTGCCACACCCTGGTCTAAACCCTTGCTGTAGAGGGTGCGGAAATGCTATTTCACTGCTGTAGTTCTGCAATCTAGTGTACAATATATTTTCAAAGAGTTTCTGCAGAAAAGTTGAGAGGGAGACATTTGTATTGACAAACATGTTTATTAATAGATGCTATTAAAAAGGGAAACATATTTACAAATCATATAGTTTAAAAGTTATTTATTCCTGAGTTTAAAATTTATATTAAAAAGACTTAGAAAAATACAGTCATAATTGTATGATTGAGAAAAAGCTTTCGTTTTGGTAAGACATACCAACGTACACCATTATGAAAAACAATTAAAAAATAATATAATAATATTAATAAGGTTGAAAAAGATATCCATGAATCTGTTATCGTTAAAATATATAAATAGATTCCCAGATTACGTAGCCGACTTTGTTACAGGTTTGTTGCGTCCCCAGCAGGAACACATTGGTATCATGGTCATGTTCATAGCTTGAGGTCAGATGGTCTTGCAGGTGCTTTCATCGTACTGCCCAGGATTCGACCACCTTTAGTAACAATTTCATACTCTTAATCAATTTTTGAACACTTACAGTAGTTATTTGTCTCTTTGAAAGTTTGTCTACAAGATTAATCATTTCTAAATACAGGTTATGCCATCAGAAATAATTCCTGCCGTAGACGCCGAGTTCACTGCTGTACTTGTCGATTGGTTAAGGACTTCAGCAGTCGAGAAACTTCAAGCAGTTAGAGGCGGATTCGCATTGTAAGTCAAACTAGTGACTTACCGTATACATGTTTATTTCTCCCTACATTATTTCCGCCCCTTTTAAATTTGCAAATAGACTCTCTTCGTCTGGAATTCGCCCAGGCACAAGAATAAATACTCTTTCTAATTAATAACAATTATTTGAAATCCGTCTAGTCGTAAACTTGACCACATACAACGGGCTTGAAGGGGTTGAAATTTAAACGCGGGCAAATATTTCCATAAATGTAGTATTAGAATATATATTTTTGTTCGTGGAACAAACTGCCCCTAATAACTTTTGTTTGAACATATTTTATAGCACAATCATATACAAATACTTTGAACACAAGTTCTTACAACTGACGAGGGCCTTGCTAATTACTTAATCCTTTTTAATAAATGCTTTTTGAAATGAGTCATTTGTCATATCAAAAACGGCACTTTGCACACGGTGTCAAATGTTCAGTTTAGTCCACATGTTGTTTTATGATAGGAAAAGTTAAAATTAAGAAATTAATGATGGCAAAACAAATATAGATATGATTAATCTAGCTTTTCATCAAAATATATACATGTAATGTTTATTATTCAGAAAAGCTTGCAATTGATTATTCATTAAAAATATTATTTGCAAAAATGATTGCAATCTAAATCTTTTGTAAAAAGTAAAATCAATATTAGACAGACAACCCGAAAAAAAATTTGTCGTTTAAAAGGTTATTGTCTTAAAGCAAAAGAAAAAAACCCCATATTTTATATATTAATATATTTTTTTACTTGTCATATCAGATATTTTAGAAGGCTTGATGGCAGTGGCCATATTGGGACAACATTGATCTTCTTGAAAAAAAAGCTCTTCAGAAATATATACACAAATTCAAATTCAATTTCTAAAGCCAATATGCATGTATTATCAATTTTCCTTTATAAAATAAAAGTTTACAGCTAACAAAATCATTTTTAAAAGAATTTAAAGGTAGATTTGTTGGTTAATTTGTTGTCCCCAAGGTTCCTCAAATGCAAAAACAATAACTTCTCGATATTGTTTTCAAATGCTCATTTGATGACGTGTTTCCACTGGTCTATATTTTTGATGGTCTGATTTGTTTTTAGTTCGGTAGAAAAAAATATGATCTTTTGTTTTTTAGAGAAACATCTCTCAGGAAATTTTTTTAAAAAGAGTTAAACATTTGCGGTTCTAAACTAAACAATGTGTTCCATTTGTAAATAAAAGCTTCATAAAAGCCTTTGCAAATGAAAGTTTTAATGTCTAAAATATGTGTATTTCTTTTATTTTCAAAATTACAGTTTTGATGAATATGATAGCCAGTGCGTGCCACTCCCCACTAACTATGATGGTTCCACCTTTTTAACACGTCTAAATATTGGCCTTGTCAATGGAAAAGGTATAGACAAAAATTACTTTTCACTTTTGTTTTTAAAAAACATTTGAAAAAATGAAAAAAAATTTTTGCTAAGGATGACATACAATAATTATTATAGTTTCTTTTAAAAATTGTATTAAAAAAGGTAGCGTGTTACTTTCACTAGGAAAAGTACCTGTGTTTTTCAGAATAACGAAAATTGATGTAAATTAATCTGATGAAAAGACATGTATCATGTTGTAAAAAAATATTTGTACTGATTGATATCAGCATAAATATTTTGTATTTTTTCTTTGAACATTTGATTTTCAGCAGTGTTCGTTATCACCAAATGTCATTTTATCATTAACACTAGTTACTATTTTGCGCCCATGATATTAATATTATACGTTATAAATACATGTGCTAAAAGCGTTCTGTTTAAATATATTTAAATTATTGCAGGCCAAAAGTTTATCAATGGAAATCCGAATTTACCCGAGAGGGAATACTTACCTTTGGAAACGTTTAGAGTGAGGCCAAATCGATACTATAGATTCAGAACAATCAACGCGGGATTTAATATAGCATTTGAGATTTCTGTTGATGACGTAAGAAAATATTTTTAATGGTAAAATACGATATATATTTAAAAGTTTAAACTCAAAACAACCTGTTTTAACAACACTTATGTGAGTTATATTCAACAATAATCTTGATTTTGAATGTGAAAAAACATATATTTTATCCATCAAAGATATATTTTAATAAAAATTTAAGAAAAATAATGCAAGTTCAAAGGTGGCATTTTAAACCCGTCTAAGCTGCATGCCTAAAAAAAATCAAATATGTTATATGATAGACATTTGCGTAAGGAGTTTATAATCACCGTTGTTATTAATGTATCTCACCTATCAGGTGAAAATAAATTTTTACAGGAAAATATTTTTTTCCAAAGGAAAAACAATTTTCCTTTAGAATATTTGAGATTTCCTACCGGAATAAAAGAACTTCCTATTAGAATTAAAATTCTGACAGGATTGGAATAAAATTCCGATATAATTTTAAAATCTGAGTAACTCCCAATTTTTTTTTATAGGAAAACTACATGTCTGAATCGAATTCCTGCAGGGAATACTTTCCATATATTGACAATTCAATTATTATACGATTTTAGAAAATCCTGTAGCATTTGTAGTATTTCCTGTAGGAAAGTTATTTCTCCTATAGGAGTTATTATTTTCCTATGGGATACTATTTTTTAAATAGTCAATACCTCACCTGTCAGGTGAGACACACTATAACCAAAAGTGGCTATATTCTTTCCAGACACTTTTTTTTATACATATGGATTTGTACGATACAACATCTTAGGCGGGTGCAAAAACGCCGCATTGGCACTGGCATAACTATCCGGCACAGTGCTTTAAAAGGAACTAGAATATCATACTCATCATATAGTTGTTAAAATCCAAGTGTTCTGGTGACTAATTGACTATCATAATAGTCGTGTTTAAAACATATGATCAAGAGCTACATGTATACCAATACAAATTGAATACACTATTTTAATGTCTCTGATCCAGTGCTTATTCTTTATTCATAAAATGTTAATGTTTGTTTTCAATCTATTTAGCATATGTTAATCATTGTTGCATTCGATGGGAACGATGTAGAACCTTATAAAACTGACATCGTTGTGCTTCAACCCGGAGAAAGAGTGGATTTCATTATATTTACCAACAGACCTATAGACAATTACGGTATTAATATCTTTTCAACTGCTACTAGTGTCGGCAGGGTGAGTTTTATCTTTATAAACCATTCATAAGATTATGAATTACACTCGTGGATAGAGAGAGAGAGAGAGAGAGAGAGAGAGAGTGTTGGTTGACTGAAAATCCTTTTTAAAATAGTCTATTTAAGGACTAGTGCTCCAACCGTATAAAGTAATGTTCCTTTGCTCAGTGCCAGAAAGCATATTAATAAACATAGATGTAATGAATTACACTTATTTTTAAGAATTGGTTCAATGATAAACCTTACTTATATTTCATTGCTTTGTATCCAGAGAAAATATACATGGTGAATGATCATATAAGTTATTGTTGAAGGATTGATTTGTTTCTTTTTATTTCACTGGGCATCTTTTGATCCATTCAACCCATTTTTTTTAATTATGGCAACCTTCTTATTTTTTAGCAACCTGTACCGTTTCGTGACCGTACCTACGCTATATTGAATTACCAAGGAGTAGAAGAGACCAGAATACCGATCATCAGACAGAGAGATTGTACTCAAACTAGACCATGCTTAGCTGTCAATCAGATATTTGGGTATGAAATATAATTTGGAGACTTATTGAGTATGTTCAATCGAAATATTGTAATCACACAGTCTAAACACTTGCTACTTAATTTCAAACTATATAACTATAAACTGCACTATGTAATATGTACTATGTAATATATACTAAACTATACTATGCGTAGCTGTTAATCAGCTATTTGAGTATAAATATGAATTGAAGACATGTTCAGTCTAGATACCGAAATCACCAGTCTACGCTACAAACACTTGTTATCTAATTTCAAACTATATATCTATATCGAGCACTGAATGTTTTATTTATAAGCATGTTCTACGTATTGACTGGTCGTTATCTGACGAAACACATTTTACATTAATAAACATACTGAATACGAAAATTATAAAATCTATATTTACCTAAAAACATTCATTTTAAAGTACTGTACACCTACTACATTTGGCTCTGTATTCTATATAGCGTTTTGGTGAAATGTGGCTTCCGCTAAATCATGTACATCGCTAAATGCCATGCATACATTTTTTATACAAAAAGTCACATTTAGGAATGCACTAATTAAAATCCACACCAACTGGTTCAAAAACTAATTTCCGCCAAATATCGTGCACGCTAAATAAAATGCGTTTACAGTAAAGCATACATTTACAATTTTTGCTTACTATGTGTGAAACGGCAGACAAAAAGATAAAAATGTCATACACGGATGTAGACATTACAAACACCTACTCATTCACACGGCAGTGCACATTTGAAATAAAGTTGTACAATATATCTGACCCGTTTTTGTTACGTCTAATTCAGCCTTTACCCTGCCGGTGTCAACATCATTGGTATACCACTGACAAGACTTAGATCCACCCAATGGACTTTAAAGAAAACGCCAGTTCCAATCGTTCATCCTGGGAGGCGGAAGCAACTGTTTTTCCTGAATTTTAATATCGAGCGTACTGTTTCTAATAATTTAGCTTTTTCATTACATATGGTTTTAAAACATCAATAATTTAAACATCCTTTAGAAACGCAAACTATTGCACATTATTTATGTATAATGTTTTAAGACTTTTGATTTATTGCAAAACAACTTTTTCCCTATCATATATCATCAATGCACAATACCTACACGTATGCATTTCTATGTTTTCTTAATGTATTCGATAACTCCGATATATATCATTTAAGCTGGACGGGGACCACAGATAAATGGAATTCAGTTTGTCAGGCCAACCTCGGCACTTCAGGTTTGTGTAAATATGGAATATTGTTTAGCGTATGTTTTAAAATGAGATTGCAAACGAGCTTTATATTCCAATTTGAAGATTAAAAGTATTGCTGAAACAACTCATTATCTAACTTTTATATTCATGTTTCCGAGAAAGAGACCCTTTTCTACTTTTCTAATAATTTGATGTCATTTTGATATTTTTCCTCACTTGTGAGGGTGAAATAGATTTTTTTTCAATCACCCTTTAGTAGTCACCGTATCAACATTTATAGAAAAAAAACATGAAAGTATTTTGTCATTGAAAATTTTCGCATTTTAAAATTTCTACCAAATATAATATGGGACATTTTATCCCCTTTTTGCAGACGTATCCTGGTCCCGGCGCCACTACACCTTGTGGACCCGACACCTGTACAGGGACCCGCTGTTCTTGTACTCACACCCTCAAACTAGATCTTGGAAACGTGATAGAAATGGTCATATTCTCCTTTGGTAAGACAATGATTTCATAAACGTGAAAGATTCTATTACATGTTACGAATTGAATTTAAAAAAAATCGAATAACGATGATAATTACTGGATATAAGCAGTCAACGATAATTTGAAATGGTTTTTCGATTTTACAGAAAAAAGTGTAAGCTCTTCAACAAATATAAGATGTTGTTTTGTTTAACTTTGCATTTTTAAAAAAAAATTAAATAGATAAACAATGTTCATAATAGTGTAGGTTAAGGACATTACGCTAATACTTTGGATATAATTTTCTTTAAGGTGATATAAAAACTACACATCCTGCCCATTTGCATGGTCATCAATTCCATGTCCTTAAGATAGGCTATCCACCTTTTGACTCAATAACAGGAAATTCTACTGGTTTTAATCCGGACATTCGATGCTTGAATGAAGACTGTTCAAGAGGCACATGGGCGGATCCAACCTGGATTAACGGACCAGTTCCAGGCGTTAATCTTGTTGACCCGCCTCTCAAAGACGTAGTGAACATTCCGGCTAATGGATATGTCATTATTCGTTTTATGGCGGATAACCCTGGTATATTTATGTTAAATCCTTCTCCATGTTTGATAAAAATAAATTTAATTTTTATTTTACCACTAACTACAATTTAACCTTTAAACATTGCTTTTTTGCATTAAAATGATAATGCGAAAAAAAAACAACTTGTTTAGGCGCCGCTCCTAAACCGTGACTGCTATAATTTTGTTTTGGAGCTCGTTATCTCAAATCGAATCTGTTTGATAAAATCAATTATATCAAACTTTTATTCAAAATCTCATTTCTGGTAGAAAGTGTCAGGTTTATTTAATGAACTAATCTGCTGGGATTGGTAGATATATTGTCTGATTTTAGATATCAAAAATTATATTTTTAACATACTTTTCAAAATAAACACAATCAAATGTAGATAAATATTCACTGGTCGTTCAAAGACTGTAACCTGATCAGATATCGATATCCAAGTACTAGTATTGTACAGAACTCCCATAATAAAAAGAGTAACTAGTAGCATTTTCATTGTTTCTCAAGGATTTTGGTTCCTCCACTGCCACTTTGCTCATCATTTTTTCGGAGGGATGAGTTTGGTCATGGAAGAAGGAGAAATCCAAGACATGCCACCTGCACCACCAAACTTTCCAACGTGCAACAAATTCCGGTTTAATCCTTATCAATTTGATCAATCGCTTAGAAACCATGAACGGATTCTTGCTTTGAAAGGTCAACTTTTTATACGGGGTGCTTAACTTCTATGATTAATAAAAAATAATTGTTTGTATTTAGTGACTTTCATCCTTTCTGGAATGTATTGCTATCTTGTTACATACAACGATAGATGAATTAAAAAACAAATGAGGATGTTGCTTTTGTTTACGTTTTACAGGTATATCTCCTAGTTTACCTCGGGAGTGACATTTGCAGATCCCAGACATGCTGCAAAATTCCCTGGATTTGTAGAAAGCTTTATATTCATGAGAACATTTGTTCCTTAATGCAAGTTTTTTTGATCGTTTTTGAAAACCAAGACTGCTATTACTTTGTTTAATAGTTACATGAAATTCTAAAAAAAAAATACCTTTCATGTTTCCCCTTTTATAGATGACTAATGAAATTTACTAACTATGACAGCTGCTGTTATTTTTAGAAATATCTTATTGAATAAAATCATCAATAAATTATGTTTGGAAAATGATTTTATGGATATTCAAAATCATACCATCACATCATACATAACGAAACATAAACATTTCCCAACAATCACTTTCTTTATTGTTATATAATTTACTACGATTACACACGAGATGATTTGTTACGAGAAAGCATTTTTTGTAAAATTAGTGTAAATGAAAAAAGCTAAAATTTGTGCTCCGAAAATCATTCTTAGGTGCATGTAAAAAAAGGTTACATAAGTCTGTATTCTATTGATGCATCAAAATGAATAATAAAATTATTCTATACTAAAAACAAGAGGCCAATGGGGCCACATCGCTCACCTGAGCAACAATGGCTTTATATGGATGTTCAAAGGATATTGTGACATTTGGCCCCTCGGTAGAAAAACAAAAAAAGAATACCATAAAATAAACTGTATCTAAATTTTTACACTTATTTTCCCACACTTTATCTTTGACATTGTACCCTTATGAAATACCATTTTTACCAAAAATAAGATCCTATGCAATATATAAAACTAAATTTTTGGTAGGGGTACACTCTTAACTTCCAATTCCCATTATTTTAGTTCTCCCCCCCCCCTTCACTTTATAAAACGATCAAATTATATATGAAAATATTCATATAGGTACATATTCATTCTCAACTACATTGTACTAGCTGGTTATTGTATTTTATTAAAACAATTCCTATATGTGAAAGAGGAAAATTGTACCTCAAGGCGCTCAAATTAAAAACATTCAAAAATTTAATTTGTCTTCCGCATTATAAACGATTGTTGTTTACCAGGCGTGAACTTGTGCTACGTTTTATAACCTTACTCACTTGATCGATGAATAAGCTCGAATGAAAAATGTTGTCATGTGATATGTTAAAGGGACATGGTCACGATTTTGGTCAAATTTTATTTTTCTGTTTTTGTTATTTACAATGCTTTATGGATGAATTTCTTATGATCAGATGAAATTTGGGTGCCCGTCGATGAGTTTTTTAAAGCAAGATACAGGGCTCACAATTCTTCGTCATGTAAACAAGGTTCGTGCCCTGTTTTTGTTTACATAAGTTCAATATACCAGTAAAAAATCTTTTTCAAGAAGATTTGTCTATATTCTTATTCTTTTTAAGCATAAATAAACAGTTTGTAACGATTAACACATTCATTTTAGGTCTAAAACTGGAATTTTCACTTCAACATTCAAAGTGTAAACAAAAGCTTTGTTTACATATCGGGGAGTTGTAAGCTCTGTAACTCGCTTATAACTCAACAAATGACACTCAAATTTTGGTTGCCAATTAAAAATGCCTTACTAAAGCAATATAAACATTAAAATCGAAGAAATAATGTTTGACCAAATTCGTGCCGATGCCACTTTAAAGAGCTATTACATTTATAATAAATGCATAGGCGTCGGAACTGGGTGGAGGGGGAGGCCCCCTCCACGTTTTTTGCAAAATTAAACATAGTCGTACTGAAATCTTTTGGTTTTTTTTGCTTGTCATGATTTCTGATAAGTTCTAGCCCCCCCCCCCTTCCCCTCAACGAGCCTCGGACTACAATGTATTGACAGGCATATCGCTTTATTTTACTAAGGCCCATCCTTTATTTTCATCTTATATCAAAATCAACGTTAACAAATGGCTACAAATCAAGATGATTTTCTGCTGTAATTTTTTCTTAAGAATAGCGATAATACATTTATCCTTGAACAGTAATGTTGTAAACTCTTTTAAAGAGGTCGTTTTTATTAAATTGTGTCTGAAAAACCAACAATGTGGTCGTAGATTCATCGTATAAGGAGGGGGCCCAAAAAGTTTTTAAAGCATAAAATACTATTTGAATTCATTTTTGTTTATCATTTATTGCTGCAAAGAACAGACTGCTGTATGTAATAACGGGTTTAAACGTTAGATTTAAGATTTAGATAAAAAAATTTTTAACATCTCTAAGAACCCAGGAAAGAAAACTTGCATCAAGAGGTTTATATCAAAATTCATTCGATGTTTTTGCGGTTTAAAACATAGATTTTATGAATAGACTTTTTGCTATATCACTGACAGATTAATTTTAAAGAAATTTTAAAGAAACTGGAGGGGACAATCATTCTTCATTCCAGACGATTAACCTATTCTTAAACTCTAAACTTTTAATTTAATGTTGATTGAAGCGAGGGTTGCATTAGCTGCTGCATCTTGATCAAACATTTAGGTAAACATTTTAATTTATTTAGTTTGAAATAATAAAATTTATTTAATGTCATACTTCAGAATTATTTGCACGTTACTGAGGTCACGGACCATGTGAAAATGTTCTTCTATAGAGACAATAATCCACATATTAATTGTCATATTTCTACATTTTGGGGCCAAAAACCAAATAATATTTAAAACTGCAGTTGAGTATTGTGATGAAAATATTTGTACAAAATATTGTAGAATGTGGGTATTTACTAATTAATTAATTAAAATTAAATAATTCTAATCAATATTGACATTAACTTAAATAAAGATGACATTGCCGGAGGTCACAAAGCAGCAGTAGGTGATAACAGTAAGGGGTCAACTCGGAAAAACGCCTCTACAAAAGTAGAACAGTTGTTTGTGCATTTGTGAAAAATGTTATATTAACTTTTGTGTTTAAAAACTGGATTTTGTACATACTAACATAAAAAGAATTGACTTTATATTTAGATAAAAAATAATTGATTTTTTTTTAAAGAAAAACTAGAACTATTATTGTTAGATAATGTTAAATTCCCTCGCTTCATAAGTGTTTATGTTTTAAAATTTTTTTGTCAGCGAACAACATTAAGATGCAGACAGAGAGCCTAATAGCCACGTTTCTTTGCTCTGCATGATGTATTTAATTGACGATGTCATTCAAATCTAGAACAAAAAGATTTCTATTGGTTGTGATCATTCTTCCTTGTGCTTTAAACCAATTTTTTATTTTTAGAATTTTAACATTTTTTGAATCTTTGAAACTGAAAAAAGAAGATGAATAGATCTCAATCTTTTAACTTATAGAAAAAAAAATCCACTTAGAGGTAAATGAATATAACTGTCCAAGAACATCTTTGTGGTATTTTTATTCGTGCTTCCTCATTGAATATGTTTAAAGAAATTAACAGATATATACATGTTCTTAATTAATTTAAGAAATATTAACACTACAATATATATACTATTTTCTACTGCATGATTACAAAATATGATTTTATTTAATGGCAGTATTGTTTGAAAGTGTTTTTATTGGTCGACGTCAAAAGCTAATGCAAACTTTGTTGAAATCTAAAAATTTGAGCTTACACGACGAATAAAGTTTCCATTTTCGATTCTGGGATCGGGATGCTGTTTGCTACAATATAGGTTGTATGTTAAGAATCGTCATGCACTGCGACTTACATCAGCGGGCGTCACAAAGCACGCAAGATCTGAATCTGACGCATTGTCTCGCAGGATCATTTAGGATATTGGTAACACTTAGGCTGCATATACAACTATCATCAGAAGAAACGCAATTTAACAGATGATGTTTTTACAAATCTCAGATGATCAATAAATCACTGAGAATGCATGCACCAATTATAAGATTACAGGTCTGTGGTATCACTGATATCTTCGATCTTTTAAATGTGGACAATCTTCCACTGATGTATTTAAAACGAATTAACTATACTTTGTTGTTTTTATGTCTTTAAGCCAAATAGAATAAAACATGGTTTAAATAATTACAAGCCTTACAGGAAGTAAATTAAATGTGTCATTAACGTCTTAATGTTGGTATCGTAATCTTGATAACATTGAAGTTTATAATTACAATTTTACAGAAGAAAACATGACACAAGCATCAAAACCACGGCCGAAAACCATGTAACTTTTTTTAATAACCAAATTGTTTAATTTTAATGAAAAAGATCGACATATTTAATGCATAAATATTTGGTCAAATACTGTTTTTTGGAATTTCTTTTTAAATGAAAAGAAACGCAAAACCACTTGTTTCATAGTTAATTCGTTTTACTTTTTTTATCCGTTTTAAATAATTGTTCTTGTTTTACCACAATCTACAATGTGTTGATAGTGTTTTTTGTTAAACTGAACGTGCATAATAGCTCTAAAGAATGGCATCATTTCTTTTTTAACATTTGTCTCATATTTTGTAAAAATAAAAACTACAGCATTAAAATTATCCATTATATGGTATTGGCTAACAAATAATACCTTTTATTAATTTTTTTTATTGTATGCTAAATTTTATTTTTAATAGGCAATAGAATGAAAAAAAACAACCTTTTTTCGAGTTTTGTTTTAGTCTCATTCCATTAATGATAAAAAGCCAATGTTATGTCAATAAAGGTTCACTTTACTTTGGCATTGGATACCTGATTTCGGATATCATTAGTCGAAGAAGACAGTGTATTCAGTTTGTCTACACTGTCTGGTTTGGACCAACAATACCCCCCCCCTTTTTTTTTGCAAAAAAAGCATACAATCGTTATATTCACTTTGATATTCATGTGTATGAAGTATTTTTGTATTGGATACACTCTATGTCAGTGGTGTGAAGAACTAATGGAACAGTTGTTTAAAATACAATATTTAGTCCTTTTAATGGCTAAAAATATAGTACTTTTTTGAAATGCAAAAGATATGATTTAAAGATTATTCTTAAACGTGCATATCAAAATTATTATCTAAAATGATTATCTTAGTTTCATTTCATTTCAAAATAATAAATATATGTAAAACACGTGAGTTCCTTCACTTGTGCTCATTCGCAAAGTGTGTTGCTTAATGTTTAGCGCCACAGATTTCCAATGCTTAAATAAGGGGAAATATACACTAATTGTAAATATAAGCAAATTTTACTATAGATATAAAACTTTGAATCAACCCAGAATTAGACATCTACAACTTAGAGTAAACCACATTTAAAAAAAAAAGATCCGTCATTATTTCTATTTTCTGACAGAACATAAAAATACTATTCTTAAAGACATCAAACTCTTCTTGAATTTGAAAAAAAAAAGAATTAGAAAAAAAAAAGAAAGAAATTCCCAAAATTTACAACAGTTATTATCATTATCCTAATCAACATTGATGTGAAAATGTTTTTGTATCGACAGTATGCGTTTTTAATAGAAAGATAGATAGATAGATAGATAGATAGATAGATAGATAGATAGATAGATAGATAGATAGATAGATAGATAGATAGATAGATAGATAGATAAATAGATAGATAGATAGAATTACATTTCTAACACTTTTATATTTTATTTCATCGCAATTAAATCCCCTGATGCAAGTGAAAGTCTTCAAGACAGAATCCAATAATATCAGTATTTTCAACAGTCACTTTCAAAAACGTTCTTAACAGGAACTTCAGTGTTCTATAAACAGAACACTTGCTCTTTAAGATTTGTTACTTGTCCAATAACCAGAGAATTCAGATTATTTTAAAGCTGTATTTCATTTGGAGAAAGTATAAATTTACATGGAACACTCTTATTAAGTGCACTCATCCTTATAACGTTCGTTAAATGGACTTCCTATTAATATATTTAATGGGTTTGATAAAACTTCCTTGTAATTACGCAGCAGAGAAACTTATTATTTCTGCGAAGAATTTGGTGCATTAAAGAGTCAAAATGCCGTTTTTACAGATTTTTATATTTCAAATTCTATTATTATTAGGATACTTCTGCTCTGGTAAGTGTAATTTGTTTTTAGAATAAATTCAGATGATCAGATGCTGCCGCACGATAATTTGGTGGTCAATGCATCATATACAATTATCTTCGTTCCATACCGGTAAATTAAATGACGCGGACCCCAGAATAGTTTCTGGCGACCGTATAAAAGTTTCTGGTGTCAACCAAATAATGTAGGCGCATTACATGAGCGTGCGCTTCTTGTCACCTAAATACTCCATCAAAGAAAAAATAGTTGATGTATTCGTGAACTACAGTTCTCTGTTTCGAAAATGTCATTGCTGTAAATGGTTCAAAGTAATATACAACCCTACATGTGTATGTTATTACGGGTCAAAACAGTTAAGATCTAATAATCTATAGTTACATTTAATTTGTAATTGATCTTTGAAAAAGAAGCTTTTCAATGATTTCAGAACATTTTGTGCGCACTATGTATACTGTATATCTTACTATTTATTCCTTAAATCCATAGGATATTTAAATGTTACAAGTATCCATTAATTAAACATTGAATATGTTTTGAAAGATGTGGTCTCAGAACTGCAACGGTGTGCATACAAATTTAATAACGCGGGCTAGTGCGTTATGAAAATTTGTTTGCAAATGTTGTTAGCGTTGGAACCTGAGATCCGCACCACTTATTATTCTTTGTGTTCAATGCAACAGTGGTAACCCTACACTCGCCTTAAATTTGCCACACATAAAGACCTTATGCCATTTCTTCTTGAACGTCTAATTTTGATTTTTTGGCAACCGTTCTGTAATCATATATTACAATTTTGCCTGTTTATTCCAAAATGATATATAATAACAATATGTAATAAATTGGCCTCAGAAAACTAGTTTTGATCTCCAAATTGATTCAACTCGAATCCAATAATCTTTCAATAATAGTGCCAATATTATCTATTTGTATTTCAAGGTATTCCAGAGGAAAAGAGTATTATTCTGGGAGTAATCAACCCTCTCTCGATCAAAGTTTTCAAAGAAATTCCAAAAAGTCAGGCGAGCTCTTTTAGAAATGCTTTTCATAAAATAACACCATCAAACCTACGTCTTTACAGTCTGGCGTCGAATCCAAAAGAAACCACTGTCTTTGTAGCCATAGTTGATACTATCTATATCTATTCAAATTTTTCTATCTCGGAAAAGAAAGATGATCGGTTGTCAATTTTGTTTAAAGGAAAGTCCGCTGCGTTCGGACAGATTGCATTGGACTATTTATCAAATAATTTGTATTGGTGCGACTCTTTACTAAAATGGATTGCTATGAAACCAGCAAACAATTTTAACAACACAATTTATAAAATCATAATTCACAAGGATTTAAATCAACCTGAAGGACTGTCGATGGACCCGGAAAACAGGTAACACTTAATAATGAGATTAAATAAGTTTTACCATGATATCTAGTTGAATGCCGGAATTTGAATGAAGTAACATTTTTATTACCAGACTAATGTTCTTTTCTGACAATGGTCCAAATCCCAGAATTGAAAAGGCCTCTCTTGACGGAGAGGACAGAGTGACCATAGTATACAGAGGACTGTCTAGAGTTCTATCACTTACTGTAGACACTGCAAATAAAAAGCTTTACTGGGCAGATCTTCAGAGACATACAATAGAGGGCAGTAGCTACGACGGCTCCAACAGAAAAGTAATAAGACGTCTGAACCTTTGGTCTGTGACAGGTGTGGCCTACCATCAGGTACTTATAAACGAAGTTGGTTGGATACCTAATTGTTGATTTATGTAATGGAATACAAGATAACATGTTCAAAGACTTATTTATAGATTTGGTGTCTTTAACAATAATTTAATACAGTATCACAAGTTTAAACCAATTTTTTATATCGGTATCACAAACAATAATACAATAAATAGCATAATAATTAAAAAAAAACTTAAAAGAAATAAGGTGTACTACAGAAATCGTACTTATTATATATGTCAGATAATTATGAATCAGGTATCAAAGAAAGCTCTTTTTAAATACTTCTTGCTGTCACAAGTAGCATTCTGGTTTGGATTGCATAAAAATTGAAAACTAACTGTTGGTTATGTCCATAAGATCAGAAATTCTAAAAGGAATACTAGATGAACGTGTTTGACAACATTTATTGAATCACGAGTAAAAATAACTTTCTCGTTTGACGTCACACCAGTATTTACCGGTGTCTTTAAGTTTGTTTCTTATTTCATTCACGGGTCTCATCTGCACAGTGTCGAATTGATTATATATAAAAAATTGTGTAACACCAAATCACTGATTTATACGCTTAAACTATTTTCATGTATTTTTATTTATCAGAATATGTTGCATGCAGTGAGTCTTGAACCAGGGAGAATGTTTGGACTTGACATAACGTCCGGCTGTATGTGTTACTCAAGGATATTAGAACCAACACAACCTATCTCAATCGCTGTGTATGATACTAAACCCGAAGTTTCATTTTACAGTAAGAAGCGCCTATTGAACTATATATAGTTTATGTTGTGAGATATAAAATCATTGGCAATGACAAGTAAAAGAAACATTCAAGATACCAATAAATATCTGCTTTACAACTCTTGTTAGTATAAAATTAGAGTATACATTTGAAGGAGTGATAAAGATTCCGGTTCCCTTAAAAAAAGCTTACATTTTCTTTGGCTTCGCCGTAGGAAATAGGCTTGCTCTAGGGTAACTGTAATCTAGACTTCTTTAATCAATAATTGTATACATTAAAAGTGATCAAATTAATATACAATGTACATGTAATTTTAATTTGTTATACATTTTAACCCAATAATTTAAAACACTTTTACAAATCAATTTATCCATGCGTCGTATTTTGAGATTTACAAGTTCTGTTATTTTAAAACATGAGCATTCTATAAATTAATTCGGAAAATGTCAAGTTCATAATAGTGAAAAAAGTCCGTTTAGGGTGATTTTCGGAAAATCAGCAAATATTTTTATTATATAGCGATAAATACATAGTGGTATAATAATAACTTATCTGAACCTTTGTAACGAGAGTAAAACACTTCATATGCTTTCCAATGCAATTATTTCCATTTATAGTAGTTTAAAAATAACCACAATTATTATTTTGTAAGCATGTATTTTGCGTGTTTATCATATAAGTTGCTACAACATAATTGTCTAAATTCATTTTGTAAATAGTGCCATTGAGGGGTTATTTGACATATCTATGTCTGTTCATTTTAAAAATGAACCGACATTCGTAAAACATTCATAAATTATCGAGAAAGGGATGATGTGTTTCGTAAATTCCATTTAACCTTGTATATCATGATGACCTAGTCGGACGACAATTACTGTTAATTCAAAGTCCACGTGGTACAAATAAACGATAGGGGATTATTCCGCTTTGTACGAACCTTAAATTTCCGGAAGCTTATAATTACGTTTGTTAGGTATGTGAAAGGAATTTTTTTATATTTCAAATATTACAATCAACGTTATTTCTTATTTTCTTCTGATATAATAGGTAAATCTGAAGTTATTCACTCAGGTGTTTTCAGCTGTACTGTCGCTTTAAAGTTTACAGTCATTACATTCATATATTTTACAATTTTATGCTATCAATTCTTAATCAAAAGACATACAGTTGTATGTATTTTTATAAATTTTCAGATCTTTGTTCAACCTTAAATTGTCATCACATGTGTATCAACACAGCGTCGGAGCCTCGATGTCTGTGTTCCGAGGGTTTCGATCTCGATAATGATGGCAAAACCTGTACAGGTGTTTTTATCAATTTAATTTCGTATTCGACCTAAAAGAACAGATAAATTTTCAAATAGATATAGGTGTGAACTTAAATGTGTTTTGAAAGTAAACTCAAGTATCATCATGACCCATATCCGAGGATTTTTTTTTTAAACGCTTAGTTTATTTAATTTTACAAATGTAAACTGAAGCAGAATATTTATATTAGGTTGTTAATTATATATTGATTTGTTTTCTATAGTGAATTTTTTTCATTTTTTTTTTTGTAGAGACATCCCCCTTTTTTAAGAGGGGTTTTATTGTAAACAACGCCACAATGTTTGCTATGCATGAGATACACTCCGCTAACGGACAATTGAGTAAATATGTGTATGTGCATATTCCTAGCAGTGTCATTGAGACATTTACTGTTGACGCAAAGTTAGACATCATTTACTTTGTGGACAGTAGAAACAATGTTCTTAAGAAACACGACATCAAATCCCGACAAAATAGTGTTTTAACATCTGTTTTTTCTGCAAAAGGTATCCTTTTTATGTATATAAATCGAGCTAAAAAAAATCATTAACTATTCATATTCATCGCATACATGTATGTTTAACACAAATTTAGTTTAGATAATAGCATAACTTATTTATCAATCAATCAATTTTCACAAAATATGAAAAACATTCATCTAAATTAAATAAGATTATTTCCAAATTTATTTTAAAAAAAGAAGAAGAATTGTTTTCTTAAAGAAAAAAATATTTTCATGAATTGCTTTGTGTTCACTTTATAGACTTGAATTTTGACTGGATAGCAAATCTTCTCGTCTGGATTGAACCTGAACGGTCAAGTTTACAGTCTTTCTCAGTAAATTCTCAGATCACAAATACCTTATACGCCAACCTGCAAAACCCCGCTTCTCTAACCGTAGATCCCTACAATGGGTAAGCAATGTACTTTTCCTATGATGAGTGATCAAACGCCACTGTCAATTGGTTGAAATGGTTGGCTTGAGTGTTTTATGACCCTCATTTTTTTCAGTTTTTTTTTTACAATAAATATAAATATTAAAAACAACAGTAGTTTTTTTTTTTAACAAAGAACAACTGAATGGTTTAACACTTGATAAGATGTGCGCAGTGAAAGCATAGTAAGCATATGCTTAAGAAACTAACTGTAACCGATACCACATGTTATTCAATTTGTGTTAGATTTCTCTACTGGATCTCTGGAAAATCTGAAAGATGTATAGTCCGTGGATCGTGGCTCAGAGATGTACCAAACGTTATGATATCCGTAGACTCCCTTGAAGACCCAATTTTTTTAAAGTATGACGTAGAGAGTAACAGGTAATTCTATTTAAGAAGAAGCTATTTTTTTCTATTTAAGTCGCATTAAAGGCTTCGTCATGATGTGGGCTGAAACTTTGAAGTTTTAAGTTTGAATTTTCTATTTTCCATTTTTTGGAATTGAAATATCTTTTTAATATGATAAAAATTCTACGTGTTTTTTTGGAAAATGTTTTGACTGTTGAATAGTAATATGATTAGTTTTATAAATGTAAAATATGAGTTAACCATATTTCGCTTTATAAACAATATTCATAGGGTAAAACATTTAAACACATTATTTAACAATGATAAACATTTTACATGAACAATTAAAAATTCAAAAAGTATAATTTATCAGCTTATATCGTGTCATGTCTTTTAACAAATATCTCAATGTATGTTCAGTTTATAATTTCAATGTATTTTGACAGACTCTATTGGCTAGATCGCAAAATTCTCAAAAGTTCAACAACAACCGGCTCAGATATCAAAACCCATGTCATAACAAATGGAGCGACAAAAATAGTTGTATATAAGGTTATTTTTATAACGTTTTTTTCTTTTAAGCTTACCTTAACCGAAACGTATGGTGAGCTTTTCTAATCAAAATATTTCCTTTGTGAGTGGCTGTCGTCGTTGTCCCTGCAAACTTTTTTCTTATATTTTTATCTTCTTCTTTAGAACCACTAGGTTTCAACTTGTTACAAAGCATCACTGGGTAAAGGGGAGTGAAGATAAACCAAATAAAGAGCTATGCTCTCTTTTAAAGGGACGACAATTTAGAATCATTAAAATTCTATTGGTATTTTTCAAAAATCTTCTCCTCAAAAACAATTTTACCAGGGGCTCGTAACAAAAAGGGTACTTAAGTCTAAGACAGTGCTAAGTAGGACTTATGTACATTCTAAGATTTAATTCCGTAACTAGAAGAGTGTTTAGCTAAGACAATTTACCCAAAACTTAGGTGGCCGGTAGAGGTGACTTAAGTATGTCAAAAGTATTGTTTTCACACATTTAGAAGTTTTATTGTTAATTATTTCAATTCAGCATATGATTACAGAGTACTAATCACATTATGATATTTACACAGAATGAATATCTTAATATTCACGAATACAATTTTTTTGATTTGATTGATATAAATATCAACAGTGGTCGTAATAATCTGTAACATTTTCCATAAACCGGTAATATGCAAGTGGACTGCTAAATAGGATGTAAACACGTAATGGTCGGTTTACAAGAAGTAACTGCATATATAAACTCGCAAAACTTGAAACTAAAAAACGACGTTCGAAGACAGAAAAATCCTGAGCGATTTGAAAGACGACAATTGCCTCATTTCAATATATCGACTTAATGAAGAAATGATACCCAGAATATGTGAATTGCCTTATTGGTGAGGTAAGAGGTAGAACAAAAGATAAAAAGAAATCCACTATATAATTATAGTATATCCAGTTCTATCGGCATCGAAATATTACGCCACAGACAGTCTTCGAGAACGACTAAAATAGTGAATATTCGTCAAAGCAAACAAGCAACAACAATAGCCTGAATATATTGTCCGAGATCCATCGCTTTGAGCTTTTTAAAAATTTTTAGGCACATATGTATATATACTCATGCCACCTTGAATATATTGTCTGTACATTTACATCTACCCCATCAAATATCAAAGATGTCATGCACGTGTATCTATAAAAACCAATACATTCAAATTCGACAAAAGAAATGAAAAATACGTTTTTACTTTTTAACATAAACATGACTTAGCTAAGACATTGCTAAGTCTGCTTGATGTTACTGTATAAGACATACTTAAGCAGGACTTATGTAGGGCCTAAGATTCCGCCTAAGTCCTACTTATGACCCTACTTAAGTCAAAATCTTAGCATGCTTTATGTTACGAGCCCCAGATAATCTAAATTTTGTGTGGAAGCATACCCAGGTTGTGTAAACTCAAATTTGTTCAAATCATGGTCGCCGGGTGAAGAGTTGAGCCAGAAAGGGTGGATCAAGTTTTACAAAGGAATATAAGAGAAAATCTTTTAAAATATTCTTCTCAGATAGTATTATGCAAAAAATGCTCAAAATTGTACGGAAGCATTCTCAGGTAGATAACATTCAAGTTAGTTTAAATCATAGCCCCCGGAGTAGCGTGTGGTCACAAAGGAGGGGGTTCAATTTTCACATATAAAATATTCGAAACAATCTTCAAAAAACTTTTGGAAAAGAATTCTGTCGCTGGAGAAAATTGCCGTCACAAAGATTGGGGAGGTTTGGAAATAGGAATAGAGAAACATCTAAAACAACGAAATGGGTTAGGTAATATGTGGATAAAAATCAGCATATGTTTAACTTTTAGTGTTAGATCTACTGTTCTTAATCGTCTAGATATTTTGAATTTAATACTATTTTTCTCATTTAGTCAGGGTTATGGTTATTGTTGCTCAGGTAACTATTGTTGCTCACTGTAACTAATGATCAAAGATGTAATTTTCAATATGTTATAATAACACAATTTCTCTTTGTATAGGATCGTTTTGGATGGATATACGGAGAACGACTTTTCTTTTCAAGAAGAAATGGCATCATTGAAAAATATGTAAAAACAATAAAAAAAGCAAGAGATGTAACTGTGTTTGATGCATCTCTACAAAACGATAGACAAGGTATAAAACAGCTGTTTGGCCATTGTTAACACCATCCTAAGCGCAAAGTTACATATATACTGCAAAAATGTTGTTAAAGCTCAATGTCAGGTGTATGGACTGTTCTATCGTACGATTATTTACAAATTAGAATAACTTAACGTCATCATTGTTTACATATTGCTGCTTCTATAAAATGCTATTCAATGTGATTCAATTGAAACAGGTACCTGTAATATATTAAATGGAGGATGTGGAGAAATATGTATTCCAAGGAAAAATGGTCGTATATGTAAATGCGATGTTGGCTTAAAACTTCAAGCCGACCAGAGCTGTTACAGCGGTATGTACCTATGTTTTTTTCCCCTTCCGATAATAATATTATTTAGCTCTTACTAGTTTGCCCGTAGTCAATGTAAATGTAAGCATAGTCTTTATGACAAATTACAGAACTTACAATTCACAAAATAATACTTTTGCTAAACACAAAAATAAAAATAACCTTTTTCACAATACAGTGATTTACATGCACTACTAGACATTGGCATCTGCCGAGTGTAGTTCCCTCTTTTGGTTTACGATAAGGGATTGCAATTTATCGTTTTGTAAAAACCTGCAGGACTGAAATACACGATCCCCATTTATCAATTAATTGGTATAATTAATAATAATCAGCAACGTAAAAAAAATAACGGACTACACGGAATAATCATGATAATGTCAGATTCATATTCCCATAACAGACGATTTGATTGTTCTTCTAGCTAATTTACTAATGTACATTTGACATTTACAAAATTTAGTTAATCTTAGTGACTTTTTAAATTATTTTATCATTTTGTCACATGGAATGTGTAATTATAAACATTAAGATAATTTCTTTCAAATTGGTAATTCAGGCGGATTATAGAGCTAGTGATCATAACAGAATTTACATAACCTGTCATGTATTTTTCTTCATATTCCGCAAAAAATAAAAACCAACGAAAGCATGTTGATATTTCAAAGTTCATTATGACGTTATCACTGATTCTGAACTTTATTACGAAGGAATCCTAGTATGTGGAAAATAAAACAATTTTTGCTGATTTGAAATAAAAAGATGTTCCTCCTAAGGGATATGATGTATCGTGAACAAAATATTTCACAGGCCGAAAAACAATCTTTAAGCAAGTTCTTAAAGGTGGTGAAAAGGTGGCTTAAAAATTCGCTCCATTGAACACAAATCGCTATTATCAACACCGCTCCAATGGACACTGATTGCCGTTATAAATTTTTTTTTTTTTTTGGGGGGGGGGGGGTCAAAATTATTAAAGGGGCGAGCGCAGTTTCTGTATCTAAATATGCGCTTGAAATTATATAAAAGTATGTTTGTTTCCTGTTATAAATTAATCGGTGAAATTATATAAAAGTATGTTTGTTTCCTATTATAAATTAATCGGTGAAAGCTCTCTCTCTCTCTCTCTCTCTCTCTCTCTCTCTCTCTCTCTCTCTCTCTCTCTCTCTCTCTCTCTCTCTCTCTCTCATGGAGATATTCAGTGAAGGGAATTATCGGGCTATGTCATGAGGTCAGCGTTTTTACTGGTAGATGTAGTTTGATTGTACATTTCACCAAATATTCATCGGCAGTGCCTCTCGGCTGGCAGGCGAAGTTAACAAACTTCTTGTATTATATACGTAGAGTGTCTGATTTTTTTTTTTAAAAAGTTTGTTTTATGTAATTTTGTGCAATGAATGTATAACTTATATCATTAAAGAATAATTTAATAAAAAAAAAAATAAAGTCCCAGGGGTCAATATACTTGGGGGTGGTGGTGGAAGGGGGATCAATCCTGTCCTCAAGCACCTGTGGGTATTACTGCTTTGTTTCTCTAGACATAGTTTTGTTCGTTTGTGTATATCTAATAAAAGTCTATTGTTTGTCCAACTTTAACAAAAACCCTGAAACTAAAACAGAATATACAAGATATTATAATACACAACAGGTATGTCGTGTGCCAAGGTGCATGTCAGGGTTTCTAAAGCGTTGTAATCTTAGTTTGTACGTGTATACAATAAGTCCAGTGAATGAAAGTTTATTTACATTTGTAATTCATTCTGAAAATATTATTTCCAAACTCTGGGTTTTAAAAATGTAACGTCTACAAATTATAGTTACATGTATGGAAGAGTAAAATCTAGAGGCTTATTAATTATCATTGAAATATATTAATAGGTCTGGAGTAAATATGTCACATGCCCGGCCGGGTATATCATACAATTGTATGTACATGTATATGTATACATCATTTGCAACATTTACTCGCAGTAAATACGTAACCGGTATTTGGTAACATTGTTTGTAATAGAACTAATAGTTTAAAAATCACATATACAATTAAATATTTTAACATATATCATTTCTATTGTTATTCTAGATCAGTTGTAAATGTATAATAATCAATACTATTAAAATTATACTTGCTGGAATAGCGCCGTGATCATGAAAACCGGG
This sequence comes from Magallana gigas, assembly GCF_963853765.1. Lineage (NCBI taxonomy): Eukaryota > Metazoa > Mollusca > Bivalvia > Ostreida > Ostreidae > Magallana > Magallana gigas. The sequence goes on along the minus strand of NC_088862.1, from coordinate 8,136,939 downwards.
AAAATGCGTAGAACTAATACCCTATTAGTTTCAATGCATTTAAAAGATAGTTTCATCTTCTTCCATGCATTTCAATAAGTTATGAATGAGGTGAACGTATATCTACTCGGTTTTTATTTATTAACAAAGTACCAGGAAGCCGAACAGTTTCCATTTAGCTATAAAAAATTGTTTACTGAAGAATAAATACGTATTTCATTCTAAATTCATGCATGCATGTATTTTATAAAATAAATTAAAAACTAAAAGATATATGTGGACAGGATATATGTTGCCCTGGCGCAGATGGAGTGAGGTGATGCAGGTAAACGAAGGGTCATGCGTTCAATCCTCGTCTTGGGCATTTTGAATTTTTTAGCTCACCTGAGCTGAAAGCTCAAGTGAGCTATTCTGATCACTTTTTGTCCGTCGTCCGTCTGTCCGTCCGTCTGTCTGTCCGTCTGTAAACTTTTTACATTTTGAACTTCTTCTCTTAAACCGCTTATCAAATTTCAACCAAATTTGGCACAAAGCATCCTTATGGGAGGGCGAATTTAATTGCAGAAATAAGAGTCCGATCTGTATTCAAAGCGGAGAAAACCTTGAAACTGTAGAAAAAGGTGGGTGCATTTTTAAAAATCTTCTTCTCAAGAACTACTGATTCCAATTCAACGTAGTTTAGCATAAATTATCCTTATGGGAAGGAAAATATAAATTGCAAAAATTAAGGTCCGATTCTGTTTCAAATCTGAGTTATTACGAAAATAATAATAAAGGAAAGGCGTGTTTCAATCAGTTTAATAGCTTCGGGCTCGGCATCCGGTAAAATGGGTAGACAAGACTTGGCCTGGGCAAAACAAAAGATTGGCAGTTATTAATCCGCCAATCTCATTAAAATTTCAGGATATTTGATGGACCAGTATATTTGTATTTGCTGTAAATATTGCTGCAAAATAATGCGTATTTGGAATTGACGATTGCCGATCTGCCCCGGCTTTTATTTTGCCACGGCCCGGGTTTGCATACCCATTTTACCAAGACTCGTATTCCATACTTCTAAAACGAGGTTCTTTGTTTAAAGCAGCCATGACATTATACGAAAAAGGGTCGATCTGACTATGATGAATTTGCTTGTTGTGCAACAGTTCGCGAATGAAGGGAAATTTTTGAAACATGCAAAATATATTCGTGCCGATTTTGTGAAGTAAATTGAGGCTAAATATTTCAATGCCATGAATGCGTTTACAGTTTTCACACATGACGTTGGTGTTAGCTTTTTCGAATTTTCGTTTCGTTTTCATTATTTATGCTTTGTAGCCTGGGAACTATCGTCTGTATTTCGTGATTTTTACGTATCAAATCAAACAGGGACTTCGATAAATCAAACAGTTAACTGTTTATCTGCGCAAATTAAGCAAAATCTGATGTATCAAAAAAGTACTGAAATACAATTCATTCTATCTGTAATTCGGCATTATCTTTTGCGTAATGGTAGATTAATGTAATAGGTTTTGTTGAGATGCTCGGCATTTTCTCAAGTTTTTTCAGTTTAAATAGGGTTTGATATCGCTGTCGGAAATATGTAGGTATATACATGTACATGTATATATATATGATTCATTTCGAAAAAATAAATTGTGTTCTTTATTTGTTATAGTGCATTAGCTTGTGTTTAATTGTTTACAATTTCTATTTACTAACCATATTTGAGTGTTAAGCTTCGAATTATAAGCAAGATACAGAGATTTGCTCACAATTCTATGTTTGTACACAGATCTTAAAAACTAAAGATTAAAAAAGTTTAAAAAATTGTCAGAATTTATTAAGAAAATTTTTAAAGTCTGTTCTTCCAGAAACCAACTTTAACAACTTATTGTATTGTAAACTTAACCTTTTTAGCTCACCTGAGCCAAAGGCTCAAGTGAGCTTTTCTGATCACAAGTTGTCCGTTGTCTGTCGTCGTCGTTGTTGTCGTCGTTGTTGTTAATTTTTCACATTTTCATCTTCTTCTCAAGAACCACTGAGCAGATTTCAACCAAATTTGGCACAAAGCACCACTAGGTGAAAGGGATTCAAGTTTGTTCAAATGAAGTGCCACGCCCTCTTTTAAGGGGAGATAATTGAGAATTATTGAAAATTTGTTTGTATTTTTCAAAAATCTTCTTCTCAAAAACTATTCGGCCTGAAAAGCTTTCACTTGTGTGGAGGCATCATTAGGTAGTGTAGATTCAAGTTTGTTCAAATCATAGTTCCCGGGTGTAGGGTGGGCCCACAATTGGGGGATCAAGTTTTACATAGGAATATATAGAGAAAATCTTTAAAAATCTTCTTCTCAAAAACTATTAGGCCAGGAAAGCTCAAATTAAAATGGGAGCATTCTCAGGTAGTGTAGATTCAAGTTTGTTCAAATCATAGTTCCCGGGCGTAGGGTGGGGCCACAATTGAGGGATCAAGTTTTACATAGGAATATATAGAGAAAATCTTTAAAAATCTTCTCAAAAACTATTAGGCCAGGAAAGCTCAAATTTGAGTGGAAGCATCCTCAGATAGTGTAGATTCAAGTTTTTTCAAATCATGGTCCCCAGGGGTAGGGTGGGGCCACAATTGGGGGATCAAATTTTATATAGGAATATATAGAGGAAATCTTAAAAAAATCTTCTTCTCAAAACTATTTGGCCAAGAAAGCTCAGATTGGCATGTAACCATCCTTAGGAAGTGTAGATTCAAGTTTGTTCAAATCATGGTCCCTGGGGGTAGGGCGGGGTCACAATAGGGGATGAATTTTTATAGATAGAGAAAATCTTTAAAATTCTTCTTATCAAAACTATTAGGCCAGGAAAGCCCAAATTTGAGTGGAAGCATCCCCATATCATATAGATTCAAGTTTGTTTAAATAATAGTCCAGGGGTAGGGTGAGGCCACAATGGGGGATGAATTTTTACTTAGGAATATATAGAGAGAATCTTTAAAAACCTTCTTTTTAAAGACTATTTGGCCAGAAAAGGTTTAAACTTGTGTAGAGGCATCCTCGGTTAGTGTAAATTCAAGTTTGCAAAATCACAGTACCTAGTGGTAGGGCGGGACCGTGATGGCGGTTTGAATTTTTACATAGAAATATAAAGAGAAAATCTTTAAAAGTATTCTGGGAAAGTTTTCGGTTCAAAACTCAGTACTTAGTGTGAAAGCACAGGTTATGCAGATTTAAGTTTGATGAAACCATGATTCCATAGAGAAAAGTGGGGCCATGAAATTGGGGGGGGGGGGGGGGGGGGTTATATAGGAATAGAGAAAAATCTTCTTACAGGTACAACAACAAAAGGGGCTTGGTATTTACCAAAAAATAAGAGGTGGATAAATATTGACAGATTTTCATTTTTTTTAAGCAATATCTACTGTACTCGGTTGTCAAGATATTTTGATACTGTAATGCTAATTTGATCAGAATTAAGGTAATTGTTGCTCAGGTGAGCGATGTGGCCCCTGGGCCTCTTGTTGTTCATTTTATTCTTTTAAAACAAAAACCGTTTTAAATACCCTTTTCTGTTTCGGAATCATTGAAACTTGCGACAGAATATACATTGATTACTTATCTATTGTAACGAATCATGTATAATCAAATTCACTTGTTAACATCGCTGCGTTGTGTGTCTAGATATGCTTTTATTTCTTTGTGTATATCTAAATAAAATCTTTTGTTTGATAAACCTCAGAAAAACCCTAAAACTAACACAGATTATACAGGATATACACACAAGGTGTGTTTTTTGTCCAGACGCACGGCTCCGCTTTTTAAAAAATAAATACTTCGCATATAGGTTGGATATATATCTGTCCATTGATCACAGCTGATTAAATTGTCATATAGTTAATACATTTTGTCGGTAAATTAAGAAAAATGTTGAATACGGATTTTTTCAAATGGCTTAAAGGTGCTTAAAGATGGCTTAAAGAAGTTTGGACATTAAGGACCTATAAGTTATCCTTAAATGTGGCTTAAAGGTGGCTTAAAGAGAGTTTTTCAGCCGCCTTTAAAGACCTAGTAGCCATCTTTAAGCCGCCTTTAAGCCACATTGAAACTTAAAGGTACCTTAAAGGTGGCTCAAAGACTGGCTTTAAGCTACCTTTAAGCATTTTTAAGCAACCTTTAAGGAGAACGTAAAGATAGTCATTTATCCTGTGTTTTATTTAACATAGTCAATTTGCTAAATAAATGATTCAGATTTGGTTTAAATTTTTCTTAACAATTATTATAAGTTGCTATAAAGAAAAACACATACAATACACAAAAAGATTCTTGAAATTTTCATTTGAATTGTTCTGTAATATTTTTCTTTCACTTTCAGATGTGCTTGCGTCAAACTTCATTGCAGTAACAGATAATTCCCATGGGAGAATACTACAAATTGATCTCCTGACTGGACGTGTTGTAAAATTACCTCTTTCAATTAAAAAACCGACAGGACTAGCCCTGGACAAATCAACAATGACGCTTTTCTATTCAGATGTCACAGAAAAAGCAATAATATCAACAACATTACAAGGAAAAAATAAAAAGTTATTATACGCTCCAGGTAGTAGTTAAGAGAAGAACTAAATGCCGAATTCTCTTATCATTCACAGGATGAACCTCTGCCATTCAGTCAACTGAATGATAACTGAATGGTCTTGAAAGGTGACTGAATGGCATAGCTATGCCATTCAGCCACATTTCAGTTACCTATCAGTCACCTTTCAGTTAACTGAATGGCAGAGATTCATCCTGTGATTATGTTACATTCATTTTTCACAGGAGTATATATGCAATTAGTTAATTTTTGATAATACATCTAAAAGTGTTTGTCTCATTTTAATGAAAGTTTGGGTTTGGCGTTGAAACGAATTCTGTATCTTTCATTCATCGGTCGTGAATTAACAAATTTAATTCATTTGTCAATCGACTACCTAATATGGAATTTGGTCTTAAAGTATTGTCAGAGTCAAAACGTTAACCCCTATTATTAGTAGGAGTCATTAATATTCTATATAAGCGGTATGTCTGTCTGGTTGTCAAATAAGCTACACCCCCCCCCCCCAACAAAACAACAAAACCCAACAAACAAACAAACCAGAAATAGCCCCAAAAACAAAAAACCAAAACAAACAGAGCTTCTTTCAGCATTTCACAAAGTATCGTTACAAAAAGGGGAATCTAAACATTTAAAGTGGGATATGATATAAAAAAGTAAAAATTAACTCTGTTTTTTCACAATTGTTCTTAGGAAGCATTGCACAAGAATTTCATTCATTGTTTAAGTGATATATATATATCATTTAATTACCTTTGTTTCTAGTGTTATAATAAGTTGACGTAATTTGCAGGTTTTTCGTATGCCCTCTGTTTAGCAATTGACTACTCGACGGGCAATCTCTACTATACGGCTGTAGGAGATACTACATATGAGAGATACATTGGTGTGGTTCACAGAGCCACATTAATCCACAAAACCCTGTTGAACAACCTAGATCAACCAAGAGATATTGCTCTTTATTCCTCAAAAGGGTAAACTCTCGATAATAGATATGGTGTTTTGCATTATCATTTTTGCAAAGAAATATTGCCAAAAATATTATGCTTCAAGGTTTATTTTGCGAGCATTGGCTGTGGCATAAATGAATTGCGGAATGCCATTGACAACATCTGGGCAAACCCACTCAAACAAAAGTCAAAACACATATTTATCAACAGGCAACATGTCATCAATATTATACCACCCTGGTTTTACCGCTGAGGGTCACAAACTTACGTAATTCAACTTATCTAATACATAGTTATGTTGAGTTATTGTTAAATTGAATTAGATAATACGACAAGTACAATTTTACACAATTCACTGGTTCAACAGTTTAGCAACTTCACATGCACAAATCAATTTTCACAATGTTTTCAACAAGTTAGCACAACAATACATAGGCATAAGTTGATTTGGTGCGCGCAAACGATATACGGGTAATTATACCATGACGAATATTTGGATATTTATTTGAAAATTCTCACAATCAAACTTATTTGTCCTCATTAATGACCTGAAATACATAAAGAACACAACAGCAGAAAAAAGAAAAAGTGTAATCGTTAGGAAGGGGAGGGTGGGATTCTGCCAGATGCAGAAAACGAGCTTTTTTTTAAAAAATACATTGCCCACCTTTTGTGAATATGTCCAGCTCCGAGTGATGCTTTTAAAGGACAAACCCGATCACAATAAGTTGAGAGGGGGGCCCCAACTCTTAATTTGTGGTTTTGCATACAAGATACAGTAATTCGAATATTTTCTTTTAAAATAAAGGCATCTTTTTTCTATGGAAGAAAAAATATGCTAATATATACAACTATAATCATTGGTGCTCATTTTTTAGTTTCCAATTGATGAAAATAAAGTTGTATGAAGTAACAATTTATATAGAATATATTTTTTCTTCAACTTTTAATTTTTTTTTAGATATATCTTTTGGACAGAAACTGGAAACAGGACTACAATTGGTAGAACACATATGGATGGAACATCCAAACACTACATCGCAACAACAGGAATTGATTCACCTAATAGCCTAACTATTGATTTTTCATGTAAAGTTTACCAAACGAAATTTTTGTTTTCATGCATACTTAAAAATAAGATACTCTTACTAATGAATTGTTCATGTACCTTCATTTTTCCCAATTACCAACACTTTAGCAAGTCGCTTGTATTGGACGGATGGACGTAAAAACAGGATTGAATCCTCTAATTTCGATGGGGGGAATCGCCATGTCCTCGCCATTGATTCTAATGCTTTCATAAATGATATTGTGGTCTATGGACAGTTTCTTTTCTACACGGCATGGCAACGAGCGTAAGTTCCATATATTTGATACTGATTGAATTTCATCAAATGCATTGTATTTGAACTAATTGGTGTATGTTGAAAATTTATTTCTTCATTTTATCATACTGACGGCAATTAATCATTTTGCCACGAATAATATATTGACATGTAGTGAACATAGAAGATGCAAATCACTTATTCGTTAGAATTACTCCACTTTATGAACTGTGAGAAATGTTTTCGTCAATAAGATTTCAGTTTTACACATTGAATAGCTCACGTGAGTTGAAATCTCAGCCGAGGTTTTCTGATCACATTCTGTATCTGTTTGTCTGTCTGTGTGTCGTGTCTGTCCGTCCGTCCGTAAACATTTCAACACTGGGCTTTTTTTTTATCCAACTTGGCACAAAATTGTAAAGATGAAGGAGTTTCAAGCTTGTTCAAATGAAGAGCTATTCCCTCTTTTAAGGAAAGATAATTTATAATAATTATTAATGAAAATTATTTTGCATTTTAAAAATCTTTTTAAATTTTTTTTTGAAATCTTTTTGGCTAAAACAAGTGTGAAAAAATCATCGGCTAGTACAGATTTAAATTTATTCAAATCCTGATCCCAAAAGATAGCAAGTGTTGGTTGATATTTTACATAGAAATCAATGAATAATCTTCAGAAATCTAAAAAAAACTGTTTGCCAAGAAGCATTTAAACTAATAGGGAGGAATAATCATGTAGTGTATATTCCGGTTTATTTATATAATGAAAAGATGTTAATTGAATATAAATTTTTAAATTGGGACAAGATTTTACATCTTTTAAATTAATCTTCCTCCTGAAAATCTTTTTGTCTAAAAAGCTTAAACCATTTGAAGCATCATCAGGTATTAATTCAATTTTCCTGAAGTTACGATTCTTAGCTCATAGAGTAAAGCTGGGAATCGAACGTTTACAAAGTAATTAGAACTGCAAACATCTTTTAAAGCCCTCTTCTTGAAAATCGGAAAATTTGAAACGTGCACGTGTCTAAGCATTCTCTAGAGGTGTAGATTCAAGGTTGTTTAAAGCAAAATGCTGCAGAGTGGGGGTGAAAATTGGAATATTTTAAAAGGAAAATAAACAGAACTTTTTTTTAATTTATTTTTACAAAAAAAGTATGTAAAATATCATATATAATTAAACTTGTGTGAAAGATACGAATACGGACCCTTAAATGTACAACTACATCAAAAAGTGTGTGACTTTCGGGTGGAATCGTTTTGTGTAAACCGTTGAGCGTTTAATGAAAACCGTTTAGCGTTTCTAATGGACCGTGAAGTGTTTCGTGTAAATCATTAAGCGTTTCGGACAAAGTCTGTCGAGTGTTGGCGTGCAAAGCATTTCGAACAATGAATCGCGTGAAACGTTTTATCAGATTGTATTCGGAACTATTCTCAAATATCAATTGTTTCAAAAGGCCGCTAGACTTTTACACTGGCGTCGGAAGCAAATTGAAAGTGGGGGGCTAGACTAATCCTCAGAAATATTGAGAGAAAAAAACCTAATTCCCAAATTCATGAAAATCCTAATCCGTGGAGGGGGGGGGGGGGGGTAAACCTATACTTCCAAAATCTTTCCGGCCATAGCATTTTTTCCCCAAATCATGAAAATCCTAATCCGGGGGAGGGGGGAGGGAAGGGCGGCTAGTTTGCCTTTGACTCCAACTTCTTAATCTTTCAAAGGTACATTAAGGAACAATTATGTTTTCTGCGAAAAAAGTGGGGGTGGGGGGGGGGGGGGGGGGGGGGGTTGAACCCTCTACTCTGCTATGTGCCAAATGTTTAGGTCTAACTTTGCAAAAAAAAAAAAAAGCTCAACCCCCCCCCCCCAGCCCCCCTGGTTCCCTATGTTTTACATCTCCTAAAAGAGTTTGTTATAAACAAAACACTTATGTATCTGTATACTCGTTATTTCTTAAACCAACTCTTGGTGATATATGTACATGTAATGTAGAGTCGTCATTCGTATGTGGGTTTTTTTTGGGCGACTTCACTTGGAACTTCGGTACACCGTCAAGTTGAGGTCAACTGACGTCATATGTCTAAATTTCACCTAATTTGCAAAACTCTAACTTGACAAAGATAGTAATTCGCGCGTTTGTGTCAAGATGGCAGAAAAAAAATGCTATGCCTTTATGTTTTTGAAAATTTACTGGATGACAGAGAGGATGAACACATGATATATGTCATAACGGATAACCGGGTAAGTTGGACATATCATCCCATTATTTTCGACAGTTGACTGTTGATACCATTTTCGAATAAGTAAAGAAATGTTCGAAAGAACACTTACCAAGGCTGGTGCCTGCTTTACATCAAATCACAACGGTGGCATTGGGGATCCTTCATCAAAGAAACAACTTGTTTTCATGTGTTTCATGTCAAATAAATGGCAATGCGTTAAATATTGGACATTAATTTGGCATAGGACAGTCCACAGGGCATCTTATGTTGAAAAGAGTGAATGGCGAATTCAATAAAAACAAATCGAAGGTATTTTACTGTATATAAGCCTAACTGTGTGATCTCATCGGTGAAATGATATCACTTATGTTGATACAAATGCTGTCCATTTGTTATGCGAGCAACTTTAGTTCGTACGATTATTCCATGTGAAGTCGCCTATTTAAATTGAAACTTTTCGGCACTGTGTAATTATCAATCATTACCTTGGTCATCGGTAACGTCTGCAATCGTCTAAACCTGTAAATCAAACTCTGTAATGTATGTTATTTTATTGGATGATCACTCGCCTCTATTGAAAATATAATAATTATTTTAAAGCTGTTGGTATTGATATAAGATAAAGGACACCTTTTTAAGATAAAATGTTAAACAAATAACTGAGCATCGTTAAAGAAGAATAGAGTAAAAACCATGCATGTACTGTTAAAATACATTCTACTAGTTTATATGTGAATGGAACTAATCCTAAACAGTTCGTGGTAAATCCGTTGTCATGCATATATTGAGTCTGATTTTTTTCATTCATTTTGTTCTTCCCAAGATTATGTTATGAATAAATTTGAGAAAAAAATAGAAATAAATACAAATTTTTCTTATGCAAATAATCTTACTTTTTCTTTGTTTTATGTAAGGAATATGTTTTCATATGAGTTGATACGATTTAAAAAAATATCGTTTGAATTCAATTTATTTTTTAATAATTGTCAATAACGATATCATGAATTGTGAAAAAAAGTTTTGATAGATTACGTTTGTTTCTGTATAGCCATTTTAAAACTATTTCTAGTGATAAAAAAAGAACATTAACCAATTGATATGAGAGGATCGGAACGATACACATTGCAAATATACACACATATATAATAAGCACAAACATTATATATTAATATTACATATTACATATTGATATGTCAATTTGAGAGTTATATCAATGTTTGTGCTTATTATATGTATATATCTATGCAATGTGTATCATTCCGATCCTCTCAAATTGTCGTTTAACTGCATTCCACCTGTATCTCAAACGACCGTGTAGTGAGCGACCAGCGCGCTAGTTTCCCTTCGTCATCTAAAGCAAGATTTTTTGTCTTGCTTAGATGGCCCAGTGGTCAGCGTGGTGGTCGCTCACTGCTAGGAGAATGGGTTTTAGAGGTCGTGAGTTCAAGCCCCGGCAGGGGCGGAGGTGGAGCTCAAAAAAGGTAAATTTCTCTGTGCTTTATATATATTTATATATATTTATATATATATATATATATATATATATATATATATATATATATATATTTTTTTTTTTTTGTATCGGATTTTCATATCAAAATACAAACAATTATGATGAGTTCTTCTCTCTATGTCAAATGTTGTATTTTGTTACTTGAATCAGAAAAGGATAATATTATGACTTCATTTTTAACATTACAGACGTATTACTAAAATGGATAAATTAACGGGGTCTAAGGTGAACTTCATGACAGATCATCCAGAGTTTGGACGACTTGACAGCTTGGATATCTATGCAGATGAAATTCGAGACAGTAAATCAAGAATAACCAAAAATATACTCTTATTTCTGTATAAGTATAATCTTTACTGAAACCAAAATGCAATTTTTGTCTTCTGATGTTTTTGAAGAAGTGTCATTTTTTTAATACACGACGTTAATTCATACTACAGTCAGAATAAAATAAGAAATCGTGTTTGTCTTTGCTTAATTGTAAAGCGAAAATAACGAAATTAGATCCTCAACGAATATATCGGCTTCTACAGTACATTGCATGTTCTATGATCAGTGTTTCTTTACACTTTGTTCTTCGAAACTAAAATGTGACTAAAAGACATGTTTCTGTACAACACATTTTACAAACCTTTCAGTAATCATTCAATTAAGAACAAAAAACAGATTTACCCTGTAGTTGCACATATTCTTGGTAAAACAATGTATTCTAAGAATGAATTTTTTCAAAAGTCTTTGTGCTGATGCATTTGTTTGCAATTGAAAAATCTATTTTAACTTGCTTTATTTATTTATTTATTTATTTAATTATTTAACTATTTATTTTTTTTCCTTACTTAGTAAGTTCAAGCTGTTCTATCAAAAATGGATTATGCAGTACGTTCTGTTTTCCGACTCCAACTGGAAGAACATGTGGTTGCCAAGACAACGTTAATCTTCTATCGGATCAGTTAACATGTGAAGAAGGTTTGTTGTGAAATAAATTATATGCCAGAATTATATAAAGGCTATCTCTGCAGATTTGTCTAAATAGCATTTCATTTATATAATTTATTCTTTTAAGCTCACCTAAACCGAAGGTTCAAGTGAGCTTTTCTGATCGCCCGTTGTTCGTCGTCTGTCCGTCCGTCCGTCAGTAAACTTTTCACATTTTTGACTTCTTCTCAAAAACCACTGGGCCAAATTTAACCAAATTTGGTACAAAGCATCCTTATTATAAATTGTTAAAATAAAGGGCACAGCCCTTTTCAAACGGGAGATAATTACAAAACAATGAGTATAGGGTGCGTGTCTTTAAAAATCTTCTTCTCAAGAACCACTGCGTGACCCTCGGATTAAAACTGGGGCCTCAGGCGGGGTTCAAAGTTTAACATAGAAATCCATAGGAAAATGTTTAAAAAATCTTCTTCTCAAGAACCACTGGTCCAGAAATGCCAATATTAACACAAAAGCTTGTTTATATAGTGAAGATTCTAAATTGTAAAAATCGTGACCCCCGGACCAAAATTGGGGCACCCAAGTTTAACATACAAATACATAGGAAAAATGTTTACATGACTTTTGTTCCATTTATTCAACTAAATTGTGCACCAAAAAACCCAACTGTGTCTCCCTGATTATTGACAACTCATTGTGTAAGTATATACGGTTGTTTAAATAAGAAATGACGTATGAATATGATAAGGTGCAAAAAATTCACTAAATATTATTTTAGTTCATCGCTTACATTTTATTTGGATACCGTGCCTGATGAAAATAAAAATGATTATGTAAATTTATTTGTTATCGGGCACGGTCTCCAAGATAAATATAAGCGATTAATTTATCTTGTGATTTTGTTGCAAGATTGCAGCTAGTTTTGTTGAGCATTATAGATACGGCAGATCAACGTACGTTGTGTGGATTTATTTGTAAACAACCAGACCATAGATAATTTTGTTTCACACGGGAATTAAATTTAAAAACAAGTATGTTTGATTAAAGTTAGGGAAACACTGTTTATGTGTTATCCTCGTATACAAATGATAAACCCGTAGAATTTGTTCAAACTTGAAGAGTGTTTAAAGCAGAAAGAAGATAATTTATTTATGAACTTTGAAATTCCTTCGATTTTTGTAACCATGATGAGTTATGATTCATTGTATTACAAATGCATCACTACGTATTTTATAAGGAAATGTACTGAGTATACAGTCACATGGTGATGTTAAAATTGCATATAAAAATATAGTTGCATATTGTGTATTTATGGACTTATTGTACGTACGACCTAACTCAGACAGCGCGTGCAGGTGTCATATGGTTGCACAACACTATTAAACTCCCCTATATAATCTTACCAAACCCACTCACCTTTAGACTGCTCTCACTCAGGTACAACAAACTTCCCAGACGTTTCCCTTTCCCATGTTAAAGTTCTATTCTTACTGTACATTTCAGTACCAAAAAATACCTACCCATCCACAAAGGCGTGAGACTTTGTTTACATCTAAGTCAAGCAGGTGCTTGAAAACCATGCCTGGAGCCAAATCACCCCACTCTGTATGAAACAAAATTAAAAATATTTCTTGGCCTCTTCAATTTTTTTAAGCATATCATCTGAAGCAAAATACTTGAATTTACACCTCATAAAAAATTGGGCACCCACCTTTTAGGAAAAACCCTCAAATCAAAGGGAAAAACTGGGTTCTATATTCTGTCCGCCATGTTTTGACGTGAACCTTCAGAGAAATAGTGTTGTGATACCTGATAGTATTTCACTGACATGGCTGAGGCAAAATAAGAATTTGTAATCTGTATATCAAGTCGTGCAATTTTGGTAAGAATATATAGTAACATTTAATACTGTAGTGATCTCCGCGGGCTCCCTGGTCAAGGACGGATGTGTCCCGGTGCACGGTGAGGGCTATTGTGAACTCTTGATGATGAACCCATGTTTTATGTGTATTTGTATGTTGTCTGCTTGGCAATAAATACTATAATATGTACGAATTTAGTTACACAAAATATTTTTATTCTGATATTATTTGATATACGACTATTGGTACAGAAATTTAAATTAATGATACCTATCTTAAAGAAAATGCCAGCTCGAGGCCTTTGTGGGCGTTCCAGCCTTTGATATGTATAGTGAAGACGCTAAATTTTAGAAATCGTGACCCTCGGACCAAAACTGGAGCCCCAGGCGGGGTTCAAAGTTTAAAATAGAACTACATAGGAAAAATGTTTAAACAATTTCTTCTCAAGAACTACTGCACCAAAAATGCCAATATTTACACAAAAGGTTGTATATATAGTGAATATTCTAAATTGTATAAATCGTGACCCCCTGAGAAAAAGTGGGGCCCCAGTAGGGGTTTAAATTTTAACATATACAGGAAAATATTTTAAAATCTTCTTCTCAAGAACTATAATGCAACAGTTTGGGAGATTACTATGCATACATGTACATCCTTAAATAATGTAGATTCTAATTTGTAAAAAAAAACCTGACTCCCGGACAAATAATGGGGCACCAAGAGGGGATCAAAATTTTAACATTTTAAAAAATATTAAGAAAACTTTTAACAATGTTCTTCTCAAAAACTACAATTTTAAAGTTTGTGGAATTACTATGCATGCATCCCTGGCTTATGTAGACTCTTAATTGGTAAAATCATGACAGATACTGGGGCTCCAAGAGGGGGTCAAAGTTTATTATAGAAATATAAAGGTAACATGTTAAAAAATCTTCTCCTCAAGAATTACAATACTTCACAATTTTTGAGATTACTTGCATGCATACAACCTTGGATAATGTAGGTTTGATAGTTTTAAAATAGTGACCCCTGGACTAATACAGGGGACCCAAGCTGGGTTAAAAGTTAAATGTAGAAGTATATATGGGAAATATTTTAAAATCTTCTTCTTAAGAACTACAATGCTTCAATTTGTCAGATAACTACGTAAGCATTCTCAAATAGTGTAGATTCGAAATTATAAAAGCCGTGACCCTCGATCTAATACTGGGCCCCAAGAGGTGTTCAAAGTTTAGCATAGAAATATAGAGGGAAAATGTTGAAAAATCTTTTTCTAGGGAACTATAATGCTTCAGCTTGTGAGATTACTATACAAGCATCCTTAAATAATGTAGATTCCAAATAAATAAAGCTTTGGCACTGGACTAATACTGGGGCCCCAAGAGGGGTTCAAAGTTTAACATAGAAAAATATATTGAAAATGTTTTTATAAGTTTTTCTCGAGAACTATAATGCTACAGTTTGTGAGATTACTATGCAAGGATCCTCAAATTGTGTAAACTCAAATGTAGTGGAACCAAGAGTTATCTTTCTTGATGTTGTTCTGTACAGTCTGAGAGTTATTCCTCTTGATGTAGAAGTCTTCTACGTTCATTTTTTCAGGCTGTGTACGTGCGGTCCCGCCGTAGTGCTACACATTTTCATTCCTATGTTACTATTTATGTTGTTAAAGCCAACTATAAACCTCAGACCAATACTGGGGCCCCATAAAGGGGTTCAATGTTTAAAATAGAAAAAAGCATACGCTACGAAGTAGAATGTCACAAGAAACTGTTGTTCAGGTGAGCGATGTGGCCCATGGGCCTCTTGTTTTTATCAGTGGTTCAGTGTAAAACTGTGCAGCAGAATCTAAGTTTCATTGATTGCATCGCCTATCCTGGACAGTCTTGTGACTTCAAGTGTAAAGCCGGATTTCGGCTTGCTATAAATACCACTGTTTTATGTGGCCCTGCTGGGCAATGGATACCATCAATTGACATACTCTGTGAAGGTAATTTTCACAGTATTTTAAACTTTTCATAAACTATATATACAACATGAACTCAAGCATCTTGTTGATGCATGTCACAATAATAACAAAAAAATAATCGAAACACTGTAAGAAAATTCATATTAGGAAAATTACAAAAGCAAACATGGACCTCTACAGTATTTAAGATAGCATCAGGTGCCATGGAAGAGTGAACATCCCTTGCTGATCATGACCGGTCATACCGTCGTGTTATCGGTCAGCAAGAAATCCGTTGACAATTGGGTGATTAAAAATGGACTAACAATAAGTATAAAAACGTCAGACAGCATTCGACCTAGCGGAAGATTGTATAAACTTTGCTGATAAAGTCGTTGTATCGATCGTAAAACATACGAAATGAGGACATCAATCGAATCTCTTGATCATCGTATCAATTTAAAATACATGTACATTTATAAAATAAACAACATGACCTATTATACAACCTCATAGAATGCTGTACAATTATGTTTGTTTTACATAGAGATATTTAAATAATCAAACAGCATTTGTTTTTTTATCTTCTATAAAATAAAGGTAAAAAAACCCACACTATTTACATATGTACAAAGACTTTATTGATAAAGTATATTATCAAACTAAATAATTCTTTTTAAGGATAGTGCAAAAATTCTGCATTAATCTCTTAAGTAGAAATTTCTTTTACAATATATGCCTTTAAAATTCATTACTTTGAATATACATTTTTTTTGAAAAGCAATGAAATGATAAGAGTTTACCTTAACTATGCATCTTTTACAATATTACACGCTCGTCTGCAGTTAATAATTCTATTGTTTTCTAACAGAGGAAAGAAAAACGGAAATAACGTACATGTATCTATACGCCGGAGCATCCACATTAGGTGCCTTTGTTGTTATCATGGGAATAATTGGAATGGTCTGCTTGGTCAAGAAACAAAACAGCTCTCGGTATGACTAGAAAAGAATCAAAGTACTGAAGTACTGACGGGAGTTGATTTTATTGATTATTATTTATTTTAGTATCAACGATATTATGCATGGCAAGTGGTGTTTACACATGTATGTATTTGAATTACGCACATTTTTTATAATATGAATACTCGGACTTTTCCGAAAAGAATTTCGAAAACCCATATGAATCATGCCGTGAAATATTTAAAGATACTATAAATTCCATCAAGGTACGTATCAGTAACCGAAATATTTTTGAAAAATTGTATGGATCCAAACAATATTGGACTCTAGTTTCGTTCAACCAGACGCTCGGCTGTCTCCGTTAATCTCCGACACGCAAGAGAGATTGTCTGCTTGTCGAAAATTTACGGAAACCACCGATCGTCTTGTTGAACGAGACTTTAGTAATCTCTAGCGTAGGAATACATACCACTACAAAAAAATATCTAAATTGTTCCTACATTTTAAAATCTGACTATTTTCATGGTATTTATAAATAAGTTTCCTCGAAAAACAGTGCTTCAGAATTCATTACAGCGAATTTATCGATTATTTTCAAGAACTAAGTCTTGTCAGCGATGATGATTTGTGCTTAGGTCCAAACACTGTATCACTTTCGGTTTGCCAGAGTACTTGCATTGGAGAGTTGATTAAAATCGACTTCCAAAACATTAACCTTTATTTTTTTCGTTTTTCCCTCGGCGTATTTATATAAAATGTCAAATTACTTGATATATTGTTCGTTTTCTTAAAGTACAAATACTTGAAAATGCTCCACATTAATGATGTTTTAAAACACCAAAGCAACAAATTAACCACCAAAACAAATCAACTAGTTTTATTTTAATGAACATAAAAGGGCATATAAAACTACAAAATCTGCCGTTTACGAGCAAAAATTATGAAAAAAAAATCAACTTCAGCTTAAACAATACTGCAACCAGTAATCATTTTTTGCCAATCTCTTTAAGTAGTTATTAGAACATATTACTTTTTCCACTTAAAAATCTATACACTGTATATAAGGAACTTGTCTGCAGCACATTTATTCAAAAATGGAATACTATGTGCTTAAATAAAATCTTTAGATATAGCTGCAAGGATTTAAGAATGTTTATGTTAAGTGAGGTTATTAATTCGTGATTTTGTTTCGTAATTCATTTTTAGCATGAGTTTTTTTTTAATCCACAAAACAGATCTTTTTAAAATTGTCTTTAAGATTCTACTACCCTTCTAGGCCCACCCCCAGGAAATTTATTAATATCGATAAAAATTTATTATACATCCTGCAACAGAACAATGCATTTATGCTTGCATCATTAATTGTTTAAATGCTATGAAACTAAAGTATCCACTACCTTTGTAAAAAAAAAATTAAATCGGTTTTCGTTAGAAAGTTTGCACGTTTCAGTGTTTGTTACCTACCTTCAAAAGTGTGAAATTGAAACTAATTAATTTTCTTGATTTTTTGATTTTCAGAGATTTATATGACGGAACATCAAACACACTAAATAACCAATACTTACGTGTGACATTTGAAAGGGAATATTCAAGAACTGAGAACCACTATCATTCAATCATGTCTGTGTACAATGTGGCGCATTATGATGAAGATCAGTCCATGGCAAACCCTTACATTACCCCAATCGCTTAGAATATGTGCATTCAAACAAAATATGAGTTAGGGAATGTAAACATATATTGTAAACATATATTGTGCATTTTTATGTTTCTGGGCAACAATGACTATATCAGGTCCCTTTTACAAAAACTCTCGGGGCTAATATAATCAATGATGCCCTCCAGTCGATATTTGTATAACATCAAATAATACACATGTAATGATTATTAAAATTTTCATTTTATATTAATAAGTAACAGTGGAGCAAAAGCAATTTGTTTTTTTTATTTGTATCATGAATGTGAATTGATACTTGAACAATTATTGAACAACAATAGGTTTTTAGTACTACGCCGCTTCTTTTTTTTTCAAATGAACTATAATAGACCCCCTCCCCCCCCCCCCAAAAAAAAATCAAACAAACAAACAAAATATCAAAGGGGAATATTTCACGACTTTTTTCCTCTAGAAAACAATTTTTAACCAAGTTTTCACATATGCCGATTTGGAACGTTAATTGCTCAAGCAATACTATTAGAATGCTTGCTTTATTTTGACATTACAGTTACCTCTTCGTAAGGATTTAACTCTTGGATATATTTCAATACACCACATAATAGTTTCAAATATAATCATAGATCAACATTCATTAGTTCATTACTTTTCTTCAACATTACTTTCAGAAACTCGCCCCAAAGCCCCCCTTTAAATACATCAAATGAAACGCTTTCTACGTTTGAGACTTGTGGATATACTGGTCCTGAAAAACATTACCATACTGTCAATCATGTCTATGATACAATGCATAATTGGTATAACGCACCCACCAGTAACCCTTAACTTGTTTTATTTGAATAAATTTATGATCATGATGATAAAAAAAGTTGGATGGAAAAATACATAAGTCCCATTTTACATCAATTAAACAATGTAACAGATTTCTTTGTATTTGAAAGCTGACAAAAGACAAAGGGCAGAAATATAAAAAGAAGTGACGAGTGACCTTTTAACAAATTTACATTTAAAACAATTCTATTCCTATTTATTCTAAGAAAAGAAAATTGGAACTTTTTCATTGTAAACACTTTTCCATAAAGTTTATATTAAGACTTTTTATATATTTTGATGCTGTAATATAGAGCGACACTTTGTATAAGAAGAACATATTTTTGTCTCTGTTTAGTTGTTAATAGATATGCCTCTAATGAAATTGTTTTGTTTGTTTAAGCATCAACTCAATGTTTTCTGAACATGGAAAAAAATTGAAACAATAATGTGGAATGTTGAAGTTTGTGAAGTCATATTTCTAAATGGTTGGCATTTGAATCAAAACGAAAATCATAAACTTACTTTACATTTATGTTTGTACAAAGAAAAAAAAAGACTTACATATTAGGAGACCATTTTATATATTTTTTTTATGATAGTCCTTTTTACATAATGTTTTATTTACGATTTTTCAATACCGGTATCGTAAAATTGAAAAAAAAAATATTGGAGGGTCTTTGTCACGTTTTCAAAATCACTTAGAATTATTTTTTTGCACATTGACGTAAAATCAATTTTTGAAGCCGATTCAACACTAATATTTAGCATAATCGTTTGATTTTTACAATGTACATATTTTGAAAGCAATTGCTGCGTGCCATCATATGTGACGTCATAGGTATCAATCGCTCAAGCATGTACGATTAGTAATGAATGAACATGATTTCATATGTATTTATAAATAATAAATTAAAGTTTTTGACACTTTTGGTCGTTTTTTATGCACAATGTATAAAAATAAATGTTAAGAATAATAATTTTCACTTACATTTCGAAGTTATTAACGATAATTGAACTAAAAGTAAAAATGTTAGTTTACAAGTTTGACTAGCCGTTCAGTCATTTTAAATGCCGTATGTTATGAATTCTCAGTACCTTTCTGCAATGTCATAATTTGAATTCTTTGATTAATAGATATCTGTATCATTGATATGAATTAACATGAATAGATAAAACAAATTCAGACTTAATGAGCTCGTTGCATTTATCGCACATTTCTTGAATGTAAGATACTTACTAATATGCACCAATGTGTGTGACAAAAAAAAGTCATTTTAAAAATCATAAATGTTTTGTTTCGATGGTAAATATCGTCATTAATTGCATCATGGACGCCTGAAACAATATTTTTAAACTTCATGCCTTGACTGCAAATGTGGTTTATACCTAAAAATTCCTATTTGATCTTAAGGGTAAATTCATTTTAATGAAAGAGCCATTGTAACAGAAACAAGCGTCATTTTGATTTTTGCTTTTAATGTTGCAGTTTCATATTTTCAACGTCAGTGACATCATAATAAAACTTGCCATGTTAACGTTTGTGTACCTTTTGTATTTCACAGTGCCGAAACTTTCAACAAACTTTACAATCAATTAATACGTGGAATGTAAATATAAGTGATTTATGGATACAGAGAGGCGGGACAATCACGTGGCTGTGCGATTCGCTGCACCGCCTCCTTGTACTATAAATCCCTTTCAAATGAAAGAATGGACTGTAGTTATACATTTAATAATCATATCATTTTTATAAAGATACACAGAGGATATCTAATATGTGTGATTTTATATTTGCTTTATCCAACGAGTTCAAATGGTGTATATATTCGCGAGGCTTGTCGAGCGAATATAACTATTTCAACGAGTTGGATAAAGCAGATATAAAATCTCATAATTATAGATGTTCTATTTATCTCATACAATTTTATTTATATTAAGAAACTTTTGAGACAGTCCCTTAGATGATCCGAATTGATTTTTTTCAAAAATTAAAAACGATGATGCAACGTTGTGTTATGTTGCTATTGTGACCTTGCTCAATACAATATAGTACGTCAATTCTGAGATAAATCTAACTGGTTTAATGTAAAGTTTCACTGAAAAACCTCGAAATAACTTTTAGCTCTGAATAATTTTTCTTAGAGCTTACTCACTTGATTAAATGTAAATACTGAGCAGAAGACTTGAATAATCAAGTTTGTTGACATACACAAAGTTGGGAATGCTCGTTAATTTGAATTGACTCGAACGAGGAACAGTTGTTGATGTTTTATAAATCAAAAACTAGCCTTATGATTTGAAATTGAAAATAGTGAATAAGGATACTTACTGGTAGTAGAATAAAAGTCTTAAGAAACATTAGTTCGGTAAGTTCTTGTATATAAACACAAGCAGAGCGTTCTGTTTTCATCGCGTCGTCAAAATGAACTCCTTGATAGTTAACATAATTTGCGGTTTTATAAACTACACAAAGCAAATTGAAAGTTGAAAGGGGGCTAAACTTATAAAAAAATCTTGACAAAAAAGCAAATAAAGTAAATACACATTTATTCTATCCCTAGCCTTTATCTTAATGGTTCTCAAGAGTTAACATCCCTAATTGATCGTTTCTGATTTGTAGCTGTGTTAAAAGTGACGTATATGTATTTGGTTACGGTTATGTATAACTTGGCAAAAAAGTGGGGGGAGAGGGCAGATGGCAAACCCACCCGCCCCATCCCAGCCCCCGGTTGCGACGCCTATGCTACGCAGTTGTGTGTTTTCCTTCATATTTGTAATTTAAATCATTGACAAATCCAGTTTCAATTTTTTTAGTAGATATAGTTATGTTGAAAGTAAAAGGGGTTTATAGCAAGTCTTCGAAAATATGTCACTAAAGCGTTGAAGCAAGGGACTGTGAAAAAATGTTCGGGTCGGAAGTATTTGATAAAGCATCACCCGTTTGATAAAGCAAAGGTTTATCACACGGGTAAGATACACCATACGTTTGAGATAAAGCCACATAACTGGAATGGTGTGTGCATACAAACTTAGAAACGTGCGTTAGTATGCACGTATTGCTGCGGTACGTTGTGACAATATCTTTTAAATATCTTTAAAAAATAATGATTTAATGGTTATATTTACATACTTTTAAATTCTTGGCTTCTCTGCAAATATAATTTATACCTTAAAATATCCTTTGAGCACACTGTGTGTATAACTTACTGACGTTTTAATGCCAAGTATTGTGGTGCCGGGTTTTGCAAATATCTGTTAATTACTCTATCTAAACAGCGAACATCAAAGATATCATATACGTAATTTATGTCCTAAACTTTAATATTGTTTTTTTTTATTTATTTTTTTTGGGGGGGGGGGCAAAATACAATTGTTGAAGTAAAATATATTAACGTCTCTTCTGACAAACCCACTAGAACTATTTTAATTTTAATTTTTACTTAGATTTTTCTTTTATAGTATTTACTTTTCTTCAACTTCTTGCTTTATCTACATCATAATTGAATGACAGTACAAACTATATATATATTTCTTTGATTTCTTTAACTTCCATCAATTCATCAATTTCCATGCCAAAACTTTGCAATAATTTTAGAAAAAGAATCATTTTTCTTGGGACCAAGTATTAAAAAAAGCAAGTGTGCCATGAGTCACAAATAAAGTAAATACACATTTATTCTATCCCTAACCTTTATCTTAAAGGTTCTCAGGAGTTAACATCCCTAATTTATCGTTTCTGATTTGTAGCTGTGTTAAAAGTGACGTAAATAAACCTTTGCAACTCCGAAATAAAGTAACGTTTTGAAAGGCTGGTAAGTCAAGTCAATTTAACAACAGAGGCGCAAAATAGCGATTTGCTAGCATAATAAACATAAGAATTTATGAATTTTGAGTTTGATATGTTAAACAACTAGAAAATCGATATAATTATTTATATGAGCGGCAGAATATACTCATGAACTGATGATATTAAAAAAAAAAAAAAAAACAAAGACGAAGAAATATCAAAGGATAGCTTAGAAGAAAAAGCGTCTTAAAAGTTTTAAACATACTTTACCAATGACGTCAGCGTTTTGAATTTCAACTAATATCACGTCTTCGGGTGTCTTTAAACTGAAGAGACAAATATATTTTACGGATATATCACAGTTACTAAGAAATGGCTTTGTTTTGCATCAAGCAGCGGACTGCGGTATAAATAAATGATATGTAGGGGTTATTCAGTGATCGGAAATTTAAAAAAATCCCCACAAAAATCAGGGATCCCACTAGTTCGAAAACAAATGGTTTCCTGATGTCAAAACAAAAATAAAGAGACAAATTTGATTGACAAAACAATAACAGTCACTGAGCACTCCTTTTATAATTAACATACATCTCAAAAACTTTGTCAAACTGACACAGTTGTTTATTTTTGAATCCCAATTTGTGACTTAGGAATATGGGAGATTTAAACCTTAAAATATTATATTTCAATTATTGTATAGAATAATGCAACCCAATAAAACTTTTATCTTCTTTAAAATGAATTAAACAAAGAACACAATGTTGATTATTTTTTTATGCTGATGCAAGTTGTCAGATAATTAGACAATTCATAATGAAAAGATGAGTTTTGTATTTTGCTATTCTGGTGCTATCACAATCGATCAATTATACTGTAACAATACATTGAAATAAACAACAACGTCCATTAAGGGCGTGTCTCTTTTATTTGCCATTGACTTAGGTTAATACATGTTGTATTTGAAATTTATTATATCTTCATGAATCATTTTTTTTTCACTATTGCCACGATCAGTGACATTTTGGAGGAAAAGAATCAAACATACTGGAACAATAAAACGTGCGTTACTGTGTCTATTGATATAAGTAAATATACGTCGACAATGCATACACAAAGTGAAATAATTACGATTTAAGTATGTTGTTTTACTACAGCCTTCGATCAATGGACACAAATTAATAATTCAACCTCGGCACTTTCGGTTTGACTAAGATACAGTATACATGTTTTACTACATTTTGAAGGAATGTTTTACAAAGCGATACTTTTATCCATTCTACTAAACAACAATAAGCCAGGGGTTAATAGCATTTAACTGGTCTAACAAATACTTATACCATCATAATGAAACTAATTGGTTATTTTCCCCCATAAACCAAACATAGCAGTATACATATGTATCTGAAAATGTCTTCATCTCTTGTCGCTCATATTTTCACTTTTTTTCATCATTATATTTTTATTTACATAAAAAACAGGTAAGTAATGTTATCAACAGATTCATTCAATTTAATGTATACGAGCACAATGACTATGTCAGCATTGTTTTTCAGGTCTTCATTTTCATTAATAAGAACGGATATACTACACTGTGATTTATCGGTAAATATATAAACAGAAAAAAACCTTCTAATAATTTATATATAAATATTGGTAATTTTATATATTCAGTTATAAAACAGATCATAGCCCTTTAAAATATTTATTTCTTGCAAGAACTGAATGAACGGAAAAAAAATTAAATGGTATGTTAATCATTTGTAAGTCATATATTAAAACGATTTGACTGTATTTTAACCATGAATAAAAAATGATTGACAGAATTGATGCATTCAAACATCTTTTAATTATGTTCTTGCTACTTATTTTTTTGGAATTAAACACAAGTTAACGTTTTTTGAAATATTGAAACTGAAATATTTTTTGATTAAAAAATAGATATTGTTTAGTTCGTAGACTTTCAAAAAAAAGATTCAATTGAAAAAAAACCTCGTTAACTTTGAATTATATTGTTTTGTTAACAATATGAAAGAAGCGAGAAAAAGATAGTTAACAGCTGGTTGAAAGTATATTTTTTATATGCAGCCCGAGTAATTTTAACATCTTGTGAAATCATGACGTGTGGATATGAAGTTTATGTCAGCTCACGACACTATTATCTTATAATTTCTTAGGTTTCTCTTTTATCCTGATCAAGAGATCCCGTAATTTATGTACATGTATATGCAGTCTTTGCCATTTACTGATCTTGTGACACCTCAGGGAAAGTTTCTGCAACTTCATTCAGGAATTGATCTTGCAAATTCTGCATTCGTTGCTTATATAACTTGCATTACATAGGACCCAAAGCCAGCAGTATCGAAAATTGACTCTAATTCTCCTATACATTCTTTACTGTGGATTGTAGTAAAGTTTGTATTAGTTTTTTTTATGTTCGAGCAATTAGGACACTTAAAAATAACCTGGGAAAATTAATAATTTAATTGAATAAAATAAAAAGACTTAGTGTTTTTTTTTCTAATTCCTTCTTCAGGAGTGGAACGTTTACTTTGCAGTGGCTTCGAAGTTCGAACAATAAGGACATAAGACTAATACATGTAGTTCTTCAAGAAAAAAAAAATGGAAATTGTCATTTACAATGAACATATATTTTATAGAATTAATCTCTGTAACGTCAGGCACGTAGAATGTTTCTTTTTGTAAATTTGAGGGAGACGACCACATCCAAATTATCCTATCCCGACGAGCCAAAAAAAAAACAACAACAAAAAACCAAAAAACCTCGAATCTCAAAATTATCAAATTCAAAATCTGTTGCAGGGAGGCTACTGCGAGAAAGAGTGTGAGAGGGTGTGAGTGTGTGTGTGTGTGTGTGTGTGTGGGGGGGGGGGTGCTGGCTCCCACCCTATTTGTCACGTGCCTGAATGTTACTATTTTTTGTCATAGATATTTATCAGAAATATGAACTAAGGCGCTCACATGATTCTAAATCTATTATCATAATGGCACATTCTTCATGAAGATTTAGATTATCACGATTCGTTTTGATATTTTAAATTTGCATAAAACAGCATAAGACAGATACGGCGGTGTGGAAGGGTCAGATAAAAAAAAATCTTATTTGTTCCGATGAATTAAGATTTGTTCAGACAAATTAGCTATTTGTTCGGAGGAATTAGCTACTTGTTCGGAGGAATTAGTTATTTGTTCAGACGAATAAGTTTTTTGTTTGGATTAATTACAATTTGTTTAGACAAATTAGAATTTGTTCGGACGAATAAGTTAATTGTTTGGAAGAATTAGGATTTGTTCAAACGAATACGTTGTGTATTCTTGGATTTGCTTGTTTATATGATTGATGAAAGCTATGTTTGATAACAAAATTTTATTTGTAGGTTTTTATATCTGAAATTCCGCGAAAATGTAACATTGAAAAATCCTCTCAAAATTTATTTAGTTATCAAATAATTCTAATAACAAGATTTCATTATGCGTTTTGCCTATATAACAATTAAAAGAATGCATACATTATAGGAAATCGCTAAAATATATTGACATTGTGGAATTTATTAACTTCTGAGTGAGGCGTTTTGTTTTCAAGCCTTTTCTGAGATATATATTAAACATCTGTATATCTTTTAATTTGTTTTTGATAAGCGTTGTACTATGTCACACGCCACAGTGTTCACAATATTATCTACTTGTCAAAGTAGATAAGACTAATTGATTTACCTATCGGTTTACTTTCAGAAGAACACATCACCTAACGTAAGCAAATACAATAAACAACCAGTACATATCTTACGATAGCCAAGGATATTTGTATCCAGGAACTAAGAATCACTATCATTCCATCGTATCTGTGTATAACATAATTCATGATGAAGATCTAGATGACGAGTCTGTGACAAACCCATACCTTACCCCAATATATGAAGCATGAGTGCATTTGAAGAACTGTAGCAGTTACAGGAGGCGAATGAAAGGAATGACAATGACTCATGTTGACGTCGTAGACAAAACATTAATAACTATTTGTAGTTTTACGTTTATACTGAGCAACAGAGGAAAAGAACTATATTGACTCAATTTGTACCCAGAATATAAAATGCTCGTTTCTTAATATATCATTTTTCTTATCTTTTTTGTTTATTTTGTCTTTAAAACTCTTCGTTTAAAAGAGAAATGTTTTACATTTTAAGACACGTTTTTATAAGCAAAGTATTTATCATGATAATGTTATAAAAAGATCATTACAAATATGAACATTGCACAAATGTCCACTTCTCGAGCAATAACTTTTTCATCAGAAGAATTACATTGGCATAAGTATATATTAAACTTCATTAGAAAAATTATGCATGTCATTATTTTGTTAACTTTAGTATCAAATTTAATTTGTAAAAATTTATATCAGAAGAAGAAGCATTTACCAATTTAGCTCTTATATCCCTACAATAAACACACAGCATTCAAATGTACAACTAAAGAATAAAAGGTACATAGTTAAATATCAGTTAACAAACTTTGCATTAAACTTTTTTTTCTATTTATTCATTCATTCATTTATTTATTTATTTATTTATTTATTTATTTATTTATTTATTTATTTATTTATTTAACAGTTAATAATATACATTTTACAAACGTATTCTGATGATTGGAAAAATATTCCAAATAATTTTAAATAATCTGTGCAGATAGTTTGATAATGTTGATAATTTTATTATTTGTTATCAATAAAAGTGATATATATATATATATATATATATATATATATATATATATATATATATATATATATATATATATATATATATATATATATAGCACAGAGAAATTCACCTTTTTGGAGCTCCACCTCCGCCCCGGCCGGGGCTTGAACTCATGACCTCTGGAACCCATTCTCCTAGCAGTGAGCGGCCACCGCACTAACCACTGGGCCATCTAGGCAAGACAAAAATCTTGCTTTCGATGACGAAGGGAAACTAGCGCGCTGGTCGCTCACTACACGGTCTTTTGAGATACAGGTGGAATGCAGTTAAACGACAATTTGAGAGGATCGGGACGATAACCATTGCATAGATATATACATATAATAAGCACAAACATTGCAATAACTCAAATAGACATATACCTGGCCATAGTGAATGATAAAGATATACATAAAGCACAGAGAAATTCACCTTTATATATATATATATACATATATAGAAATTCACCCTTATATATATACATATATATATCACATAAGCACATGTGGAAACTACTTAAAACATTATTTGCAATGAAATTAAAACACATGATTGCAATAAAGGTTGTTTATTAATTAATTTTATGGAACAAATATGTCGGTGGTATATTGAAAATGTAGAGTATTATATAAAGACATATACTCTGCGAAGATTAGTTTTAAAATCGAAGAAGATGTCTTCACGAAGAACTGCGCCCACTTATTAGAGGTGTTAAAGTATAAAAATATTCACCACATTTAAACTACTAACGTTGACTATGTCTTGAAAAACAAAATGTAAAATAGTTTTCTTACATTTCTTACATAAGATAAAATCAATAAGAGCAAAACAGTTTTGTATGAAAAATATCAATAACAAACTGTCAACCCTCTCAAAATTCCATAAAACGAAAAACAAATTCAAAGCAGAGCAACACGGACCTCTAAAAAGATAGAGGTAGGATCAGGTGACAAGGAGGACTTAGCACCCTCTCTTGACCGGTCACACCTGCCGTGTGCTCTTTGTCGAAATCGAAAGAAAACCCAGAAATGTCCGTAGAAAATTAGGAGATTAATTACAGTTTAACAATTAATATGAAAATTATTAGTCGGCATGCGACCCAGTAGAAGATTGTATTTGCTGACAAGGTCGTTGTATTGACCATAGAACTTACGAAAATATGACTATAAACGAGATTGTTGATATTCCTGTTAGCGCTAAAGTGCTTAAATTAAATGCTTAAAATGCTTTTATCATCAACATATTTCTAACAAATTAAACATATTTCTATTCCCTAAAATGTCTTAGGAACAAGTGAAAATTCATTATAAAAATCAAGATAGATAAAACCTTCAGTAGATGTAACAAAAACTAAAACTTACACACTAAACATTATTTACTAGTTTAAAAAGCAATCATTGGTTAACTGTATGAGGGTGTTTACATATCATTTTCCATGTCTGCACTACATGCAGACCTTAACGTAAAACAAAGGTCAAGAAATTGGAATGTATAACAGCAGCAAACAACAAAAGTGCTTTCACGTGCTATGATTTTACACAAACGGAAAAAACGCATA
Organism: Magallana gigas; assembly: GCF_963853765.1. Taxonomy (NCBI): domain Eukaryota; kingdom Metazoa; phylum Mollusca; class Bivalvia; order Ostreida; family Ostreidae; genus Magallana; species Magallana gigas. The sequence continues at coordinate 8,108,092 of NC_088862.1, read as the reverse complement.
TGCTTGACTGTACATTGTACAGGTTACCGTTCAGAACTACATGGACTGGAGTTCTAAATTACCATCAAAACCTTGAATTGTTAAAATCATTACTATTTTGTTTTAAAGACAAACCAAGTATTTTATTCTTTAATTTGTCTTTTTCTTTCTTCCTTTATATCGTTTTTATAAAGTAATTTGTAGGCCCTAAATACGGTAAATAAAAAATTGCATACTGACAATTAGCGTTGTTTCCAAATGGTTTATAGCTCGATGTAAAATGATAAGACTTAAACAATATTGTGGCTAAAATTTGCTCTGCCCTTTAATGTCGTAAGTTAAAAAAGGATTTGTTTTAAGTTGATTGTTATACGATTAAAGGTACTTGGATTTTATTCCTGTTACGAACTACATTACTTTTATTAATCAATTAATTACCATACGAATAAAAACAGACCAAATTTTCATAATCAAAATAGAAAATATTCTAATTAAATTTGAAATTGCTTCCGCTTTACAGTTGTCGAAAAAGCGAGTGGTTCAATTTATAAACATCATTGACAATCTATAATTAAAAAGAAATGAACTGAAACGTTTATTATTTTTTATTAACAACTTCATTTTAATTACTGATTTTAGAAATTGAATTTACCATTTTTCCATGTTCACGTTTCTGTGCAAAAGATTTTAATTACTGATTTTAGAAAATTAATTTACCATTTTTCTTTGTTCACGTTTGCCTGCAATTTTTTTTTAGAAGTTGGTAGAATCTTTAGAAAGACACTGAGATGCACTTCTCAATGGCGGATTATGTCATTGGTGTGAAGGATAGGTTGCATCAATGTTATATAAATATAAAAAATGTATATACATCATTCCTATTACCTTCTCAAAACCAATTGAATTATAAATGACAAACACAAAGCTTAAGTAAAATATATCTAGTTCTACAATTTTTTGTCTACCATGAATATTTTTTTGTAAAGGAGAACCTAATTGACAAGTGGGTCCTCAAAAATGAATTAATCATCCATACGTTTAGCTATATACAATGAAATTGACAAAATCAAATAAAAAATGAATTTGATAAAGTTCAGAACAATATCATTCAAATCTTATCTTTTTAATGGAAAATCTTGATTAGTCCAAGAAATCGTGTTTACAAAATCGGTAAGAGAAAACCCCAGGAATAGACAAAAATCCCATAGAAAAACAATTATGTATTTTAATAATGTTTACTATAAAGATCTATTATCCATTCATTTTCGCCTTTTATTCAACGAATAACTGATAATATTTTAATGCCGTGCATTTACGAATTATTCGATTTTGCCTTCTGTTAGTTGGGCATAGGGCTGATATCAATAAAAGCAGATTGATCAAACCAACGTATATAATAAATTTGAATATACATGTAATACTGATAAATGCGCATATTCTGAGACTGCGCTTTAATATGCGCTATTATTGCCACGATTTAAGCAATGTTTTGATAACAACAGTACTGTAGATGAAGTAAATATCCTTCTCAAATCTTCTCTGCACAGATTTGAATTCGCTTCATTTTGGGAGCATAATGACATCTTCCCTTCGCCCAAGTTCAAGGCGTGTGACCATAAATTTCTTCTTGACGATGTCCACCTCAATAAACAAGGCAACGTTCATCTCTATAAAAGTTTGCGCGGACTTGTTTTGTCTAAAATGCGTTTAAGTTTCGGGCGATTATCTCTTGTTATTTCAAAGTAATCAGATATATCTATAACGTTATATATGTAGATCTACATACATATTTAGCATTATTTTATTTCTTTGTAATAAGCAAGGAATGAATTTCCGTATTTGATATCCATCACATACTCTTATCATAATTTACTTGTGTTCTCTTTGGGGTCTGAACTTGATTTAATTAGAATAAATCAAGTACATGGTGCTTTCAGACCACAAGGATTATGTTTTGCATAAATTTTCTAATCAATCACATCATTGATTACATCAGTAATGGGAGTTATGGACTATTTTAGTTATTAAATATTATGGCATAAAGAATGAAATATTCATAATTTTATGATTAATTTTATGAACTTATTAATTATTGTTATATAATTATCTATTGTCATTTTCCTGATTATTTCAAACCAAATTTGGTTAAACAATAAAGTCACAAAAGTGGCAGAGTGCAATATACCTATTTGTTATGTGATGTTTTACTGTACAAAGATGAAGGGCTCAGGTGTTTAATTTCGAGCAGATAGAGGTTAATTATTTCATGAATATGCGAGGAATAATGCTATATACAGTAATGGTCTATTTTGAAAATTATCAATAATGGATAAAGGTTGTTTATTAATTTATTTAATGGAGCAAATATGTCGGTAGTATATTGAAAAGGAAGAATATTGTATAAAGACATATACTCTGTGACAGTTAGTTTTAAAATTTAAGAAGGTGTCTTTATGAAGAACTGTGCCAACTTATCAGAGATGGTTAAGTATAAAAATATTCACCACATTTAAACTACTAACGTTGACTTTGTCTTGTAAAATAAAATGTGAAATAGTTTTCTTACATTTCTTATATAACATAACATCAATAACAGGCAAACCAGTTTTGTATGAAAAATATCAATAACAAACTGCCAACCCTCTCAAAATTCCATAAAACGAAAATAAATTCAAAGCAGAGCAACACGGACCTCTAAAAGATAGAGGTAGGATCAGGTGCCTAGGAGAATTAAGCACCCTCTCTTGACCGGTCACACCTGCTGTGCGCTCTTTGTCGTAATCGAAAGAAAACCCAGAAATATCCGTAGACAATCATGTTTAATTACGGTTCAACAATTCGTATGAACATTGTCAGTCAGCATGCGACCCAGTGGATGATTGTATTTGCTGACAAGGTCGTTGTATTGACCATAGAACTTACGAAAAGATGACTATTGAGATTGTTGATAGTCCTGTTAGCGCTAAAGTGCTTAAATTAAGTGCTTAAAATACTTTTATCATCAACATATTTCTAACAAATTAAACATACTTTTATTCCCTAGAATGTCTTAGGAACAAGTGAAAATTCATTATAAAAATCAAGATAGATAAAACCTTCAGTAGATGTAACAAAAACTAAAACTGACATACTAAACAGTATTTACAACTTTAAGAAGCAAGCATTGGTTAACTGTATGAGGATGTTTACATATCATTTTTCATGTTTGCACTAAATGCAGACCTTAACTTAAAACAAAGGTCAAGAAATAGGAATGTATAACAGCAGCAAAAAGTGCTTTCACGTGCTATGATTTTACACAAACGGAAAAAACGCATATGCTTGACTGTACATTGTACGGGTTACCGTTCAGAACTACATGGACTGGAGTTCTAAATTACCATCAAAACCTTGAATTGTTAAAATCATTACTATTTTGTTTTAAAGCCAAACCAAGTATTTTATTCTTTAATTTGTCTTGTTCTTTCTTCCTTTATATTGTTTTGATAAAGTAATTTATAAGCCCTAAATACGGTCAATAAAAAATTGCATACTGACAATTAGCGTTGTTTCCAAATGGATTATAGCTGGATGTAAAATGATAAGACTTAAATAATATTTTGGCTAAAATTTGCTCTGCCCTTTAATGTTGTAAGTTAAAAAACGATTTGTTTTAAGTTGATTGTTATACGATTAAAGGTACTTGGATTTTATTCCTGATACGAACTACATTACTTTTATCAATCAATTAATTACCATACGAATAAAAAAAGACCAAATTTTCATAATCAAAATAGAAAATATTCTAATTAAATTTGAAATTGCTTCCGCTTTACAGTTGTCGAAAAAGCGAGTGGTTCAATTTATAAACATCATTGACAATCTATAATTAAAAAGAAATGAACTGAAACGTTTATTATTTTTTATTAACAACTTCATTTTAATTAATGATTTTAGAAATTGAATTTACCATTTTCCCATGTTAACGTTTTTGTGCAAAAGATTTTAATTACTGATTTTAGAAATTGAATTTACAAGTTCTCTATGTTCACGTTTCTGTGCAAAAGATTTTTTAGAAGTTGGTAGAATCTTTGGAAAGACCTGGAAATGCACTCAATGGCGATTATTTCATTGGAGTGAAGGATAGGTTGTATCAATGTTATATAAATCAAAAAAGGTTTATACACCAGTCCTATCACCTTAAAACCATTTGAATTATTAATGACAAACACAAAGGTTACAGTAAAATATATCTAGTTCTACAATCTTTTGTCTACCATGAATATAATTTTAAACCCAATTGCTTTTTTCTGTAAAGGAGAACCCTAATGGACAAGTTGGTTCTCAAAAATCAATTAATCATCCCTACGTTTAGTTTTATACAATGAATTAACAAAATCAATAAAAAATAATTTTGATAAAGTTCAAAACAATATCATTCAAATCTTATTTATTAAATGGAAAATCTAGAATAGTCTAGGAAATCGTGTTCACAAAATCGGCAAGAGAAAACCCGAAGAATAGAGAAAAATCCCAGGGAAAAACAATTAAGTACTATTTTAATAATGTTTACTATTAAGTTCCATTATCCATTCATTTTCGCCTTTTGTTCAACGAATAGCTGACGATATTTTAATGCCGTGCATTTACGAATTATACGATTTTGCCTTCTTTTAGTTGGCCTTAGGTCTGATATTAATAAAAGCACATTGATCAAACCAACTTCAGCACAATAAGTTTGAAGATACATGTAATACTGATGAATGCCCTAGTGCATTTTGCAGGATTTGTCGTAACGCTTAATTGGTTTATTCTAGTGATTATTATCAACCATAAAAATAGACAGAAAATAACGTTGTATTTACTTCATAAGCAATATCAATATCCTCATTATGAAACTAATTGATTATTTTTTCCTGCATAATGTTATCAAGTATTCTTTGAAAGTAGTTTATTTAAATAATGTTCTTGGATTTATATTATTTTGTTACATGTACCAGTTTAATTAAATCGAATATAAGAAACTAGAATATAGTTTATTACAGTTATGACTAATCTTAATATACCTAAACAATCCTAATGATAGTATACATTTGAAAACAATCATACATATTGAACAGGATCATTACACAGCAAATATCGTTTATAACATTTTTTTTACATTTTACATTCGTTTTCTCGTGTCTTCAGTGCCTTGATTGACATGACAATTTCATTGATAATTACAAGCTGGCAAAATGTGGTTATAAGATACGAAAGTAAAAACGTAACTGTGTATTTTTGCGCATTTATTATGCACGTTCAGGTTAAAAAACTCTTAATCTTTACAATGCAGCTTTCCTGAGAGAGAGAGAGAGAGAGAGAGAGAGAGAGAGAGAGAGAGAGAGTGCGAGAGCATGTGCAAAATCGAGGCCAATTATATACAATTATTTATACCCCCTCCCATACCCCCGAAAAAAACCCAATTTGTCCAAATATTCTTTGCATTTTAATCACCCCCTCCCCTCCCCCCGAAAAAAAAACAATTTGTCCAAAAAATGTCGATCTTTTTCATTACATATATATCTTTTAACTCTAAGTTCTATGGAGATGATTAGATCTCGATTAGGACATCAACGACAAATTTATTATGCTGCTTTGAACCTTTAAATCGTTATAACCAAGTTTTATTTCTTTTTCTTTTTTTTGGTTATGTGACACAAAAATAAATGTGTTTAGTTTAGTCCTTTGAAATAATCAGCGAAAGCGCTCAAAAGTTCAAACATAGTTTTAAGCTATAGTTTGTTCATATGATCTTGTAATTGATGCAAATGCATTCTCAGTGACTGCTTGGTCCTCTCAGGTTTGTATATTTAAACTCTCTTAAATCACGAGCCAGCCTGTGATCTGATGTTGAGTGTATCTGCAGCCTCAATATCATCATAATTCCGCAAGACAATGGCTGCTTCAGGTAGATCCAGATCTTGCATGCTTTGTGATTCCTGCTTTTGTAACTTGAAGTACATGACAATACTCAAAATCCAACCTATTGCAGCAAACACCATCCCGATCCCAGCTAGTAGTATCGAGTATGGAAACTTTAATTCTTGTTCCACTTCGTCACTGTAGTTTCCAGTGAAGTTTGCATTAGCTTTTGAAGTTCGACCAATAAGAACGCTTACATATAATGCTACAAAAAATCAAGACTTTGTTATAAAAAAAAATAAGTATTTTGTAAATGTCAAAACAAAATAATATTCTGGAGAGCTCGATTTTTTAATAACATATTTATTTGTAAACATGTTAGAATTGATAACACGAGAAACTAAAATTCAAATTTCTAAATATGAATTTAGTTTACCACCACCAGGAAGGATTATCGCAACGTGTAGAAATCTTTTTGTTGCAGATTGAAATGAAATCAGCAATAAGATACAGCACACAGTGCAAAGCAAAGCGGCTATTACGCTTTCTATCTGCATCTCAATATGAGTCGCTTTGAAAACAAACCAAATAAGACATGAAAAAACACTTGCATAAAGGTAGTCGACAATATTATTAAATACAGTATGCTTAATCTTCTATTTTAAGAAAAACATGTATTATTGTTTACATACAAGGTGATATCAATTTGTATAAAAATTCATGCATGGCTTGGTTTGCAACTGTTAAAGTCAGACCAAAAAAAAAAAACCAAAACGATTATGTGAAATATACTATCAACTTTACAAACTATGTGAATTGTCTTTAAAAAGCCATGTAAACTCGCATCTAATGATCTAACACTTTTATTCTTTTAGCATTAATTGTATATATTTACAATTTCAGTGTTCTTTGCCTGTGATAACACTACGACTCGATTTTGTACTATATAACCCATAATACAAATGACGCCAAAGTGAGGCGCCAGCGGGGTTTGCTTACTTAAATTTAAATATTTAATCGTATGATGGCTTAATGTTATATAAATATAAGTAATAAGGGATCATTCTTTGAATATTATGAGGTGATAATTTCGGTCGGGACGTGATCAAATCTATCATAAAGCTCTTTGGGCTTTATTGGATTTAATCACGCCCCAACCAAAATTATCACTTCATAATACTCAAAGAATGATTCTCTATTCCTTATTTAAAGCGATTCTCTTAAACCATTTAAAAGCAAAAGGGGTTGTGATTTGTTACTGGAATTTACTAATCCTTACTACATGAATCTTCAAATCGACACGGAACACCAAACAACGTATTTTTGTCGGGCTTTGCTGAAACCAAAATCCTGGCTGTAGGCAGGCAAATTGCCAATTTTACTATAAATAGCAAAAACGTCAAAAGTAAACCAAAAAAGAGGCCCATGGGCCAAATTGCTCACCTGAACAACAATTCCTTGTAACATTAATTTCGTAGCATAATTAACTATTTCAATTTGCAAATTTTAACCCTTTCCTGGGGCCCCAGTATTGGTCCTGGGTTTATTGTTGGCTTTAACAATTTAGAATCTACATTATTTTAGGATCCTTGCATAGTATTTTCACTAACTGTAGAATCATTTTTCTCAAGAAGAAGAGTTTGAATTTTTTTTTATATATATCTCGTTAACTTTGAACCCTTTTTGGGGCCCCTGTCCAGTCGGCACAGCTTTATTATTTAAGAATATATTATCAATTAAGGATGCTTGCAATCTTACAAATTGAAGCATTGTAGATTTTGAGAAGATCTTTATATATTTCTCCTCTATATTTCTAACTTAAACTTTGAACCCCTTCTGTGGCATCAGTATAAGATCGAGGGTCACGGCTTTTATAACTAAAATCAACACTATTTTTATGCCTACACAGCTAATTGTGCCACATACGTTTCACACATGTTTGAACTTAACACACGTACAACATACGTTAAACATATGTTACACACATGTGAAGTCAAACCGTACGTTAAACATATGTTGAGAAACGCATGGTTAACATACGTGTGATAACATACGTTCAATATCACATATGTTTAACATACGTTAGATTTTACATATGTTAAACATATGTAAATCACATGTTTTACATATGTAGATCTCAACCACATGTTACACATATGTTAATAAATACATGGTTAACATGAGTTCTAAAAACCATGTTACACGTGCGTTAATAATATATATGTTTTACATATGTGTGAACTGAAGGCATGCATTTGAATAATTTTACATTAAAATTCTCTGCATGCGCGGATCTAATGGGCGGGGGGGAGGGGTCGGAGGGATCCCACCCCCCCCCCCCGGAAAATGGAAGTTAATGAAATTTACACAGTAAAAATATCGCAAATATGCCTCGGACCCCCCCCCCCCCGGGAAACACAATTATCCTTCGGACCCCCTCCCCCGCCCCCCGGATTCGCACATGATCTGCATGTACATGTCTGATGTTGCTTTATCACTCATGTCTCTGAAATGAATGCATGTGAACATGTGTGAAGAAAAGCCTTGCTACTGTGCGTGTTTATTGGTTTAAACTATGCATTAATAAAGTTGTTTCATTAACAGAAGCCACGTGTCTTCTTAAAATTAATTCGATAACAAATCCGGAATTCATACGAAATCGGTTTTAGTTTTGTCGATGACAAATATACGTCACATTTTTACGTCACGGAGGCAGAAGATCACTGCAGGATGGATTTAGCAGAGGTAATGATTGTCAAGCATTCGTTTTTATTTACTTGCATTTGAAAATTATATCGTAGAATTACCGATGTCAAAAGAGTAAACATGTAGCACGGAGCTGTGACTGTGTTCTCCGGGAAAATTCGGGTTGAATTAATGACAATAAAAATTATGTTTCCCAGAGAGCTACAACTAAGCAGCTATTTGGTTTAGTTAATATAGAAGAACCAATACTTATTAAAACCCATAAAATATATGTCGATCTTGGATAAGACGAATTTGAAAACTGAAATATTTGAAAGTAGAGAAAAACTAGAGCAAAGCCTATGCAAAGTAACGAGTAGGTCTTCCATTGCAACTAAGTGAAATGATTATTGAATTGCCTTTATTAAGTTGTATTCTTATTGCATGGTAATTGAAATTTTTGAAAAAGGCATGCATTGGCTGCTTGACATATCCCTGGAAGAGGACACCAACTAGCTAACACAGTCAATGACAGATGTCTCTTTGAATTGATAAAATCATAATGTAAGTACACATACCATTGCATTTCACAATTCAAACATTTTTTAAGGGTCATCAATACCGCTGGGAAATTGTTTTCCATATAAATCCAACCTAATAAATAACTCAAAGGTATGGATTTCTATGACATAGTTCATAGAAGTCACTGGGTGTTCAGGATCATTAATGATAATCTGTTGCATGACATCTACATGTACATTTGTATTTCTTAGTAAGTAAGTGTAAAATTTTAATATATCTAATTATCTAATGCATGTATTATATTTTCTAGCAAATGGATATAATACAGAAGTTTCAAAGATCTGTTTTGATGTAGCCTGAAGATTTTGTAATGAATGATCCAGGATCCAAAAGTTCTTCGCGGAGTTCAAAGACAGTTGCAATGTGGTTGACAGATTAAGGTAATTCAATTTAGATAAGGATTAATACAGGCATGTATCCAGTTACCCCCTATTTATTTTTTTTGTTGCAGCAAAGATTTTTCTTAAATTTTCATATAAAAAGTGAATTATCAAGGAGTTGCCCCCCCCCCCTCCCCCCCCCAATGCATGCACACACACTTTTCTGGGGACTATGTGAAACTATGTGTAAGTGTACTTTAGAATATCATTTCACCCAAATGATTCTAGCTTATTTGCATAAAAAAAAATTTACCTGTATACGTTGTTTTCCGCTTACATGTATAATTATATTTTGTATCGTGTATTTAAAAACTCTAATGATTGTATGTACTTAAGTTTGTATTAATATTTTAGAAAGAAGTTCAAACAAGCATTGTCATGGGAAAACATGAAAAAGGAAGAAGTTGGAGGTGGACAAAAATCAGGATGAATATACTAGAGGTATAAATTATTTTGTCAAATTAATAATTGTGATTGACCTTCTATTTTGCCTCTCTCTCTCTCTCTCTCTCTCTCTCTCTCTCTCTCTCTCTCTCTCTCTCTCTCTCTCTCTGAGAGCTTGCAAATAAAAGAAAAAATTATTAACAATTGTAAACTTTCTTCATGTTGTATTTGCAATAAAATCTAAATGGATCCTGTTATTCTTTAACAATATTGTTGAATAAAAATGCAACCGAGGCATTTGCAAATTTTACTTTATCATAAAATGAAATTTAATGTAAAATTCTTTGTTTTTTTTTCCAGAAACTATTAAAGCACAGAAGATTGACAACAATATAAATCTAAATGTAATCATTCAAGGAATTAAATTCATTTTTAATCTTGAAACTGTCTTTTTTCTGTTACTCTAGTTTTAGATTAACAAGAAGCTGGAAATGCAAAATGAATGTTTCCAAAGATCCACTGAAGTAACTGAGTAATCAATTGAAGTGATTCAAGCAGCAAGATGAAGTATATCAAGAATGAACTGAAAAATTAAACATATTCAAGTAATTCAATTTTAAGCAATTTACATGTGATACGTATGTAATTCATGTAAAAAACGTACGTTGGATCCACATACGTAAAACGTATGGAATATATCACGTATGCCTAACACACGTGTTACATACGTTTCACATATGTTCATTAACGTACGTTAAACACAAGTGGTACTTAAATCACGTTAAACGTACGTGAGGTGTCATACGTATTACACATGTTTAACGTATGTGAAACGTATGTGGCACATTTTAACAATCTAACAAAGTGAATCATTGAAGTTCTCAAGAAGAATTTTTGTGACATTTTCCATATATACTTCTACGTTTATCTTTGAGCCCGTCGCGGGTCCAGGGGTCTCTATTTTTAAATAAATTGAATCTATATTATTGTATGTTGCATGCATGGTAGTCTCACAAATTGTTGCATTGTAGTTCTCGAGAAGAATATTTAAACATTTTCCCTAATTACATCAATATAAACTTTTTACCCCCTCTTGGGGCCCCAGCATTAGTCAATGGGTCACGATTTTACCAATTTAGAATCTACAATAATCACATATGCTTGCATAGTAGTCCTACAAACTGTTACACTGTAGTTCATGATATTAAAAATGTTCCCTTATATTTCTATGTTAACTATGAACCCTTTATGTTGCAGTTCTTTAAAAGAAGATTTCTGAAATTTTCCCTATATACTTTTATGTTAAACTTTGAACCCCTTCTTGGGTCCAAGTGTTGGTCCTGGGGTCCGGGGTTTAAAATTTAGAATTTTCACTATTTGAGGATCCTTGCGAAGTAATCGAAGAAGATTTTTAAAAATGTTTCCTTTACGCCGGTATGTATATCTATGTTAAACATTGACGTTCTCTTGTTGCCCCAGTATAAGCCTGGGGGTCACGATTTTTACAATTTAGAATCTACAATAGCCAAAAATGTGTGCACAGTAATATCCCAAAGTGTTGTATTGTAAATGTAGCTCTTGAAAAATCTTTTATAATATTTTCCTGTATAATTTAAACTTTGATTCTTTCTGGGCCCAAGTTGTGTTCCGGGGTTCACGATTTTTACAATTTTGAGTCTTCATTATATACAAGCTTTTGCGGAAATATTGTCATTTCTGGTACAGTGGTTCTTGAGAAGAAGATTTTAAAAATGCATCCCTCTTGAACTTTCAGCTCAATTTGAGCTAAAATCCAAACAGCATATACATTTTTGTAAAATCTTCCACTATACATATTTATCACACAGTAAGCAATGTTTTCTAAAATCTTTTGAGTTTCATTTTTTTTGTGAATAAAATTAGCGACATGAGCTTTTTGTCTTATTGTTTGCTTACTTCGAAAACAACATTATGCATTTTTGGGCACCAATACAATGCGAATGAATTTCCATGAACTGATTTACAAACCATTGGTATTCGTGTAGACATCGGCGAAATGGAGGATTAATTTTATAACGCTTGATTTAAATTTCAATGCACTGTAGTAGATTTTTTAATACTAGACAGACATATTAATGAAAGAGAGAATGCAAGTCTTTACTACACATTATTCATAATGGCAAATCAAAACAGACCGCTTTTAGTCATTCAATACTTTGATATTGTTCAAGTCAACGTCTAAATTTTTAACGCAATGTTGATTACATACTGACCCCTTTTTAACGCAACACGTCAAAATGATACCGAATTCTTTAAATTGATCCTAAGAAATATTTAAAATTATGAATTGAAAATCAGGAGTAGCAGTTTGTTTTGCTTTTTTGGGATCCCCAATACGTATCAATGCATCTGTTGTTTTGTTATTACACCATTCTACTGTCAATATAGTATCACTTTTGATTTGATGTATTAATTCGACATTCAAATCATGCCTAACAGACGTATTTTTATGTTTTTGCGTACTGAGTGATGTTATAAGCTATAAACATCTTGGTTCAACAATCAAATTTGAATGCAAAACACAAATTTAAAAGTTTTCTTATACCCAAGATTTAGACAGTCAGCTCCTGTTCCAACGTTTTGTGGAATTGCAAGATGCCAAATTTATTGATGCATGACAGATTTCAAAAATTGATTTTAAAAAACCCGTTATGAAACAATAACGTGTTTGGTGCCACAAGGTTTGAAAAACGGAGCTTATCTTTCTCTGGTAGTGCTTTGGAATGTGTAGGTTATAAAATTTTACAATTGTTTTTTAATATAAAGTCAGTTTACGACCAGATTAGCTAATCTAAGGCAATGATTAGTTAAGAGGGACTGCAAAACGAATATTTTAATGATCAAACGCGCAAAGCTATTTCAACCTTTTTCTACTAACTATATATTTTTATTTTAACAGTGCGTTTTTATTTTCGGGGATTTTTTTTAACAAACCTTAAGTTTGTCAAATAACAGTAAGCTGCCTTAATTCAAATCTAGTTCTATGAAGATGACTTTACAAAAAATCTCGTTGCAAATCGGTTTAAAAGAAAGATTAAACGAAGATTTCATCTTCTACTTAAGTGTAAATGTAAGGTAAAAAACAAATGGGTTAAAGTTAAATTTTAATGGGTTTTAAACCTTTTAATCTACGGTTTATATATATTTATATATTTGTACTCTTTTATTAAAAAAATCCAAGCCAACAAATGAAACAAGAATATTAAGTCAGAAGACACGTTATAAAAACATTCCAATTGGGTTGTAATTCTTTTGATTAAAATAAATGATTCTTTATATTCTGAAATTTAAATATCATAAAAATATATTACGCATATCCAGTATCTGGGTAATGCTGCTTGGAAAAGTAACCGAAGCATGAAAGCACTGCTTTTTGGAACACACTTTGGCATAATAAACTCCAATTTTCAATGTAGTCTATAAAGATAACAAATATGATAAAAGGTATGGAATTGGCCCCAAATAAAGCCCCCCCCCCAAAAAAAAAAAAAAAAAAATTAAAAAATTGCATACTTACAAAACAAAGTTCAGGCTCTTATAAACACAACTATATTTGTATCATATTTGTATTTTCTATTTAGTTATTTTAACGTGTCTGCTAAATCAAGTATACCGCCAAATATCATGCATTGATGTATTGATAAGAATCTAGAAATACTCTAATTCAAATCCAGGCCAATCTGTTAACAAAAGAATTTCGGCCAAATATCGTACCCGCTATATACAATACGTTTGCAGTAGGTTAAAACATGCATATTGTAATAAAGCATATGCAGCTGTGAAATGTATTCTTTTTATTAAAATTTCTTTAAGGATAACGATGTTGAAATTACAAAACTAATGTTTAAATATATCTTGTTTATATTTAAGTCAATAAATAAGCCAATTATTATAATATCCGAACAAAAATATTTTCGTGTTTTGTGATTCTAGATTTACTAATATACCTCTCTTTATTATATATACTTTTGCGTCTGTATTGTATCCCTTCGCTAGAATGACAAAAGTTCATAAATTCTGTTTCGAAGCACCATTCATAGCTATTGCTTTTATTTACAACAAAAAAATAAAAATAAAAGTATTTGAGGATTTTGCATTTATGGTGCCTAATGATAATGTCAAATCCTTGTGTTTTGAGAGACGAAAGAATGGACAAATAATGTCAATTTTTCCAATTTCAAATCCCCTTATGAATCGTGTTTTGTTTGTGTCAATTTCCTCTGCGATCAACAGGAAACATATAAAAAAAGTATAAAAAAGTCATATATCGATTTCAACTTTGAGCAATAAATAATAAAATGATTTCAATTGATGAGAAAGAAATACACATTACAGAAAGGCACTATAATCATGCTTTAAGGTAGCTCCATACTCGTAAAATTCTCTGAGGAAAGTTGAAAAACCGAACTGATTTCGACTTAATAGACTTAAATGTCATCAATTGTTAGAAAAAATATACATGTTATCACACTTTTTAAGATGCTAGATAAACATTAACTAAAGCATATTTTAGCATTAGAAAAATGTATTTTTTTTTGTTAAAAGTAAAATCTTGTGGGCAGAAATTTGTTTTTCTTGTTTAATTTTAATGTCAACTTTATCAGAAAACTGAAATTACAAAAATATTTTAAAATTAATCGTTGGGATAAGAACAACTATAGCATTTAGACATAGTCTGACAAAGTCAGAAAAAGAGTTATTTCCCCTTTGCATAGATAAAATATATAAAAATTTGGAAATTTAGTATAAAATTAAGTGCGAAAATATCTTAAACCTACCAATAATTCTAATTACATCCATGTGATAATATTCACATAAAATAAATAAAACTATCTTGCACAATTTTTAAAGAATTCAAAGTTTTACCAAAAAGTGTGACATCACAGAACACTGGATCTACTTTAAGTCGTAGAAAGGTTTACTTTCTTCTTATGTGTGAAATACAGATCTAGTCGTCTAAAGTAATAGGATTGACTATATATATATATATATATATATATATATATATATATATATATATATAATTTATTTTAACCAAAATGACATTTTTGTCTTGAAATCATTTGCGAAGCGTTGTTGACACATGTCTAAGAATTATTACATGTAATAATTCAGTTCATACTGAGACGCCTTGTTGTATTTAGAACCATGGTAAAAAAAATACTCTTAACTGACTTTACTATCTTTTTATAGTAGCTGAACAAATAAACAAATAGTTTTTGACAAGGGTTTAATATACTAAATTTCTCATCAAAAGTTTTTTTTTTTATTTTTTCGTTAGCAGTTTATTTTGTTTGTTTGATGTACTTTTAGACAATTTTTCTTCGCAACAATATACATCATCCATATATTTTATTCTTTCTTACTTACCTCCTCGGTAAGTATCGATCCATCAAAGTTATAATATCTAACTTGATGTATGATAAGCCATCCATGCGTTGCCATGGCAGCTACCCAGAAGCCTAAGCCAAGTCCGATAAACAACAACGTCAGAATTTCACCAGCTTTTTTAACCATTGTTGTAATCTCCTAAAAAAACTACAATGAAAAAATTAAATTTAATAAAGAGTTTTAAACTGATAATTTAACAATGAGTTTGTTTTATTTTTTAAAAATGTAGACTCAGAAGTACAGGAATTGTGGTTTTAATGCTTTTTATGAGTATGAAATTTTGTGGATCTACAGTCCCTGAATCGTTCTACTTTCTACTTGAGTGAACGGTGAGCACACTCTTAGCGTACGTGACCACACTCTGAGCGAACTGTGAACACAATAAGCGCACCCTAAACGGAATGTGGTGAACGTTTATGAATGGTGAACGATGAGCAAACGCAGAGCGCAAACGGAGCGCAAAATGAACGATGAACGCACGGTGAACGATATGTGTATGTTTTGTGAATGCAAGATGAACGATTAATTCGAAGTACTTTTGGGGTTATCCTTACATTGTTATTCGTCGTTAATCAGGAAAAAATAGCTAATAAGCTGCATGTACAGTGCTGCTATCGTGAAAGTTGACATAACAATCCTATCCTATACAGTATCCTGCACAAAATATCGGTCCTATTCTTTCTTATACCATACCGTTTATGTTTAGGAATTATAACCGTGAAATAAAAGCAAATTTAAGACAATAATACTATTATCAACGAATAATCTAGTAATGTAATTATAATAACAATGTCTAATTGATACATAAAACCGGAAATCTTTAGACTGAGGTAACTTAAATACCTGTGCATCGGAAATATTAAATCGTTCGCGGAGTACACGTATTCACAATTACGTAAATAAACAAGTAAGAGAACATTTTTGTTTTCATTAGATATGTATATTATAACAAATAAAGCAAATAAAGATCTTTTATTTATTGTTTCATAAAACATTTATATTACTTTCCCCCCTAAATCATATAGTAATCATATGAGTTTAAGTAATCAGCAGATTCTTTAGACGAAATAATTATTTATTAACACGATTCGGGAAATTATAATTTATATAATTATCACTTTAAAAACATGGCATTTATTGATAAATCGTTTGAATTTATTAACAATCTATAAATTTACAGACATTTTGTAGTTTGCTTACATTACTCAAATTGCTCTGTTCAGTTTATTGTCGAGCATGGATCCGTAAGTGATCGGACATCGAAGGAATTATATGAATTATGAAAAGAACACAAATACAAGGCCCGTTTCTTATTTATAATTTTGTCTATATTATATGTGTCGATTCGTTTGTTGATTGAGTTCTGCTCTCTTTAAATGACTTACGTCTTAAAATAAATCAATAAATATTATTTGTGTAGTAATTTATCGCTGTATTGTGTGCCCTTAAATTTTCACAGTAACCGCATACTTACGCCATTTTCGGATCGACAAAAATAATGCTTGGGAGGGTGACAGTTGAAATTAACACCCCGAGAAAACCATAGTCAAGTAATGTCTTAATTTTAAAGAAAATGTTTTTGCTTTTTATTTTTATTACTAATAATATCATATATATCAAACGAATATTCAATGATTTAAGGAAACATACAACCGTATTAATTATTGAAGTCATAAAAGACGGACCTGCTAAGGAATGGGTTTATAAATTATACGGATTAATATTTTATTAAAATGTTGTTTTATATGTTCCTTCCACTTTTACGCACGGGTTTTTTTTTCTCATTTTGCTGTGATTTGCAAAGACCGATCCTTTCATTTTGGAGTTCCGAATGAAAATGAATGAAAACGGACTAAAGGATAAGTGGACGCTGAACGAACGGTAAAAGCAAGGTGAACGCTTTGTAAATGCAAAGTGAGCGCACGGTAAGCGCGTTGTTAACGGTGTGCGCGAATAGAGCGGAGCAGATAGCGCAAGTGAACGCACGGTAAGCGCACTGTAAGCGTACGGTGAACGCACGAAAAATTGGGAAAGTAGAACGTTTCGGGGACTGCTATTAAATTGATACTTTCAAGGATACATACATTTATGGCCAATGATATATTTAATAGCATATAATTTTAGATATTCTACTTCATTATCAAAGAATACTTCAAATCGTGGATAACATCAACAGCGAAATCAATAAAAATTGAATTTCAACGAATATCAATTTGATTTAGTATTGTTTATTATTTTCTTTTTGACCATCTGCATAACGCGGTCATGGTTTAACATAAAATTTTAAGGTCAACAAAATAGATGTTTTTGATTAGAATGAAGTGACAAAAGCTATACAGATAGCTTGTGACTAGAACAAAATGTTTTTTTCTAACCTTTTAAGTGACTTTTTTTCCCTTTGCAGAGGCAAAGGGTAAAAAAAATGTTTTTAGTTCATCACTAAATGTTACCAAAGTTATTTACATCTACAAGCCATATCCTGTTAGCAATTTAATAATAAACCGATAGACGTTTGTTTGTTATGTAATGACAATATATGAATGACCTGGAATCGATTTTAGATGAAAAACTGCATGAAATATAATCTGCAACATTCAATTTGAAAATACAGTAGTTTAAAAATGCTATTTACAAACAAATTGGCAATGTGTTAATTGTTTACACAAGTTTGAGAAAAACAAATACACGAATAGGGGTACTCATTTATTACGGTAGTCCCACAAATTTTTAAAGATACCTGACATTAGATTATGAAAAATAAAAACATTTAAACACATGTGATAAATTTTAGGCAGTATATAAAAAGGCATTGATGTGTATATAAACCTAATATCGTTTGTTTACAGCTTAATAAAATTTATTTGCTACGTGGATACTTATAAACTCGAAATTGTCCCAAAAGTTGTTGCACACGATAGTGATTGTGGGAAAATATTTTTTACAGAGATTGGACTGGTTTACGGACATTTTGGAAATTGGCGAGTCAAAAACAATGCTAGTTTAGATATTTTTATTGAAATATCAACATGTTATTTCCCGATATCTTTCAAAAAAAATATTAATGAATAAAAGAAAGATGGTAACCAATTACAGAATTCCTATTCAGTTAATCGGTGAGTTTGTTCCTCCCAGTGAAAAGCTTACTGGTATGAAGATAAACACAATTTCGGTCATTATTATTCTAAAGGCCATAAAGGGCATAATAGGAATATTCTGTAAATCAAAGTATGACATGATTTTTTTTATTATAAAATAAATAAAGAAGAGTGTATAACAACAAGCAAACAGTAGTGAAATTCTATCCCTGCACGCAACGTCGTGGTCAGTCCAACTTAAGCTGAATAAGTCAACAATGGTCGATTAAAGTTTTCAAACATAAATTCTTGATTGTCAGTTTAAAATAATTATTTTGTAACCGGTGTTGTATAGCAGTTTTTCCCCCATAGTAGCTTTCCCCCCCCCCCCCGGAAAACCTACTATATAGTAAACTTTCCCCCCGGGGGGAAAAGCTACTATATTGTAGCTTTTCCCCCATAGTAGGGTTTCTCCCTCACGTTTTTGGTTCAGATTTTATCAAAAATATTTATGGAAATCCAGTAAGGATTAAAACCAATATGTTTCTACACTCCCAGGTTACATACATGTATATCTGCATTCATCTGTACAGGTTAAGTTTCGTTTTGCCGATTTATCATTTTTATAGACAATGCTGAAAGTGGAACACGTGTGTAATGGAATTACACATAGAACTTAATTTAGGTAATTTATTCTGTGTTCTGAAATTGTATTAAACGAGAATGTTTTAAGAATTTCTTGATAAATCTATCAGACTGTTTGTCTGTTTGTGAAAATTTTATCCAGGCTAAACCTCTGTTTTGGAGAAATTTTGTTTCCAATGTTCCAGAGACCGATTTTTAAAATCCTATTATAATAATTACAGTGCATATTCTTTAGGGTCCAATGTCTCATAAACCAGAGATGACCATATCACCATATTTTTATAGTGGCAGTGGTTTACCACTTGAAGATGACTCTGAAAATTTCAGCTCTCAGGGTAGGCCTGGGGCCCTTGATGTTTCAGGGCCCGATGATTAAAACCCCATTATAATGATTGAATAGTGTTCTATAAGTGGGAACCCGAATCTCAAATTCTAGAGATGACCAATTAACCATATTTTCACAGTCATAGTGGTATACCAATAGTAGATGACACCGAAAATTTAAGCCCCCCTGCAGGGTAGGAGCCTTTGTTGTTTTCGAGCCCGATGTTTGAAATCCAATTACATGTACATGTATAAAGAATATGTATTTTTTGGGCCCCATATCTCAAAAACTATAGATGACCACATGAACATATTTTTACAGTCATTTAAAAGTAAAAACATCATTTAGAAATACACAATCACTCATATATTTCTTTATCAAAATGATTGAAAATTACGTTTAATTCTGCTGCTTTTTTTTTTAAATTTACGAACAAAATTTTTTAAAAAGGTACGCGGGTAAAATTCATTATTCTTCAAAACATTTAATCAATTCATAAGATGACTAATGATATAATAAATAATTAGATAAATAAATCAATGAACTTTTATTCATAAAAGGAGAAACCGAAAATCAAAAATAAGTAACCAACCTAAGCGCATATACGACTTTTTTACTTGAACATTGAACATTGATTAGAAGAACAAGCTTATATTTAAAAAAAAAAGTCAGCTCATCACAATATATGTGTTGGTTGTTTTTGTTTTGTTTTTTTAATTACCCTATTTTAATTGTTCGAAGAAATAATATGGTACACAAGTAAATCTTTATTGCAAAAATATGAAATAAATAGTATAAATTTTTTAGGTAATTGAATCGTATATCTTGATTTATATAGCATCGTTTTCAAAATTGTATATTTATAAATCACGTTGCAAACTTAAAGGAAAAAATTAGCAAATAGTGAGTGACAATATAAACATAAAGTTAATTCAGGCTCCATTTCACATTTTCCGAAGTAACCAGCAAAGATACCGACATTGTTCTGGTTGTGAAGACATTTCATTGTTTTTTAAAATGTTAACATCATAATATCTCGTGTTTCGTAGTAAAGTGCTTAAAATTATGAATATGCGTAACTTTAAAACGAAATGGTAAACACTAACTTTACACATGCTTTTAATACATAATTAAAATACCCCTTAACCATGATTTAGAACCCCATCAATCAAAGTAAAACTAAAACATTTCAGTTTCTCGTCATATCATTGCATCCTGTCTCCCGTTTGATATTTAGAAGAAAAAATATATAATTGTTTTTAAGATCGTCAATTCTAACGGTATTAATTTAAAATTGATAGCCTTTTGGACGAAGGGAGTAATACATTTCCACTTTTTATTCCATTCCTCTACAAAATTAAGTCAAGATTGGTCAGTTAGTTCCCTGGGAGAAGCTTACACATTGATGGTAATACATTGGAAAATTAAATTTCCAAACCGGCGTATTTTCACTCAAATGTGTTCTCACGTATTCATAACGTCGAAGTCAAAACTGTAGATAAGCATCGATTAGATGAAAAAGATTCGAGGTATTCCAAATCCGTGTAAAAGGTGTTCCAAAAAGGGATGAGAACAGGTGAAATAAACGATATTTACACATGCATGTTATGAAGGCGCATGCCTTAGTTTATATTTGGGGTTAAAAAACCATGTATTTTATTCTATGTATCAATAAATGCCATAATTATCATATTTTTGTGAGAAATTAATATCATATCAGTTATTGCAAATTATTGTCACGAATGGTCCGCAATAAACATGGCCGGAAAGTAAAAATGGGGGAAAATCCACTATATAGTAGGCTTTCCGTGGGGGTAACCTGGCTATAAAAAGGGGGAAAGCCCACTATATAGTCAGCTTTCCGTGGGGGAAAAACTGCTATATAGCCATTTTTCCGGGGGGAAGAACTGCTATATAGCCATTTTTCCGGGGGGAAAGATG
Organism: Magallana gigas; assembly: GCF_963853765.1. Classification (NCBI taxonomy): domain Eukaryota; kingdom Metazoa; phylum Mollusca; class Bivalvia; order Ostreida; family Ostreidae; genus Magallana; species Magallana gigas. The sequence continues at coordinate 8,086,784 of NC_088862.1, read as the reverse complement.
GCTAGGGGGAAAAGGCACTATATAACACCGGTACCATTGTCCCACTGATAAACCGGCTATCCGATAAGGAATGCCACTTCTTAAGTAAACGATATCTATCTTCACCGCTGTAACAATAAATATCAAAATTATCAGGAAACCATGATATTGTAAACATTTAGTAATCACAAAACTAAAATATTGTCGTAGTACTTTAGTTAGTTGTATAAAAAGGGATAACAATTTCTGTGCTTTTAAGATTTAAAAGTTTGTAGAGAACTATTTTTGATTATTATACATATTATCAGTACTTTTGAAGGCTTTTTCTGGTCTTAACTTATCTTTTTCCTTTCATGCTTAATTAATTTGTTGACTTATAATTAAGTTATACAATAAACAAAAGCTTCGGGATTTAAAAAGGGGACAATAGTATGATTTAAATTTGTAAATTACCTGCTTTGGCTTTACCGCTGTCAGAAAAAGCGAGCAGTTTTAGTGTAAACATTATTGTCAATTTCATAAAATTTTAATAAAGGACTATTAGCATTTATTATCATGCATTGCTCGCCCCCATAGTCAAAGCTCTATAAGAGCTTTAAGAATAAAGGTTATAGATAGTTGAAATAATTTTGAAAGTAAGTGTTGAAAATCTAATTACCACAGCGACGTTATAGTGTAGAAATGACGTCATGACGATTTTCTTATTTTGATAATTTTTCGGAACAAAACATGAATATAATGTCCGACAGTTTTATAACCGGGAAATATCAAGCGCACGTTTGTTACAGTTTTTAATTATAACTTTAATGTGTATTATTATATGATTTTAAAAATAAAATATGTTTCAATCGCTCTAAAAAACAAATTATAAACTCAACAAAAATGATAATACTTACATTTCTTTGAAAAATTGTGAGAATAAGCTCACTTTGGTGACGTCATGGTTAAACGGCTATTGGACCATGGTGAATTTCATCAATATGAATGTGATAAACATTATCTGTATAAAGTTTTATGACGAAAATATTTGTTAGGGCAACTTCTAGTTTATCGACCGTCGATATAATGATCAATTTAAAAACTGTTTAATTTTTTTTTTTTTTATAAAAAACAGCGCTGAATATTAAATATCAATTGAATGTGTTCGCTTAGGTATTATTTTTTAACTCGAAATCGAGTTGATCTTTGAAAGTAGCGTGTAATGGTATTACGTGACAGTTAAAAAAGATCACCTTAAGAATAAATAAAAAATTGTTACACTACCCTGAAGTTTATTTGTATGTTTAATACAATAATTCAATCGGTAATTAGTTAATGTTTATCAGTATTACTGCTAGAGACCAATTGTTAATCGCATAGAATAATTTTTGTCATTATTTATCCGAAACCCTCTCAACTTCTTCAATTCATTGAAAATAATACGCATTTATGAACCTCTTAAGAATGTCTTATGTTCCTGTTCAAAAGATTTTTTTAAAAAAAAACAGAGCCTTCTAGAAGATCTCACCATTTGTTTAGCTTCTACGAACCACTGCATACATGTATAATACATGTATAATGTACATGTAATTATATTAAACAAAATAAAGGACTGTAGATGTTAAGTCGTATATCTGCCCCCTAATTTTAACCAATTTTTACGTAGTGACGTATGAAAATCAAATCTTCATTAATCATTGTACAGAGGATGTCTATCACTTTAGTCTTGGTTTTAGTCATCTTGCTCTCGCTGTCTATCTATGACGTCACCTTAATGACCAAATTTTGCAAACAAATGAAAATATTGTCATTTTTTCTTTATATTTTGCATTCGGAAGTAAAGTGCACAGGCCTGCTCAAATACGATTTTAAGAAATGTGTTTCTTTATATAAATATACACATCATACTAAAAAATGGTACTTGAGCAGGCCTGCGCTCGATGTTTCCCAGTCGAAAAACACCTACTGGTACTGTACCAGTTATCGGCTAAGACCAGTTATCGGCTAAACCGAGAGTTTGGGTTTATAGCGCGCGACTATCCGAGATTTTTTAATTTGGTCGTCTGCTCCGAATAAAGAAACGTAAGTTTGCTTGAAAACTTTCTTGAATATCCTTTAAACATTACCTTAAACGATCATTGTTTACCTGTTGATTTACATCTTTGCACTTTCAGCAGTGGGGGAAGTGACGTAACAAGTTAAAAATAGACTATGACTTCTGTAATACGTTGTTATATATCCCTTCTTGATTTGACATACAATATCAATGCATACAAACAAAAGGAAATCGCTGAATTATGAAAGATTCATATCGCAGTTAAATGCCTTATTCGACAACCATGTTTGAATATTCAGTACGATTTTGTGTATTACCGCATGACACCAAAGGTTTTATTTATGTATCATAACCCTTACGACCTTTAGTCTGACCCTACAAAGGGACATAATTCGAATTACAATTTGCAGAGAACATAGAATTAATTGCTATTTAATTAACTTGTACTTGCATAAAATGCACTATCAAACTGTTTTAAAGGTAATGAAAGACCATAGATATTTTTTTTTAAAATTGTAATTATATAAACAAAAATAAGAAAAATATACTAAGTCCCATATCCAATTCTCCACCATCTGTATTGCCCCCGTTAAATAAAGTTGCATTCATATATTTTAATATTTATTTGTGGTCCACCACGTGTGCTTACCGAGGACGAAGAAGTGTCTCTATTAAATTACATTAAACATATGGGAACAAAAGGTTTCCCCGTGTCGAAAAACTATTGAAGGTCTCTCTTTTATTCATATAATTATGTTGCTAAAACTTAAGTACACGATTTCTTAAAATTATACATTATTTTATACACCAATTTCTACTTTTGAATATTTTGAAGGGATCAGTCCAGTAAATTTTCTTCAATGTTTTTTTTTAAATTCAATTTAGTCGTTCGTGGTTGCAATAGTTAAAGAAAGTGGACAACAAACATTGATCAACCTAGAAAATGGCCCTTCAGATAAGTGGTGTCGGCAGTTTTTCAAAAGACATCCCGACATTTCGGAAAAAGTTCCCGAGGTGCTATATAAATCTAGAGCTAGGATGTCCAACTGGACTGTCATGAACCAGTACTTCAATCTTTTGAATAAAACTGTTGAAGACTTGGGCCTTAAGGACAAACCTGCACAGATATTCAACTGTGATGAAAGCGGATTCAGCGTTACTTTAAAAATGCTTACTTATATTGCATGACTATTAAAATACAATTCCATGGACTAAAAAACTGAAGATAATTATACAATATATATTTAAAAGAAAAAGGAAAACTAGGGTCACACCAATTTAATTTCATATTTGTAGGACATCAGATGAAAACAAGTACTTAACATGGAAGGGGAAAATAAATAGAATTTACAATTAATTAACGTGATTTTTTTAGATATTATTTTATTTTGTTTTCTTTAAATATGAGCGCGTGAGTCTGACGCATGAAATTAAATTGGTATTGCCGAGTGGATGAAATAGCGGTATTAACACATGTGATATTAAAAAATACAAAATTTTCCTCAATTACAGGTAAAGAAAAATGTCGAAAGAAGGTTTTGGTTGGTAAAGGCACACATGCGTACCAGCAGTCAAATCTTGGACACTCGCATTGTACAGCGCATGTTTGTGTCGCAGCTGACGGCAGGGTGCTTCCAACTTACATAATCTTTGAAGGAGGTCTGCCACACAGAAGTTTTACGGACGGGGTTCCTCCAAGCTGGTTGTTTAGTTCGTCCGCCAGTGGCTACATGGATAGTGAGCTTTTCGAGTTGTGGTTCGATAATATTTTTCTGCCGCACTGCGGAAGTAGGAGACCAGTTCTTCTCATCATCGACAACCACGATTCCCATATCTCACTGTCCCTTCTTAAAAAGGCAATGGCTAACGACGTCCATGTCATGGGTTTGCCGCCACACACAACCCATATTCTGCAACCCCTCGACGTTTCCATTTTTGGCCCTTTGAAACAAAAGGTAGCATCACTTGTGGCTTCTGTTGGATACGTTAATCCAAATGCCATAATAGGAAAGGCTAAGTTCCCAATGCTTCTGAGGTACAGAATCACGAATTCGAATATATGACGCAATGTAGATATTGTTTCTAATACCGGTAAAATAAATAACAGACACGTAGCATCGTTTTTGAAAAGGAGGGGGGGGGGGGAGCGCAGACTCGCCAAAACAATATTGACAAATAATAAAATAATGAATTTACAACTTCTAAAAACCATGAAAATCCTTATCCGTGGGGCCGGGGGGGGGGGGGGGTTAGCGTACTGTACCTATACTACAATTTAACTCGATTTCACTATTACATCCCTTCTTTTCCACTTCATTTTTTTTACATGCTCCCAAAAAAAGGGTGGTGGTAAGCAACTCGATCCATGTTTATTCACTTTTTATATGTGTAAATTTAAGAAATTGACTGCTGAGAGAAAAGTGAATGGGGCAGCAACCCCCCCCCCCTCTCAAACCTTCATGATACGTGCCTGAGTAATCCTTAACTTATGGTATTGATATAAATACAAAGAGATAAGAGGATTTTAATGATTTTATTTGTTATTTTGCTGTTGATGAAAAGTTCCGCCATTGACAATATCTGCACGCCAGCACGGGTGAAATCGGGTTTCATGAAATGTGACATTTATCCAATAGACATTGATGCCATCGACAAGACACAAATCCTACCAAGGGACTTTCCTGACACATCGAACAAAAAGCAAAGCGAAGATTTCATAGAGAGTAAATGAGTAATATCTTATTAACACATACAATATCTGAATATCTATACTTTGATACTTAATTAACCTTACAAACTCGTTAATATGCTATGCATTGTATATAAGAGAAACAAAATTCTATTCATTCTTTTTATCGATCGATCTAACTGTTGATTGATTGATGATGTTTTGCTGAAGAAATTTTGACCGGAACAAGCAAATCATTTTCAAAATGATTTTTTGTCTTGAATTATTAGATGAGGCAACACCAGAACTGATCTTATGTCATAGCTGTGGAACAAGTCTCGAGATAGAGACGAAGAGACTTGTTGCCACGAACCCCCTGGTCACACAAGGTCTCATACCCGACTCCCTGGCAAACATTCTGATGCCTCCAATTGATAAGAACCAAAACGCCCAAAAGAAGAAAAGCTCTAAAATAATAACAGAAGCAAGAGTTCTTACAGGTTACCCGAATCATTTTCAATATCTTTTGCTTTATCCAGGCCTTTCAGTTTGTATTAAAGCCAGTTAATTATTTTTAGCAAATTGCATTTGTAAACTCCAACATTATGATAAACTCACTATCATTATTTTATCATTATATTGAAATTGCAATTTTTTCATGAACGTGTATTTAACACATGACATGAGAAAACGTGATCAGGTTGCTGGAGGAAAAGGAAAATAAGGCTTGGGTTTTGGAGGAGGAAAACGAAAAACGTAAAATTGACCGAATAAAAAAAAGAGAAGAAAAAGAGCGAGGGACAGAGGAAAAAAGATTAATGACAGAGGAAAAGAAGAAAGAAAGAGAAAGGAAAAGACAAGAAAAAATGAACGAGAAAAGACAGAAGCAGGCAACCAAGGGACAAAGAAAGAGAGAAAATGAAAGAGGAGAAGAGTAAAAAGAAACTCTGGATTATTTTGTATTCTCTATAAACATGAAATAAATATTTATCTTGCTAGAGACCATTCTCGGAAATTTATTTCTTTACATATCAGTGACGTCGGAAGCAGATTAAAAGGGGGGGTTGACTCATCAGAAAGCTTGACAAGAAAGAAATTAGGGAGGGGGGGCTAAGTTACCCCTTTAAATAGCCCCCCCCCCCCCCCCCGCTTCCGACACCTACATGTATGTCTTTGCATATCGTACTATTTTTTTTATTTTTTTATAACTACTTCTAATTAAATCAATGTGATTACATAACGTAAGGGAAATTATAGATGAGATCCGAATGAATGACCTCGGGATTTTACGTCTTTTATCATGTAGCCGATAACTGGTACAGTGAATCGTCAAAACTCGGCAAATTCGGGTTGTGCTAAAAAGCACAAAAACAATATAGTTTGGGTTCTGGGTAACGATATAACCTTACAGATTGATTAACAAGGAGTACACTATTTAAAGTATGTCAAGTTTTATCCAAAAAAATTAATAAATAAGAAAATACGAAAAGAAAAAACGTTAAATTTTAGCCGATAACTGGTATAGTACCAGTATATTTTGCAACAAAACACCAATTTATCAAAAAAAGACAATCTTTATGACGTCATTTCTACATTATGACGTCACTGTGGTGACAACCTTTTACGCACTTATTTCCGATATGATTTCAACTATAGTCTACATTATTTTTAAAGCTTTTAAAAAACTTTTATTTTGGGGCGAAAAGTGCATAATACCGCACATAGTCCTTTAATTAACGACACATGTCGCTAAAGTTTAATCAACACGGCCCACTACGATGTATCAGCTTGAGCTTATTCGTGTATTTTTTTCTTGAACAAATTAATGGGCTATAAAACATGTTACATTATTTTTAAAGAAAGCAAGTTTCAATGACAATAGCAAAACACCATGGACTTCAAATGAAACTCGTCCTTTTTTTTTCAACATAATTTATTACGTTCATATCCTTTTTCATAATCGACCACCTGCTAGAAAGATGTAGGTGCTTTTGTGTAAATATCAACTATGGATGCTTTCATATTTCTTGAAAACAATATCAAGACTAAGCAAGACAATGGGCAAAAAACCTAAACATAGATTATGTGGAAAAAAAATAAACGCACTATAAATTCAATGCATTGGTTTCTATCAACAATTTACAAAAATACAAATATAAGACCTCTTAAAACATAAATGATCATTAAATAATACCACTTACATGTCATATAACTCTTAATTATAAAACAAGGCACATGTTTTACTTTAGTATGCATATGATTAATAGAAAATTTGGTATGCGGTTAGTATAGGTCAAAGGAAATATCTACAAGTCAAAATAAAATCTTATTACTATTCGTTTAAAATATTTAATACTTCCCGCATTTAGTTTCGAAGAAAATTCAAAACATCTTAATTCTTGAGTATTTTGTTTTCTTTCAATCACTTGCGATTCACGCGTTGTGTATGCAATATCTTGTTTAGATGTTTTCATAGTCATTAGATCATTCAAATATCTTGTTATTTCGGGTTAATCCGGTAAACATATAGGCTACTTTAGAGAACCATTTAACGAAGCATCTGTACTAGGAAGCTTTAAATACATCTATTGAATACAGCGCTAATTCTGTCGTATCCATCAACAAATGATATGTTTATATTGAACACTGACGAAAGCGGCTACGGAAGTGCCGCTTTTTAATCAAAGTCCAGGGTGGGACAGAGGTTGTAATTGCATATGACAGTAAAATTATCTCAAGCTTCCAAATTAGATCCTGTACAACCTATTAGGAGTTGTTAGCGGTTGTGACATTTTGAAAGAAATTTAGACACTACTTCTACGACCGACCATTTCTTTTACAAACAGATTATGCGACCCTTATCTGGTTAAAGAATTTCAAAAAGCCAGAGGGCTTATTGTTGCACAAGAATTCTCTACTAGAAAGCTATGAATTTCCAATTAAACACCGTAAGGGAAGTCAACATTTAAATGCAGGTAGATTATCTAAAAAGCCCCAGGAATCGTTTCAAGACAGAGAAATGCAGCCAGTGCTTCGATGGGACAAAGTGTTCTGATAATGCTCTGAAGGAGAGTAAACAGCATCTTACCAATTCCAACACCCGGTCAGAATCAAACTGGGTAGAGCAAGAGAGCACCGCATTGATCAATGCATCAGCTAAGTGAACCGTTTTCTGTTAGAAAGCACAGAAAGTCCCAAAGTCAATAATTCTAATCCTACAGGAAACTGTGTTATTCGACAGTTGGATAAAAAAAACTAGTGGTAATTTCATGCTTTACAGATAGTGGGAAAATGACAACAAAAACTAGCTAGTTGAACCCAAATATGTAAGGAGGGAGATCATGTGCCAATTGCACAATAATCACACCTCATTTCACCCAATACGAGAAAAGACTTTGCAGTTGAGAAAAGGTAAATGATACTGGCCTGGTATGTCAGATGACCAACGCCGTCGTATGTGTCAATCATTCAAACCGTGTACTAAAACAGGACCTGGAATAAAAAAAAATTCTAATGCAGCGTATAACTGTTACTAAACCACTCGAGTGAATTGCAATCGACATAATTTGTCATTTACCAATAACGACACCAGCAGTACATAATGGATATTGGAGGTTATTTCATATTGCTCAGACAGTAGCAGACAAAGTGGTAACAGAATTTAAATGCAAACTCGGGAACAATATCGGATACACATTGCCAAAGAAAGGGAGTTTAAATTAAAATTATTTTTTGAAATATGCTTGCTTTTAGGTATACACGCTAAAACACCCACAATCTGGCGGCATGATTGTCAATTCAATCGCAACTTACAACAAATGCTGGCCTTTTTCATAGATAAAAACAGAAGAACTGAAAAACTCTGATGACCACTTACCATATATGTTAACGGCATACCGTGCTACTGTTTGAAAAAGTACTAAATATACTCAACATCTCGTAATGCTTTGGAAATAAATAACGCCTTCAATTGATGTTATAATTGGATCACCCTGTATGCAATTTTCACACGACGGAAGTAATTAGGTTCAGGATGGACAACAATATACTATAGTATGGCATCGTTCGAAAGCTGTCATTACGTATGATATTCAGAATTCAGCTACAGGGAAAACGTATGCGGTTCATGTTGACAATTCGAAAGAATTAAAAGGCGATTAAGTAAATGAAAATTAGTCCATTTCTTATTCTAAATCCTAACAGGATTAATACAAGTCAGATAGCCGCTCTGACGAAAATAGCGACATTGATGCGGCTCAGAAGCAGCTTTGTGCTCCAAATCAAGATCTCTCTTAAAATATCCCTTGCATCTCAAACAGTCTCGGAAAGTAAAACTTATCAAGTCTATTTAAAGATTCTCTCCTTAGGTCTTAAATAAAGGATCTTTTAAGAGGGGGAAGGATGTTATATTTATTTTAAGAAACAGAAATTAGTATCCATGGACTATGTACGGTATGGTCAAATATTTGCCCCCGAGGTCGACTAATTTTTAAATAGCATCATATAAAAATCAAATCTTCATATGTCATTGAACAGAGGATGCCTATCACTTAAATCTTGAATTTAGTCATCATAGTTCATTCGCTGTTTATCTGTGACTTCAGCTAAATGACCTAATTTCCGCAAATTTGTAAAAAAAAAAAGAAAAAAAGAAAAGAAAATATTCTCTATTTTTCTTTATATTTTGAATTCGGAAGTATAGAGCGCAGGTCTGCTCAAGTACGATTTAAGCAAATGTTTTTCTTCATATAGTTATACACATTATACTATTTGGGGGCAAAAAATGCATAATATCGCACATAGTCCTTTGTGGAAAATTTATAATAGTGAATGAAGTTATGTGTCTGTGTAAGACATCTGTACATGTATATGCCATTATAAGATATGAGTAATGCTACACCCTAATTCCTAAGGTTAGAATAGGTGACTCGGTTTTTTTTATGATCGGTTTAGTTTTCGGTGTCTTGTCTACCTTATCCGTGTAATAGTTGTATACATGTACTACAGAGCATAGTGTAACAGTTTGTTGGGATGTATTCTAGTTAACTTACTTCTGGCCATTGTCAACCAGTTTTTATTCAGAAATGGAAAAATGAAAAGATAATTCGTCCATGGTTCAAATATATGCAATATATCAAAAAACTTTTGGATTTCCAAAAAAAAAAAAAAGCAAAACAAATAGGATTCTAACCAGGTAATTTGGAAACCACTTTACCGATTAAAACCGGTAGATGATATGAAATTCCTGTAAATGGCATGAATTGGTTATAAAGCGGACGAATTTCATTTTACCCCCAATTGCAAGTTCCTCTCAACTTTACAAAAGCAATTAATACCTACAAGGTATTAACACTTTAATTTTGATCAACCAGGACCAAGTCTTCTTTCCAGCCTAACTTATTTTAGCTTCTTTTATCATTCTTTTCGTATTAAATTCCAAACTCTGTATTCATTATGAAACCTGATCATCCATGTTTTTTCACATTTGTTCTTAAATTTTACTCATACTTATTGGTACTTGCATTTTTCTGTTGTATTTTAAAATGATGAACAATTAAACCCTTTATATTACGATTTAAAGTTTAATTTGACCGCAAGGCAATGCATGAAATGCCTGGTCCTAGGATGGATATAACAGGGGTTATATTGATCCAGGGCGCTAATTATTAAATAGTGTCAACAGTCACAGAATATATATATATATATATATATATATATATATATATATATATATATATATATATATATATATATATATATATATTTACTCGATAAAACAAATAGATTTCTGACGGAGATTTGTAATTTGAAATTTTGAAATAATTCCCAATATGGAAATTACTCTGAGTACATCGCACAAATTTTCAACGCTACATGTACCACTTGGGTATAAAACCCTGTATACTCTTTTTTTAGCCGTGATACATCAAATATGCATGGTGAAAAATTAATTCCTTGAGATATTTTTAAAATATACATGTTGTAAAGTCGAAAAAAAATTAATAAACTGATTACAATTAAAGATTTTAAAATTAAAACATCGACAAAAACATTTAACTTCATATTTTTGTAAAATAAAAGATAATTCGTTGGGTGTTTGGGATAGTTCTGACATATCTGAGTTGCTCTTTAATGTCGTTAATTTAAAAAAAGTGTTTTTTTAAAAGTTGAATGTTATACAATTAAAAGTACTTGAATATTTTTCCTGATAGGAATTAATTTTCCTAGCTAATTAATTACTAATTAATTAATTATTAATAATTAATTACATTACGACAACAAAGTCCTCATTCACAACAGAAAATAGTCCAATTAAATTTGAAATTGCTTCCGCTTTACAGTTGTCATACAAGAGAGCTGTTTATTATAAACATCATTAAAAATTAAAAAAACAACCCAAAAACATCGCTCTCAACGTGAATAAAGGACTATGTGCGGTATGGTCAAATATCTGCCCCCGATTTCAACCAATTTTTGAATAGTCTCGTATAAAAATAAAATCTTCACAAATCATTGTATAGAGGATGCCTATAACTTTAATCTTGATTTTAGTCATCATTGCTCATTCGCTGTTTATCCATGACGTCACCTAAATGACCTAATTCCCGCAAATTTGCAAACAAATGAAAATATTCTCATTTTTGCTCTATATTTTGCATTCGGAAATATAGAGCGCAGGTCTGCTCAAGTGCGATTTTAACATATGTTTTTCTTTAGATAGTTAAACACATTATCCTAAAATATGGTACCTGAGCAAGCCTGCGCTCGATGTTTCCCAGTCAAAAACAATCGGAAAACACCCATATTTTCTACAAAACATCAATTTATCAAAATAATGCATTCTTCATGACGTCATTTCTATGTTATGACGTCACTGTGGTGATAACCTTTTAAATCTTTATTTCAAATATGATTTTAACCCTTTCGCTGCCACGTCAAAAAAGACGTTATTACGCTTCAGTGCCAAGCATGACGTTATCAAATTCATGTTTTGACGTAACAATCTGACACAACGCGCCGTACCATTTTTTAGCGTTGCGGGATGCAGTTTTGTGTTTAATCAATAATTTCTAATGTTATTATCGAAAACAATGGCTTTTTATCTTTTTCTCTGTCATTTCAAATAAGACGTTACGCCATTCTTTTTTTTTCTTTCTTTTTAAGCGTCGCCAAATGAAAAAGAAATGTAAAGAAAACCACGTCTTTCAAAAAATATGAATTACTTCATTAATGATGCATGTTCCCAATCTTTAACAAATACGTGCAGTTTTTAAAATAATCACGTTCTTATCCTGTCAATCTTAATTATAATCCACGCATACATGTGAATTTTTTATCATTGAAATTACATGTAGTTCTATAAGATATAATGCATATATCTCTTATTTCTTTGTTTGCACATATATGAGACATAAATTTCACGCGATAAAAAAGCTATCTTATTCCTGAGAGAGAGAGAGAGAGAGAGAGAGAGAGAGAGAGAGAGTTTAAGTAGGTTGACTTAAAAAAATCATAAATTATCGGATTTCTTTTTTGATAACCTAATGACATGCAATGCAAACTTAATCATGTTTTTCACACCAGAAATTCCCTCAAATTGTGAAAAATGGAACTGATGGGGCGGGATTATCAAATAGTTATCACGAAAGTATATGGTCTAAATAGCAATAACTAAGTTTTTCCCACGAATAATTTGGACATTTATTTTTAAAACATCTTCATTCGGCCTCGCACCGTATGGGATTTACTGACCATGTACAAACCATATTAGATTAACATTAAACTATATGTGTAATTAAGCAAAGCACCAAATGTTTTAAAGCGATTTTATATAACCAACTTACATTGTTTTAGAGCCTGTATGCATCATTAATACGATATTTTTGTAACAATCATTGTCATTAATAGCGGATAATTTTCAAAAACTAATTAATTAGTATAACGCAAATATGTTAGTGGTCAAGAGGCAGGTATTGCTGGCTGCAGCTGTAAAGGTTTATCATGATGCAGTTTAAGAAATTCGCAAAAGGAATTGGTTTTTACTGTGTGTTAGATATGCAGACAGACAGACAAAGAATGACAGTGCTAGATTGGTAAGCAATTCCTTGTTCGTTTTAATAATCATTTCTATGAAATCGCGCAAGCATAAACGTCCATCCAAGTTTATGCTCGTAAAGTCATTTGGGGGAAATTTCGAATAACCCCGCGTTCCGTGTTTTAGAAAGTGTGGTGTATCGCACTGCAATGTACAAAACACGAACAAATGAAACTCTCCAACAGGCACCACCTGCAATGTAATTTACATAGGCGTCGGAATCGGAGGGGGGAGGGCTAAGGGGGGCTTAGCACCCACTCCACCATTTTTGCAAAGTTAGACCTAACCATTAGGCACATAGCATCATAGAAGGTTAGCCTCCCCCCCCCCCCCCACTCTTTCTCGCAGGAAACATATTTGTTCCTAAATTTACCTTGAAATGATTAAATTATTGAGAAGTTGAAGTCATAGGCATACTATCCCCCCCCCCAACCCCCCGGATTAGGAATTTCATGATGTGGGAATTTTTTTTATTTTGGTAGGTAAGATTTTTTTTGGAAGTATAGGTATAGTACTACCCCCCCCCCCCCCCCCCCCCCCACGGATATTTTGGGAATTAGTTTTTTATCATTTTTTTTTGCTTGTCAATATTTTTTAGGATTAGTCTAGCCCCCCCCCCCCCCCCCCCACTCACTTTCAAATTGCTTCCAACGCCATGCAGTGATTTATATATAGAGAGTTTAAAGAAGAAATGACATACATTAATAAATTATTTTGTTATTAAAATATTCTCGCTAACCTCAGTAAAGAGAATTTATGTGATGAAAACGCTGCTCAATATTCATTTCTCATTACACTGTATGCTATTGCTTTATTCAGCGAGAAAATTGATATATTGTATGTTTGTTACAGCATGCGCGGATCCAGAAAACATTTCCAGGGGGTGTCCGAGGGATAATTTTGTTTTCCAATGTTGAAGAGGGGTTTTGAGGCCTATTTCGGGAATTTTGCTATATAATCTTTTTAATTTGATTTCCCAAGAGGTGGAAGGAATAGTCCATGCACCCCCTTCTAGGTCCGCACATGAACGAGTATGATCTTTCTGTTGGACCAAAACAACGAACTGTATTAAACATGCGTATTTACACATATTTTTCAATCAAGTTGAACAAAAACTGTTATTCAAAATACCCCAAATGACTTTAATGATTTCGTAAATAGAATAATATATAGGCTTATCGTGAAATTTTTAAAGCTGCTATGTTCGATTTTATACGATGGCTATGCTAAGTATGAGTATCATAATAGACATTGCAGTAGTTTTCCAGGTACATTAAGCCATATTTTATTGAAAAAGTGATGTACACAATTTATTTACAAAAACAAACGACATAAATTGTATTGATTTCTTTTGTCTCATAATAAAATTCGCTGCTGAGGTCAAGGCGGGTATGGTTGTATTACGACTTTGAAAAAAATTCAAATCAAAAATAAACGTCGGTACATTTTATTCACTAATATTTGGGGAAGTGTTTTGTATACATGTACAATCGATACATCACATGCGGGTTGAATAAACCCAATCATTCGGGAACAAAACCAAGCGGTTCCCGTTTCTAAACATTCCCAAGATGGAGTTGGTTTGTTTTGTTTTTTGTTTTCTCATACAGAAATTTTTTATGTACTTTAAATAATACAAACTTTGAAAGGAGACGGATTTTGTTTGTGTAAATAGGCATTTGTCTAATAAATTTGGTCTGTATAGAAAAATATTTGATACTCCCATAGCCAAAAAAAATCGGACTATGTAGCTTTAAATTATCTGTATGTTTTAAAATCTTCCTTTTCTCGGACAGGTGAACACTATCTTAATTTTTACATTTTATTCCATACAAAGTAAAAACTTTTACCACATCATACGTGTAATATTGACAATCACGATCGTCGGTTGTAAACGTTTGAACTCTCGGAAAAAGATGTATAATTTTGTTCTTAATGTTCTCTAATATCTTAGCTTATTTATCGATACAACTACGATTGTGATTTATATTATAGTTCTAATATTCAAAGAATAGAAAACAATATAGACCTAAGAAAGTTAACGATTACACATAGTTCATCATCATACGATGAAATATAACAGTTATGAAATGCAAAACATTTACGATTCTATATCTCGATTAGATCTAAGAAGTTTTTTCTTACCAACTTGTGGTCTTACAGTTTGTTTTAGTGATTAAATCCGCTTGACCAACTGAGTTGTCTAAAATATAATAATGATAAAATTTTGTGATTAAATATTTTCATGAAGTATATTACAGTCCTAGAAATCTTTCCTTCTTTTACCGCTATATTTGCACCTTTACACAGAGTAGATGCTCTTTATGACCATAAAACAGGTAATGAAAGTCCGTGCGGTCAGAACCATCCATGTGAAAATTAAATGTCTATGATATGCGGTATCCAATTTTAGAGACACGGTTGAAATTTAGTTTCAAGAAAGAATGTCTCTGTTTGAAATGCTCTGAAGAAGGAGACAGAAGATACGAAACAGGTATCAATAGGACTTGAAGCGCGTATGCGGGGGGGGGGGGGGGGGGGGGGGTTGGTTGTGCACTGAAGTCTTAATCTCGAACACGGTCGAAGCATCACCATTATCTCCAAATAAGTTATTACATGCAGTTCTTGTTTTTCTGTCCAAAGATTCAGTATTGTTCTTTTACATGCATGCATGAAAACTACAGTAAAATGTCACCAGATGGAATTTTTTTTAATGTTGATCATCTGGCTAAAATTTTGTTCTAGGATCATATCAAAGTAATTTTTTCAGTGCCCCATTCCTCCTTATTTGGCATATCGCAGTTTATATTGCCGTTCATTAATTAACTCTGAATAAAAATAATACATATAAAGTACATGCTTCCTTTGGTGCTTAATATTCTCTCGATTTCTTGCAAATTATACAATACCAGAGAACGATGCTGTATGTAGTAGCTTTTTACCCGATTAAAAAAAAACCGCATTGATATTACCGATGTGTTTTATTTGATTTTTTTAATCAGCACTAACGGCAGCATGAAAATAAAAAAGTCGCGCACACTCGAATTATACTCGGCCTTCGGTGGTGTACTAAAGTATTAGCTCTCTCGCCATGTTAAAGTTGGACTTAAGACCTGTATTTTGACAGTATTTAAGATTATCCTATTAAGATATGACAAATTTATGAGCTATGGTGAGATCTTATGAAAAATATTTGGTCTTTTAAGATAGATTTTAGTCAAAAGTCGGTTATATGTTAAACGAGCCCAGGGTTTATATGGCAGAGTAGGAAAAAGTAAGATTGGTCGTGCTCTTGTGGGGGAGGGGGCATTTCCTTTGGTCCAGGTTGTGCATTAGGACAGATATTATTTTCCCGTTCTGACGGAAAAGTCCTGGGGATGTATTCACAAAAACCATACGCCAGCCATGGTAAAACGCAGACAACGAGTTTGCGCTGTGTGACGTAGTGACGTCATGATTATGATGTCATTTTTAACGTTGTGACGTTATCAGCAGTATTTCACTAAACACATAGATCATACGATGTATATTGATACAAATTTTAAAAAATCAATAATGAAAAACAGAACCTGAATGTATTTAACGAGGCCGAGTACAGAACGAGTACGCACGCTTTCGCGCAGCGTTTCATTTGTATTGTGACGTCATCTTTTTGCTTGGTTGACGCCATGGCGCGATAGTTTCAACTGCAGATATTCAGCGAAATTTGTTGAAAATGGCTCGTTTAATGCGTAAAATTAATGTTATATTGTGGAATAAACATATCTGTTTCGAAGTATAAGCTATATTTGGGCTCGGGTCGAAAACGTGAAGAGGGTTCAGCAGGCCTAACCCTCTGTCACGTTTTCTTAACCCGCCTAAATATAGCTTAATTCATATATTTCAAGACAGTAACCATGTAATTTATATTAATGACCCTTAATATGTGATGTAATATATTTTTTTATTACTTAAATATGTCTGAATGCTTTAATAATACTATAAAGATCACCTTTTCCGCGTTTGTCAAATAAAAAATAGCCATTATCTGACAAATCTGGGAAATTTGGCATACAAAAATCAACCTTGATAAGACCCCTGGAACAAACCAGGAGGTAAAAGGGTTTTTTTATTTGACCATTTGATGCCTTTTAGCAGTAACTTTAATATGTAGAACAGAAAAAGAAATCCCTAGGGCAGAAGTTTTAAAAAATGTGCAAAATTGATACATTTCAAGCGAAATCCCATAGGGTCCTATGTTAAAGATTAACAAACTTTGAGATGACCCCCTAAACAAACGGTGTGGTAAATGTCTTATTTTTTAATCTTAAAATAATAATTATATCGGTAGAAATTCAGGTAAAAAATTTCATTAAAAAATCTAGGGCAGAACTAATTAGACCCGGCCTCGTTAATATTTATTTTTATTTTAATGTATATTTTTTCAAATTGCCATAGGCCCAAATAGGTCCTGTGGCACTTAACGTAGATATTCAAATAGGCCCAAATAGGCCCTGTGGCACAGAAATGGTTAACTATTTTTCACCTTATTTTTAAAGCTCTTTCTAAAACTTTGATTTTGGGGGGGAAAATGCTTAAAACCGCACGTAGTCCTTTTATTAACAACTTGTGAAAATTAGCGACATCAATCAACCAGACTTGTAAGGGATTTATTAGGACCCGACACTCCAAACCACAAAGATAGTGTAATGTTTTGCAAAAAAGCAAATTGCAATTTAAAATATGCAAGTACTAATAGTTGTAGAGTGTTTCGGCAGTTATGAGCCTCATCGGGGGTCTGCAAGAATAGCTGATGTTTATTTTAGGTGAGACCTGATTATCTCGTCGCTAATGTTTTTGTGCTTGCTGAAAGCTATAATAGGTCGAGCATCAAAAGAAGATTTGCATTCAGAATTCCTAAGTACAATATCCTAATACTTTAAAATTCGCTTTTTGAGTCCTTAAAGGCAAGGATTGAATTTAGTAACCAATACCGTAGGGTTACGTAGTGCTTGCTTTGGAGTCTTATTGAGGATGAGTTTTGTTCGATTTGTGTTTGTTGTTTCTTTGATAATTGGGTCGATTTCTTGGGGAGAGTAGCCCCGCTTTGACAGATGCGCCTTAAAATCATTGAGTGTAGCATTCAAAATTGTAGGGTCGGTAGTATTTCGTGCATGTCTAATGCATTCTCCTTTAATGAAACCTTTAAACACAGATGGGCTATGAGCGCTCTGTCTGTGTAAATATTGAAAGTTGTTTGTAGGTTTAATAAATGACTTGATGTCAAGCTTGTTAAAGGTTTGAAATCTAGGGCCTTTGTAAACTGTAGTATCAAGAAAATTCACAGCTAGAAGATGGTGAGACTTCAAACGTAAATTGAAGATGCTTGTGACAATGATTGCCAATTTGAAAAAAAATCTTCTATTTCCTCTGTGGTGCCATTGAATAAAATAAAGCCATCATCCCGATATCTTCCATGGAACAAAATTTTGTTTGCATGACGAAATTGTGTAACAATATGCTGTGTGATTTGATACATTCTAATGTCACAAATTTCTGGACTTGGAATTGCACCCATGCTTGTTCCAATGACTTGCTTGTAGAATTTTCCGTCAAATTCAAAGTAACTTTTTTCTAAAACGCATTTCAATAAAAGCGTTAGCTCCTTGGGTGTGGGATGAGGAATGTCTGATTTAATTTTATTAGCCTGCGTGTACGCCTCGTGCACCGATGAAAGAAGTTCATTGAATTCCATGTTTGTGCACATGCTGGTCACTTCATAAGTAATTAATAATGCGTTAGGTGGCGGCGTGAGGCTTTCAATTTTGTTGATAAAGTCCGCAGTGTCTTTAATATACGTTGATTGTTTTTGTACGATAGGGACGAGAAAGTGATCGCAGTACTGACCTATTTTCCTTGTCGGCGTGTTGCATTGCGCGATAATTGGTCTATCAGGTGGTAATTTTCTGATGCTGCATTGGCCGTTCATTAAAGCGTTGTAAATGTGTTCAGGAATTTTGTGGGTTTTTGGTAGAAGATAAAGATGACCACATTTTAATGACGGTTTAATGTCATTCAGAAACTTGTAAGTTTCTTTGTTTTGTGACCCATTTATATGCATTTTCGAAAGTATATTTTGAATATCATTATGCAGCTTGAGCATGTTCGGTTCAGGTACTTGCATATAGTGTTTGGATAACAGTTGTCGATGTGCTTCTGAGACATACTGATCTCTGTTCATGATGTCGTTGTTATTTTTAAGCGATAAAATAGCCGCTCTCTCAGATTTAGAGATATTCGATCTCGTGTTTACAATTTCCATTGAGGAAAGTTCAGGTTTTGTTTTATCTATGTAGTCCTCGAGTTCTCTGCAAGCCAAAGGCGGCATAAACCCAGACTTTGTTTTAAAGGGGTGAATCGGCGAGTTGTCCCCAGTATCAAAGTGGAATTTGCATCTGAGTTTTCTTGCAAATTCGTCAAAGTCGTTGAGAAGTAAACGCTTAGCGTTGTTATTTTTTGGCGTAGGAATGAATTTTAAGCCTTTGCTCAAAAGTGAGAGCTCGTCTTTGGATAGCGTGTGTCGTGATAGGTTAAACACGAGCTTGTCTCCTATGGCCGTAGATTTTTTACAGTGAGCCTGATAAGCCCGTAAATAATTACACGTGCGTTTCACGGTTTTGTTTTGTTTACTCCGTCTATTTAATCGTCGAGCCATTTAAATAGAGGAGCTGCGTGTGTACAATAACAGCAATTAGTGTGTAGGTTAGGTAGGAATCCGTCTAATTACCAATGTGTGTTGGTAGATTAGAGGATACTGGTAATGTAACGCAGTGAGAACTGATAGCACAATTTATAGATTAATTGCGGTCACGTGGAGGCTGCTTATGATATAAACTGATTTAAGAAATTGAATTAACATTTTTCTATTTTCACGTATCTGTGCAACATATTTTCTTAAATTGGGTAGAATCTTTTGAAAGACCTCGAGACGCACTTATCAATGGCGGACTAATTTACTGGGTTTGAGTGATAGGTTGTGTCAAGGGTATATAAATAAAAAAGGTGTATATATCATTAAGGATTAGATTAATAGTATTCTTATTTTTCTTTTTTTTCTTCCTAGACGCGAACTTTGAGGCTTCATATTTTACTCATTTCTGAATGGTTTTAACTTAAATTTTAAATGCTAATAGACTCTGCAAAACACTGACAAAAACTTTACAATTCCTCTTCAATTAACGAGTAATTTGACTTTCAAAAATGTTAAGGGCCTTTGGTTTCCAGACAAACTCTCCGAAACTATGATAGCAGGGAATGAGAATCTAACGAATTTGAATAACAGAGACATTAAAGTTTTGCACATCGGTTTCTGTTTTTAGATTACGTTTAACATAAGGGCCAAACACAGGATTCCAAAGAGTGCAACATTTTAGACTTTAAATCAAGATGAAAGGAAATTAAAATAGTATATTTTTCTTCCTTTTTTACTTTCATACATCTTGGCATAGAAAAAGTAATCAAAGTTTAGAATCTAACAACGACTACATTTTGGGCGTAATATTAATATTGGCGTACGAAAATATCACGTTTCGCAATTCAGAATTGTGTCAGATTAATGAGTCTGTTTTAGCATTTTAAAAAACAATAACATTAATGATGTATTTATTTTTTACTAATGTGAACTAGTGATATGACACTTGGGTTTCAGAATATGTTTTTAAAGTATGATTTGCCTATCAAATTAAATTGTAATAATCTTTTTAAAGCGCCCATTCTATACATTGATTTTTGTGAAAAAACCACTTAAATCAGTTTTTCTCTCTTATTAAATGGTCAATATATTAGCTTTTCTGTCAATTTATATCTTTCTATAAAGTCTTCATAATACATTAAAATCAGAAATATTTTATTATTTGAAGCATTAAAAAATAATCAACATTTCTTAAAATTTTTAAAAACTTAGAGGAAATGCGGACTAAGCAATACCAATTAGTATTAATATTTATTCCAATTTAGTAGTATTATCTGATAGAAATTCTGATGTTCTCTCCTTTCACAGAAGAATAGAATCTTCAAATCTTAAACAAATGTCTACAGAACTACAACGAGCTACACTTATTTTTATCATCCTTTATGTTGAGGAAAAAGGTAGTGACATTGACATTATGCGAAAACAAAAAGGTCAAATTTGATTAAACTGATATAATCATTTGGTAATACGATCCGTTTGACTGTGTCAAAATTTCATGAATTCTTTATTTTAAGAAGTATGTTTGATAACGAGAAGACTCCTTCCTTAAGACGTGTACAATAATAGCTGTGCAAAACACCAAGGGCTTTCTATTGATACCAATAAAAAAAGATTGACCTCTTTAATTAGGGGCCAATAGCCCTTAAAATGTTTTGTGAAATAACTCAGAAACGGTTAGGATTTCAATATGGCTGTCACTGGAAAAATTGATTGTTGGGATCTTATAAATGTCGTTTCAATATTATTTTGTTAGTGATTTGTGTAATAAAAGTGTTAAAAGCTTCATGTTAACATGTATCTGTTTTCATTTGGCAAGTGAACGAAAGTCTTGGTGCTAACAAATGAAATAAAGTTACCAGAAAAAATATGCTGGTTTATACAGGCGGCTTTAATTAATTCTAAGAAAAAAAATTCAGAATACACACATTTTTGTCAGGAGTTGAAGTCATTTTTGTGAAGTTCTTATTGTGCACAATCCTTAAAAAAGAGAATAAATTAGAGTGTAAATTAAAAATTCGTTCTAAAAATTAATAAAAGCGATATTACTCCAAATCAGAAACATCGTCAGACATAAAGTGATAGGTGTTTTTTTTAATTCCAAGATGTTTTAAAAAATATACAGATATTTTATATGAAAAGAAAAACCCAAAAATATTAAACCTTTAAATGACGATCATCCCTTGCACATGGCTGAAGAGGCGCCACGTGAGTTGACAATGATCCACAGTAGTTCGTGTTAGGTACAATATACGAACACAACTACTTTTATTATGTTTTCAGCTATTATTTCAGTTTAAGTTGTAAGATAAATTAATCTTGCTTGTACAGTTGTTGAGCATTGATTCATCGTTCAGAGAGTGAGAGAGAGAGAGAGAGAGAGAGAGAGAGAGAGAGAGAGAGAGAATTGGGTGCATTATTTAGCAGGGGGTACAAAGAAGTGAACTCAAAAGTTTAAACATTCTCCAAGCGTACAATGTAGTTTAAATATCAAATCACATAATAATCAAAGTTTCATGTTATCTGTTTCGGTAGATGCTGACAAAATAAAAGATTGTCCGGAAATGAGGCATTCGGTGCTTATTTTAATGGAAGAATATTCACATTAGTTTTTAAACAGGCTTTGTTTAGATTCTATCGGTCACACGTTAATTAGTTTTTCTACATGGTCGTTCGTTTCAGTGTGAAAACAAACTACATGTAACTGCTGTCTTGGCCCCCCTCCCCCAGGCTCCTTCAGCAAAAGGATATCCAATGACGAAAAGCATTTTTTTGGTGACTTCTTATGTTTTACATTTTCTCCTTAAAGTGTTTCACTTTCCCATCTGTTTATACGGTCAGTTAGTGTGAATCCAATCGCCACATGCGACCGAAAATCTCGTGTTGCTCCAGCTCACACAGCTCAGAACATATAATATAGCTCCAGGTTATTTATGACTGCAAATCATCAATTTTTATGTAATTGAGTTATATTTAGAAAGGATGCTTTTACAGCAGTGGTCAATTGTTAAACAATATGGGGATCATTCGATGTCAATCATCTTCACATTATAGGTGCAAGGTCATAACCTGAGAATGTGGCTAATAAATTAACCTGATGAACACGCTAAACTTTAATACTTATGAACAGAATAACATATTATAAGTTAAAAATATTAAGTCCAAAAAATATGTTCTCGAGATTAGAAGTTAAGAAATACGACTTCATTATGCAATGCAGTCGATCACCATAAAATCATCAAAGTACTGCAAATGTCGACAGTTTTTTGTATTTCTGTGAAAGACCATAGTTCACTTGACTTAGAGACTATGATATAGCGACATATCTGCCTTCCAAAAATATATGCGCTTCTAAAAGTTACACTCAAGTGAGAAATATCTATACATGTATGTGTCCATGGGTATTTTATTTATTGTTAATAAATACACATTGATATTTTTTTTATTGAAGTTGTTTAGTATGAGATTGTAATGAAACTTAATTTACTTACAAGGTTAGATTGATTAATAACTCAGACAGTCAGCCAGCGGAATACTAATTCCTAATAAGTCAACAATGAACACACAATCTAATAAAAATATAATATAGTTTCGCAAACAATAATAATATATGCCGGTTAACATTTAGGTTGCATCCTCATTTGTATTGCTGTAGGTGAGGAGGTAAAGGTGTATTGATGTACATACAATTAATGACTGCACATACGAATTCTGGACCGTGGCTACAGACGATACAGTCTACCAGTATATCGATGCGCGGTTGGGCCTAGAAACTGACCAGTTTCATAACTTCTTCGAATTTCTCTAACACGGATTGTCTAATTCCTTCCCATAATTCTAATTTACACAAACGCACGTTTTGTCCCAATTTAATTAGTCAGCTTATGGGCGGACTAAAGACTCAGTATAATATTTCATTGTTTAACTCTGAAATAGTCTAAAACGGAAGAAATAATGTCTTAATGGCTTTTGCTACATATTCTCATTTCTTTGTATGAGTCCATATAGGTATGTTCGTTTTCATTTCATCATAAAACAGTGTTGTTTTGAACCTCAAATTTAGAACTGTAGAAATTCAGTATCCAAACTTTATGAAAGCTGTGAATACCTTACAATGGCGGAAATTATTTAGATTCAAATTGACACTTGTCAATGAAGAGACATGTCGAAACTCATGGGTTTCCTATCCGTTACATTCCTTTCAACGTAGTGTAATAGATAGAACTAGATAATAACCCGCGCAAGCGCGGAGATCAACACTTAACAAATAAATGACATAATGTTATATTGTTGGATCATATTTTTTTTTGTATATAATGTGTCCAATTTTTTTCTGTATTGTATTCCTAACCTATTCTTTATAATTGAAATAAAATTATAAACAAAAACTGCACAGCTGGATATTTAGAAAAGGGATACAAAATTTAAACTGAATTGGATGATACTTACATCAACATGGCCTTAATTCTTTTTGTTGCAGCTGAGTGGAAAATGATAACAATATTTTTTAAACCAGTGAGTGGGTATTTAGGACGTTTCACTTTTGTTCTTTAGGTCAAATTTTTTTTACCCCTGTCCCAAACGTTAAGTTCATATTAAAGATTGTTTCGAAAACAACAAAATTAAGAAGGGTGGGGCACCCCCCCCCCCATTTAATACCAATCTGTCGTGGTATTAAAATGTAAAAAATTAAAAAAAAAAAAAAACGTTAGTATATCCATATTAATTTGCATTTTTGGAACCAAAGTTGTCATATCCAAAGTATCTCACACTACACTTTCCGCCGTTTTGTAAATTAGTCATATCGCGTTCCTGGCCACTCTGTTCTGGAAAATAAATTCTTTCGATCAAAAGTAAAATTGCATCAAATTTTTCCATTTTATTTATTAACTTTTTGTATTAACCAAAGATGTCCCATCCAAGATATGAATATCTGGCTGCGATGCATGGTGAACCCGTCCTACACTTTTCGCCATGACGTTAATTAGTTAAACCGCGTTTTTGGTTACTCTGTTCTGGAAAGTTCGCTAGAGGTCGCGCCTTGCTAGCTTCTATCTTTCAGAACTAAAATCGCTCACTTAAGAAACGAATTGCCTTATTTCTTTTATGAAAAATTTGTCTAATCTTAACTTCTATGTATAATGTAGGTAAGTTTTTAATAAATATGTTCACTTGTTACGTAATCATTCAATTTTATTTCATTGCAAGCATATACTTTGATGCAAACTACCCCTGACTTAGATCTGCCAAAGCGTGTCTACCACCTTTCTCACATTTTTGCTATTTCGAGCTGGTTTATCGAAAAAGAAAGTAGGTTTTTGATTAATTTTACACTAATTACTTATCAGGTAAAACTCGACTATAGCTTACGAACATCACATAACCCGTATTGAAATACCAAAGGTGTAAGCAGTTATGCTGGTGCAGGCATTTCTTAGTTTTTTGGCAAAAAGTCTTGATCTATAAATATAGATATGTGCGGGTTCCGACGATGATAAGAAGAGTGAAAATGTGCATACAAAACATTAATCAATGCATGGATATTCGAACAGTTTAAATACTTAACTAAAACAAAGATTGCTTTTGACCCAAGGGTGTGTCATGACCTTTACCAAAGATTATTTGGGCAAGTTCAAGGTCACTGGCAGGAAAACTGCAAAATTAGTGTCTGGTCCATATTTTTTTTTTATGGAAAAGCATTGGAAGTTCTTACTTCTTAAAAAAAATGCTTATACATATAACCTAAGCGTGTGTAATGATTTTGTTCCAAGGTTATTTTGTCATGTTCAAGGTCATTGGAAGAAAAAGCTTATAAGTTGTGTCTGTTTTATACTGTTTTTAAGGAAAAACATTGGAAGTTGCTATTTCATATTAAGATTGCTGATGACCCGAGGATGTGTCATAAAGTTTACCAAGGATCGGTTGTGCAAGTTCAAGATCATTTGAGAAAAAGCTTAATTCCAGTCTGTGCCATATCTTATATACATGGAAATGATAAGAAGGGAACATCTGACACAAAAATTGCATGTGACATGTACGTAAATATATCCTGACTTGAACTTGAGTCATTTATGAAAGTTCACTATAAGAAAAAGAAGTAATCATTATTTTCTGACAGAGAAACATTTAAGTTAGGATTTTGTCTTAGCGGGAAGGGGAGGGGGTATCATTTGTGAGGTTGTTCACAGAACTTCTAGTGGGAACACTCTTCCCATTACTCGCAACCAAACATTTCCTTAAATTAACATTAAGGAAATTGAATTTTGGGACATTGCCCCCCCCCCCTCCCACCCCACACACACACTTTTCAGAGGAAGGCAATATGATTTTTTTTTCAGCAAATTCAAAACAAAACCATATTTAACTGAAGAAGTTAGAGTTGCCTCACAACCACCACCCTCTCCCATACCACTACCACGACTTTAGGATGGTGAAGATTTGATTATTATTCTCTTTTATTTGCTTGTTTATAGATTTCGCATGAATTTGATCCCCCAAGAAGAAATGATGCTGAGTGCTTGAATAGCCAAACATTATACGGAGAGTTCTCCCTCCCGCTGAGCACCTCTCATTTAGCGCACCCTCAGGTTAGATAAGGCGTCATCGTCTTCGCATGACCTCCACATTTGGATACAACTTAAATACAGCAAATTACCGAACACATGCCTTTATCTGCTTAATGAGAGGTGCAACTCTTCAATACTCAGTCTAAGGCTTATATATAAAGCATACATTAATTATTTTGACTGTCTCCGTTTGAAAAATTTCAGTTTATTTTCTAAAGCCCTAATTGGTCAGATGTTAAGGTCGTGTGAAGATGACCTCCTATCAATACCTGTCAGACCCTTATAAGTGTAAGTAGAAAGAGGGTGGTTTTAATCTAAATAATTGACGCTCCTTTTCCGACAGGAAGCTGCAACGGAAGACCTCTTTATTGCTTTGCAACAAGCTCGGGTCTACCCCCTATTACCTTCTATAAAATGATTCAATTATAAATGCCACAAATGTTACAGTAAAATATACCTAGATGCACAATTTAAACTCTCGCTTTTTAATAGTAAAGTAGAACACTTATAATGGACAAGAGGGCCCTCAGAAATCATGATCAATGAAACATCCATACCTCTATTTATATAAAATGGATGTGACGTACATGTAATTAATAAAGAATTATTTTGAAAATACACAGAACAATATCAATAGCAAAACCAATATTTTTACGGAAATCGGTCCAAACTTGTCTAAGAAATCGTGTTCACAAAATCTGTAAGAAAAAGACGAAAAATAGAGAAAAGAACATGAAGAAAAACAATAAGGTGTTTTAATAAATGTTTACAAAAAAGTTCTATAATCCATTCATTTATGCATTTAGTTCAAATTTTAATGCCAAGTATCAACAAATTAAATTATTTTACGTTCTTTTAGTTGGCCATAGGTCTAATATCAATGGAAGCAGATTGATCAACCCAACTTTAGCACAATAGATTTGAATATATTACTTTGTCCATGTCTTAGTACATTATTCAGGATTTATGCTGGCAAAGCGCTTAATTGGTTTATTCAAACAATAAGTACATGTATCAGCAATAAAAATAGGCTTTAATTAACATTGCACTGGCTTCATAAGCCTTCACGACACTGTTTTATATTAACACAATTGATTATATTTTTTTTCCTCATTTCATGGTGTTTTCAAATATTCTTTGAAATAAGTTTATTTCAATAATGATCTTGGGTTTATATTATTTTGTAAACAGTTTAAATTAAATTGATTATTAGGAACTGGAATATACTTAATTACAATTATGACTATTCTTAAAATACCTTCACAATTCTAATGATAGTAACTTTGGAAAACCATCGTAAATATTAAACAGGTCTATTGGACAGTATCAAATGTTGACTGTTAATAAGGATTCTTGTTTTCAAACATTTTATACTCTGTCATTCAATTTTCATAACAAAATTCATTGAACAGTTTGTAAATGACTGTATGATCGTCACATCTCTCTTTCTAAAGACAAAATTGTTCCATATATCAATGAGCTTAATTTTATGTCCTAAAAATCTATATCTTTTTTATAGCAATTTTTTTCTTTTGCTATAGACGCTTCTGTTGTTTACGCTTGCATTAAGTTTTTTCTTGCATGTAGTTGTAATTATAACATTTATTTTTATCGGGATTATTATATTTTGAATAAGACATTTAATACACATTTATTATATATTTTTAAAGGATTTAATCGTTTAAACCAAGTTTTATTTTTATTTTCTTTTGTTATGAGACACAAAAACAAATATGCACAGTTAATACCGTTGAATTACATCAGTGGAAAAGCGGAAAGGTTTAAAAGACGTTATTAGTGATATTATGATCTTTTGCTCTTGTAATTGGTTAATATGCATTCTCAGTGACTGCTTGGTCCTCTCAGGTTTGTATATCTAGACTATCTTTAATCACGAGCAGTATTCGATCCGATGTTGGGTGTATCTGCAGCCACAATGTTATCATATTCCCGCGAGACAATGGCTGCTTCAGTTAGATCCATATCTTGAGTGCTTTGCGATCCCTGCTTTTGTAACTTGCAGTGCATGATAATACTCAAAATCCAACCTATTGCAGTAAACAGCATCCCGATCCCAGCTAGAAGTATCGAGTATGGAAACTTTAATTCTTGTACCATTTCGTCACTGTAGATTGCAGTGAAGTTTGCATTAGCTTTTGAAGTTCGACCAATAAGAACACTTTCAAATAATGCTGCAAAAAATAAATACTTAAATAAGTATTTTTTATATATTTACCCAAATCATATTTTGTAGTTTTGCTTTTTTAATAACTTGTATATTTATATATTTGTTAACATGTTAGAATAAATGACATGAGAAAACAGGATTACATATATCACAAATATATATTACCTGGTAGCACTACCATGTAATTAAAAATATATCTTGATAAAACTTTTCTTACAAATGTTGAAGAATTAGATCTATTTAAAACATTTTGGAATCTCAAAGATTTAATAAAATTTCTAAATATGAGTTAAGTTTACCACCACAAGGAAGGATTATCGCAACGTGTAGAAATCTTTTTGTTGTAGATTTAAATGAAATCAGCAATAAGATACAACATACAGCGCAAAGCAAAACGGCTATTATGCTCTCTATCTGCATCTCAATATGAGTAGCTGGAGAAAAAACGGTGAGACATGAAAACCACTGAAGGGTATTAGACACTATTGTTAAACATGAACTATTTTTTCTCTGTAAACAAAACCAAAAAATGTATTTTAGTTGACATACAAGGTAAACTCTTTTAGTATGAGCATGCATGATCACACATGGCTTGGTTTGCAACTGTTTAAGTCAGACAAAAGGCGATTATGTAAACTATCTGATCACTTTTATTAGCTTTGTAAATTGTCTTAATGGTTTTTTGCCTTTAAAAAGCCATGTAATTTTTTAAAATCTTACACTTTTATTCTTTTAGCATAAAATGTATTTTATGTAATTCTCTTAATCCATCAAATAGCAAAACGGGTGTGATTTTTTTACTCGAATTTACTAATTCTTACTACAAGAAGACTCATATCTGCAAGAAACTTCAGATAATGCGTTTTAACCAGGCTTTGCTGAAAGCAAACTACTGGCTGTAGGTAGGAAAATTGCTTATGTTACTATAAATATCAATAACTTAAAAATTAAACAAAAAATTGAACAGCATAAAAGTAAAAGCTTCCACTATACTTAATAATTTAACAGTAAGCCATGTTTTGTCAAATATTTTGGAATTGGCTCTTTTGTGGGTGAAGTTAGCGATATAGGTTTTTTGTCTCATATTTTGACGTGTTTCAAAAACAACTCTGTGCATTTTGATTATGAATGAGCATGAATTTTCATGAACCTCTTTACAAAGCATAGGCATTCGGCTTGACATTAGCGAAATAAAGTATTAATTTTATAAGAGCTCTAATTATTTTTTGCAATCGGTCAATCACTGGTGCCGATTTGATCCTGAGAAGTATTAAAAATTAGGAATTGAGAATCAAAGTTTTCTGTTTGCTTTAATTGCTTTGAAGGAATTCCCATTTGTATCAAGGCGTCAGTATTGTAATAACACCATGCTACTTTCAATTAAGTAAAGCTTTGAATTTGATTTATTTATTGGACATTCACATCAAGCCTAGGAGATTTATTTTAGTGTGATTGTGTACAAAATGATGCAATTAGCTATCCTCATGTTGGTTAAACAATCTACAAAGAATGCAAAACATAACAAAATAATAAGAATTCAAGAGCCAACGATGGACAGTCATCTCCTGATCAAACGTCATGATGCCAAATGTATTGATGCATGACCGACAAATTTCAAAGATATATTGCAAGACACTGTTATCAAACAATAACATGTTTGATACCACAAGAATTTTAAAAAGTAGCCTACTTTTTTCATAGTGATTTGTCCTGTGTAGGGTTTACATATCCTACAAGGTTCTTTTTTTTGTACAGTCATTTAATGACCGGATTAAAGGCCCTGTCACACCAAATTGAGTTTCCACGGCGTGTTCACGACGTTGTAAAATTCATGTAATCACGGTCGGATTGCAAAGAAAATTCAGAAAAAATGTACAATTTTATTTAAAGATTGACAAGTGGACATGTCCCGGCGTCCTGACGACGAACGAAGCATTCCTACGGAGCTTTTACTGCGTTTAACTGAGTTCTATTTGGCAATTGATTGCACTCTAGCTGAATATCCGCCAAGCGCTCATGACGTGCTAGGAGTTTTTACCGTGCGTCCAAGGCGTGTTCTGTGCACAACACGTTCTTTATTTCTTGGTAGGTTAATGTTAATTTGTACAATTGTAAGGGAAACAAACAAGAATTTAGAAACTAGAAACTAAATGATAAAACATTGTTTCGTTTTGATGAATAGGTACATTGTAATTTAAACGTATCTATTTCTAATTACATGTAGTTTGTGAAGGATTAGGGCAAACGTAATAGTAGTCAGGTCTACAAAACATTCATGTATTAGATGTTAGAAAACATAGAAAAGATGTGAACACAGTAGAACAAAATGGCATGAATCATGTCTACGTCCTTTGATAGGTCCTGGAGTATTAGCAAATGCTACTTTTTACTAAGTGATCCACATCCAGTTTGACAATTACTACATCGCTTAATATTGTACAACAGCCATTGATCGAGTTTGCGTTGTCGGGATGACAATGCAGAAGAAACGCCGTGGGAGCGCGGTACAAACTCTCAAAAACGCAAAGAAAACGTCAAGAGATCGTGATGAACGCAGCAACAGCTCTTTGGAGTCGCTGTGTGAACGTCGCAAAATTGAAAAAAAAACATGTTCAAACGCTATGGATAAATATTGAGAGTGCGATAGAGACGCAGTGAGATCCCATAGGACATTGAGAGGTCTCCGTACGAGCGCAATTGAATAATCATTTCGTCTACACTGCGATTAGCTCCGTTCCTTGAGCTCCAGATCTCCAGATCCAGTTCCTTGATCTCGTGGCGCTGTTGGATACCTTACGGCGCTATCACGGTGACCTCACACCGCTTCTACGGCATGTTTATCAGAACCTAGAGAAAGGGCGCGCACTTTGTGCATGTTCAAAGTCGTTAAAGACTGGTTAAAAAGAAAGACTTAAAGAGTTCACCTTGCATTTGAATAAAATAGATAAAAACAAAAAGGTTAAATTAGGGTTTAATTCTAATTGGATTTTTAAAACTTTTTATCTACAGTTTAAATATTCATATATTTGCATCTTTCTACAAAATGAATAAAAACAATCAAGCCAACATGGCAAACATCTTAATTCAGAACACATGTTTTACATTAGTACAAATAAGGTTATATTCCTTTTGATTAAAATGAAATAAATTTTTTTTATATTCTGAATTTTTAATATCACATAAATATTTACGCATATCCAGTATTTGGATGAAGGTGTTTGGCAGAGTAACGGAAACATGATGACATATCCCTTCGTTACACACATCAGCATAATAGACTCCAATTTTTAATGTAAACTATACAAATAGCAAAAATGATTGAAGTAACATGGCAAAATATAAAACCCAACAACCAAACAAAACAAAAGTCAGGATCCAATAAAATCTACTGTAATTATGTCATATTTGGTCGTGTATTCTATTCAGCGATTTTAGCGCTTACGATAAATCAAGTACATCGCTGATCGCCAGGTATTTATGTATAAAAATCTAGAAATACAATAATTCAAATCCAGACTAATCTGTTCACAAATCAATTTCCACTTAATATTGTACCTGCCAAATATAATACGTTTTCTGTATGTTAAAATATACATAATGTAGTAAAACATATGCAGCTTTGAATTTTTTTCTATTAATATTTCGTTAAGAATAACGATGTTTAAATATGAAGAAAAAAAATGTTCTAAAAATATCTTGAATATTTGTGAGTCAATAAATAAACCAATTTACGGAAAACATATTTCATATTTTGAGTTTCTAGATTTATTAATATACCTATCTTTATTATATTTCATTTTAACGTTTCCACCACTTTTTGCCTAACTTTTCGATACTCATATATACTTTTGCGTCTATATTGCATCCTGAATAGCCAACCAATCGAAATAAGAAACAATCAAATCGGAACGATTATCTATCTATCTATCTATCTATCTATCTATCTATCTATCTATCTATCTATCTATCATATGAATGTAAAGAAAAAAATAAATAATGAAATGATTTCAAAGCATAAGAAAGAAATACACATTACAGAAAGGCACTATAATCATGCATCTAAGCCATAGAAAGATTTACTTACTTTCTCATAACTGTAAGACGTGTATGACACATTAGTCGCCTAAAGAAATAGGATTTACTATATAGTAACAATTATTTTTAAAACAAAAAGATATCATTGTTTGTCTTGAAATCATGTGTGAAATGTTTCTGACATGTGTCATATATATTATTAATTGTGCTTATACTATGTTGCCTTCATAGTAAAAAATGACTTTAAACCGACTTTTATATCTTTTTATAGTTGTTGAACAAATAACAAAAATGGTGTTTGAAAAGGGTTTAATATACTGATTTTCTTATCAAAGGCTTTTTTCTTCATGACAGTTTTTTCTCTGTTTGATTGATGTACTTTGCAGACATTTTTTCTTTGTAACAATATAGATCTACATATATTTCATTTATTCATACTTACCCTAAAGGCTACCATCCAATAACGAAAATGATATATGATAAGCCAACCATGCGTTGTCATGGCAGTTACCAAGAATCCTAAGGCAAGTCCGACAAACAACAACACAAGAATTTCACCAGCTTTTTTTACCATTGTTGCAATCCCAAAAAACTAAAATGAAAATATAAAATCGAATAAATTGTTTTATACTGATGATTTACCAACGAGTTTGATTGTTTTTTAAATGAAGATTGAAAAGAACGGAATTTTTTTAAAATTCGATTTATTGATATCAATTTTGTTGACCTAATTATTGTTACTTTCAAGGATACGTTTTCTTACCAATGATAAAAACCGTCCAGGATTTGTTAGACAATTTAGATAAAAAACATGTTTAAATACATCAAAATATGTTAACAATATTTTTACATTTACAAGCCATGTACTTTCAGTAATTTAAAAGTAAAGTGAGAGACGTTTGTTTGTAATGTAATGACAATACCCGAGTGACATGAAATCGGTTTTAAATGAAATGCTACATTAAATATAATCTACAACATTCAAATTGAAAAGGCCAAAGTCTGAAAATGCTGTTAACAAACAAAATTGACAACGTATTATTAATTTCTAACACAAGTTTAAGCAAATCAGATACATGAATACAGGCACTCAATAATTAGTGTAGTCCTACATTTTTTTTTAAATTATGAAATAAAAACATTTAAACACACGTGGTACTGTTTAGGCAGTACATGCATATAAAAAATGGCATTGATGTGTATATAGACCTAGTATACGATATCAAGTAAAAGTATCGTTAGTTTTCAGCTTACCATAATTTATTTGCAATGTGGATGCTAAAATAAAAAAATCAAAATTTTCCCAAAAGTTGTTGCACACGATAGCGATTGTGGGAAAAGTTATTTGCAGACGTTGGAGTAGTTAACAGGTATATTTTGGAAACTGGCAAGTCGAAAACGGTGCTACTTTACATATTTTTATTGAAATATTAACATGTTATATCTCAACATCTTTCTTAAGAAATTTTGAATAAAAGAGGGATGGTAATCAATTCCTGATCAGTTATCTGCTTACTGGTATTAAGATAAACACATTTTCGCTTATTATTATATTTAAATGCCAATGAGAGCATGATAGGAATTGTCTGTAAATTAAAGTATTATATCAGAATTATTTATTATGAAAATATTGGAGAAGAACATATAGCAACAAGGAAACAGTCGTGACATAATTTCCCTGCCAGCATTCTTGTGGTCAAATCAGCATAAACTTAGTTAATCGACAATGGTCGATTAAAATTTTCAAACATAAATTTTAGATTTTCAGTTTAGAATATTTATCTTATAACCGGTACCATGGTTTCCACTGAGTAACCGGTTAACCGATAAGAAGTGCCACTCCTAGAGTAAACCTATATCTATCTTTACCGCTGTAACGATAAATATCAAAATTATTAGAGAACCACATTGTGAATATTCATTCATCACACAACAGAAACATTGTCTTAATGTTTTATTTTGTTTTTTAAAAAATGGAGAACGATTTCTGTGCTTTAAAGATTAAAAAATCATTTAAGAATTTTTTTTATTTTTATACACATTATAAGTACCTTTAAAAGGATTTTTTTACGGTCTGAGCCTATCTTTTTTCTCTTTCATGCTTAATTAATTTGATGGAATAATTAATATATCGACACTAAACAAAGGTTCCTGGGTTTAAAAAGGGAATGAATTTTAATTTAGATTTGCATTTTCTCCGCTTTTGCTTTACAGCTGTCGGAAAAGCAAGCGGTTTTGCTGTGAAGATCATTTGACAATTTATGAAATTTTAATAGATAACACGTATATGCATTATTATGCATTTCTTACCGAAAATCAGAGATTAATAATGAGCTTTAAAAGTTAGGAAATAAACAGTTGAAATCATATTGAAATTAATATTGAAAATGTTTGATAATGTTTTGGAGTAGAATATGGATATTTTCCGACGGTCTTTTGACTGGGAAATATCAAGCGCATGCCTGCTCAAGTGCCCTTTTAACTATAACAATACAATGTGTAAATACTATGATTAATAAAAAATATGTTTAAATCGTAGTTGAATAGACTATATATACGCTCTATGTTATGAACTAAAACAAATAAAAAATTATCTAATTAACCGTTGCTAAATCTTAATCAACACTACCCACTACGATGTATCAGCTCGAGCTTACTCACATATTTTGTTTTATAATACATTGGTTATGTTAGCCATCCTTGGGACAAATGTTTTCCCATTTCCCAATATTTCGTCCATCAGGGATTTTATAATTATTGTTGACCTCAGAACTATTCATAATTGTATGATAAAATAATCAAGATAACAACGTACAATTACAATACTTATAACATGCAATTTCATGTCGAACACATTTTTGTGACTTACCGAAAAAATCAAAAACCAAGATGACGAAAATATCAATAAGGAGCTTAGACGAAAATACGTATTTAAAGTTCAAAACACAGTTACAGTTTGACTTCAACGCCTTGGATTTTAACCAATGCCACATGTATAAGTACCTTTAAACTGGAAATGACGTGTAATTTTTACGGATATCACAGTTACTAAGGAATCCTATTGTTTAACATCAAGCAACAAATTAGAGTATAAGTGAAAGATATATAGAGGTTTAATTAGTGACCAAAAATAACAAACTGCTCTTATAATCAGGGATCTGATTAGTTGGAAAACAAATGATATCCCGATGTCAAAAAACACTAAGGAAACACAATGTGAATGACAATAACATACTTTGAGCATCCCTTGTATAACTAACACACAGCCCTAAAACGTCAAGGTTGTAGTTGACACAGGTTGTTCATATGTACATTCCTCTTTTGGACATACAAATGTGGAAGTTTTCACCAAACAATCCTACAAATTGAATAGTTATTTTCATTATTGTATAAAAGAAAGTAATCTTATGAAAATATGTATCTCCTTGCAAATAATTGAAATAAGGATACAGAAGATAACAATTTATGCTTATGGAAGTTGTCAGATGAATAGATTATTCAACCAAATAAGATATGGGGCGTGCTCCAATTTGCTAATGTATTGCCATTAAAACGATTATACAAACAAACTAGACACGATCTCGTTGCGAGCAACGAGGAGGTCTTACGTCTGATTTAAGAAATTGAGATTTATGTTGGATCTTGATTTTGCTATTTAACAGCTAAACATGATTTTAAACAGGAAAAGAGGGTCTATATTTTAAGGGCCAGATACTATTTTTTTCAGGTGTAAGAGCTTTGTTCAACAAGTGTTTAGAAATTCGTCACCGTTCTTGAGATATCTGTGAAAAAGGTTTAAGGAGTCGGTCCCTTATCTCCTAATTGGGGCCACTGAACCAAATTTTAAAGGTTGCATGTTGTTAAGTATATCATTTTGAGCATCTTTTCTTTTACACTGCATTTCAAAATATTCATCCTTTTTGAGATATAGATGATCAAAGTTTTGGACTTTTGACCCCTAAAAACACCAAATTACGTAACACATTACAAAATCAATCTATTATTAGGCTACTTAAATGTAAGATAAACATATTTGCTTTTTTGATCTATTACAAAATATCCCTCGGTAAAGAGCTATAGGAAAAGGACTTTAGAGCCCTCAAGGTCCCTACATTTAGGGGCCAGTCCCTTTTTCTTGGTATCAGATGAAAGGTCATTTGATTTCATAGACAATTTGCTTAACAATTGTTTAGAAATTCGTTACTATTCTTGAGATATCTGAGAAAGAATATTTTAGGGGCCGGACCTTATCTCCTTATTGGGGCCGCTGAACCAAAATTTTAAGGTTGCATGTTGTTAAGTACATATGTACATCATTTTGAGCTTCTTTTCTTTTATACTGCATTTCAAAATATTTTTCCTTTTTGAGATATAGGTGGACAAAGTTTTGGACTTTTGACCCCCAAAAATCCCTAATTACGTTGCACATGAGAAAATCACTATACTGTTAAGCTACATAACTGTTAGATAAACATATTTGCTTCTATAATCTATTACGAAATATCCCTCGGTAAAGAACTATAGGAAAAAGACTTTAGAGCCCTCTAGGTCCCTAACATTAGGGACCAGTCCCTTTTTCTTAGTATCAAATGAAAGATCATTTCATTATAAAGACAATTTGTTCAACAAGTGTTTAGAAATTCGTTACCGTTCTTTAGATATATGGAAAAGAACATTTTAGGGGCCGATCCCTTAACTCCTTATAGGGGCCGTTTAACAAAATTTGGAAAATTGCATATGATTTAATACATCATTCTAAGCATCTTTTCTTTTATACTGCATTTCAAAATATGTTTCCTTTTTGAGATATTGGTGATCAGAATTCTGGAATTTTGGCCCCTAAAAACCCCTAATTACGTAACACATGATAAAATCATTACATTGCGTGGATGCACAACTGTAAGATAAACATATTTGCTTCTATAACTGTTCACATAATATCCCTCAGTAAAGGGCTACAGATGAAAGACTTTAGAGCCCTTTGGTCCCTAAATTGGAGGGCCAACCCCTTTTTATTGATATCAAATGAAAGGTCTTGTAAATATAAACTTTTTTTTTTTTTTGCATTACATGTGTTAACAAAATATTTTTCAGAAAAGAGATAAACCATGAAAAATTACGACGTTTTTTTAGTCTCAATTTTCGGGACCAGGCGAGTTTTAACGCCTTTTGAGCATGACAAATATGAATGCCAAATAGCACATCTACAATCTCTTGTCTACAATCCCTGAAAGTTTGAACTCAATATCTTTTACCGTTTAGGAGGAGATCCCTGGACAAGCCGACCCTCTGAAAATCGTTAAAACGTCATTTTCTCAAGAACGGAAATGACGTTATCAAAATAAAAAAATGTATTTTAAGTTCGGATTAATATCTATTAGATCTGAAAGTTTCATGAAAATCGGATGAGCCATTTACGAGAAATCGCCTGCACAAATTTTGTAAGAAGAAAAAAAATAATAATAGGAAAAAAGAAACCGAACGAAAACAATAAGGTCTTCCGTTGGAAAACGGAAGACCTTAATAATCTAATTGGATAGAAAAATTTTAGTTAAATGTGTTTAGCCTTGTTTGTACGTCACAAGACATGTCACAATGCATCAACGTCAAAAACGTACTAATCCGTTTGATGTTACGTTTGAATTTTGAACATATTAATATTATTTTTCAAAATTAAAACGGACTCAACTTTTACAGAAAAGTACAGAAAATTGAATTATAAGGAATGAACTCAATATCTACCCAAGTTATACTCGTATAAACTGGGTTGGAGCAATTTACGCTTTATTTTATAATCCGCTTCGCGGATTGAGTTCGTTTCTTAAATAATTAAAGAAAAAAAATTAACGTTTATATTGGGTGGGTTTCTTTACTTGTTACAATGTAAAGACTTTCGTTAAGATATTTCATATTTAAAAAATAATTGTATTTTCGTATATTTTTCTTTCATTTTTGGTACGATGTTTGTTTCCGTGCACAATAATATCAATGCCTACATAAAGTTAATAAATCGAGTAACTTTTCCCTTTTCGCAATATTTGCAATATACTGTACGCAACAAATAAATTACAATAATGTTTTGATTAGATGTATCATATTTACCAATAAGGTTTTCGTCTTATCTCAATTAGCCATGGGCTTAATATCAACGGATTCAACTTCACCAATTCAGGTTTGACTTCAGTACCGTATACATATTGTATACATGCAGAACATAAAGTACATTTTAAAGGAATGTTTTACAAAGATATTGTTGGGATTTTTTGTCAAAAAAAAAAAACAATAAGAATTTACATGCACAGGTTAACCAGGTGTTTATAACATTTAACTGGACTAACAAGCTATACTAACATCATTTTAAAACTTATTGATTTTCCCCCCGAAAACCCAACCTAGCAGTATTTCAATATCATAGATAACAATCAATGTTCGTTTAAAATTCTCTTGTCGATCATATTCTTGATTTCTTTTTCTCTAACGTTTGTATTTACTTTCAAATTATATCTATTAAGAATGTTACATGTATCAATATATTACTTTAATCAGATAGATAAGAGGGCACCGACAATGTCAGTAATGTTTTAAGGATCCTTGTTGTTTGTTTTTTTTGTATGAGGTCGAATAAAAGACATTTTAATACATTGGTAAATTATAGTAATAAAAAAACCTCCAATTTATCTATCGTGTTTATTGTTTTGATTAATTCAGTGATAACTCTATCATAGCTTGTTAAAAGATTAAAATAATGCAAGAACTGCATAAATCAGGCTTTAAAGAAGTTTAAATGGTATGTTAACACTATCTAAGTTACATATTATAACAGTTTGGTTGCATTTTACGATTAATAAAAAATGTTTTAGAGTGAAATTTGGAATGACAGTCAGCATGTTTAACAATTTATATATACAGTATAATATACAGCAGCATACCTGTTACAAGAGATAGATTAACATAGCTGTTCTTTAAATGATTCCCAAAAAGATTGCCAATCGAATTTGTTTGAACGTAGGTAAGGATAACTTCCGTAATTTGTAGTTGGAATCGGTAGAGAGACTACCTGACCGCAATGACACAGGGTAATGATCCCGTATTAATGGAACTGTTGCGTGATAAGATGACACGTGATTGATTTCATGAGGATTAAAAATAACAATTTCATAATTTGACATAGGAAAATCTTGTTATTCCCCAGTTACATTTGCAAATTTGTTGTCAATGAATTCTTTAAAACGCATCAATCAAATGTCTAGCTCAGTGTTATGCTCATCTTCGATTTCCTCCTCTTCTGTAATCCTATTCAATATTTGTTCGTCCAGATCGTCCATTAACTTTTTTTTCTGCTTCAAGATTTCATAAATTGACAAATGATCTTCCTTGAAAAACTATTTAGATCCTTTGTATTTTTTAAGCTTCTGCTCCTTGTTCTAGTGGGGTTTAACTTGCATTCTTTCATCTCTCTGGTCACGGCACCAAAAGTTACGAGAGATAGATAAAACACATCTTTTTGGGACAAATTTTTCATCTAAACTTATTCAGTTATTTACATGGTAAAACACAATACAATTATAATAACACAAAGTACACAATGACGTGATCATAAGTATGACGTCACCTCACTATTTCACGTCATAAGTAGGAATGTATACTGTACATAACATGTCACAAAAGTAAAATGTTATCGTAATCAAAATAACACCAAAACATGTATATAACAAATGTTGTGGTATTTAAAGAAATTGAACTATTTGAATGAGAATCAAAGGAGAATACATTTTTACATCCTGGTGATAAATATGATAATATCATTAGATTATATACGTATGAACAAATGAATTGAACATATTTTTCAGTGTATATACAATGGAAAAAAGTATTAGTTCAAGATGCATAAACAGAAACAACAGTGAGTATAATTGCAAAATATGTAGTTATTAAGTTTTTAAACAAAAAATTATATTCATAAACTCGTTTTAAAGTGTGTTTGTATTCTACCGAATTGTTTATAAGATATTGTAATTCATCTGATAAACACAGGCATGGACGAAGAAAAAGGGTGTGTTTAACATGCCTTTGTGTAAATCGATCTAGTTTTTTTTTTAATTAAAATTGGTGCTTTTTAATTACGATTTAAAAATGATAAGCTACACCAAAAAATACACTTGCAATTTTACACTAAGTTACTGGAGAATCATTTTGTTCGTGGGAGTGAATGTTCGTTGACAGCCAAATATTTCCTGGTTCGGGGAAACGTACTTTCTTTGGTAGCAAATTAAGGATAAATTTAAGATATATTTTAAAAAATACTTGTATATACATTTGTGGGGATGTAAATTCGTTAGTAAGGGTTATCAACGGAAGCCATGAACATTGGTTCCACACGAACAATGATGATTGCATAGTAATTCAAAGTGAAATCATCCCTGGGTTGTTATTAGTGTCAGTTTAATGCTTTTTCAAAGACATAATTTTAACATTTATTTTTGATCATTAATGATAAAGCGTACAGTTTTGCCCCAAATACTTTTATTGGTATAAAACAAACTTTCATATCATTATGTCGATTTTTTTATTACTTTGTAAAAGATATTCTTTTAATCAATTTTGTTTGAATCCATTTCAAATGTTTGGTTTAAAAATCCATTCTCGAGGATTTTTAAATATTTTCGATGTTGAAATGAGCATTCAAATAGGGTCTTGAAGTGAATCTTGGAAAGTGTTTGACGAAATTTGAAAAAAATGTATTTCAGGATTTTTCCTTTTCTCTTTTTTTTCTTGTTTCTTTCCCCCTTTCTTTCTCTTTATGTTTGTGTGGGTCTTCAATGAATAATTGCATTTCGGCTTTCCTTCCGACCTAGTTAAATATCGCTTCAATATGTACTTGCTAATTAATTTATTGGAACAAAACACGGGCCGATATATGCGCAGGTTGAACCTAATTTCATTTAACGATGCTTTGTTCTTTTGAAGCTGATATTTTGTTATTAAAATTAAGTCTTTTTTTTAATTTAATTCATATAGAAGACGTTCAGACACAATCAATTAATAGAAAACGCTCAAAATACCGCAGGTACAATTTTAAATTTTAAGAAAGAAATTAAGTATATGCAATGTTTATAAATAATAATTTCTTAATTTTATCGTTTTGGTACCCGAATGAAAAGAATGAGTATAAAGAGCACAAAAATATGTAATGTGGGTAATGTATTGTTACATTAAGAACTACATTGTAATTTAGTGTCTCTACAAAATCCTTTCGATAATGATCTTTTGAAAGCAATCGTGCGTAATGAAAATGTGTAATACGCAGACATATAAAAAAACCAGAGACTGTACGTAACTTAGTAAGTCATTATTCTCTTGTTTAAATAATAAGCACATTATGCCTTTCCATTTAAATAAGAATATCTGTTGCAAAGTGTGAACAATACTGTTTAAAAGCATTTGAACAAAAACAAAAATAACAAAATGATTGAAATGAAATTTTTGCCAAGAACATGCGTTTCAATGCTTAAATCAATTTTTTTACATGTATTTTTAAAAACATGTTCGCAAACATATCGCTGACATCAACTTAAGGTATTCCTTTTTTAACGCCTGTCACTTGTCAATCGTTTTGGAAAGTTGAGTGACGATCGTTTCAAATATAGCTTCAGTATTATCTTGTGAGATCATAACGGGTGAACATGACGTTTGTTGTGAAACACTAGTTGATATTTCCGAAGTTTCTCTTTTATCCTGTACCTGTGTTTCTTTAATTGCTGAATATGAGGTCTCTGTCATATTTTGATCTAGCGACACCACATGGGATGTTTCTGCGTCTTCATCCAGGTTCTGATC
Organism: Magallana gigas; assembly: GCF_963853765.1. NCBI lineage: Eukaryota > Metazoa > Mollusca > Bivalvia > Ostreida > Ostreidae > Magallana > Magallana gigas. Next base: position 8,044,654 of record NC_088862.1, on the reverse strand, counting down.
TTGCAAACTCTGCAATCTCTGCCTAGGTAACTTACAGTAAATGGCAATGCTTAACATCCAGGCAATAATGGCAAACAGAACCCCAATCCCAGCCAGAAGAATTGAGTATGGAAATCTAATTTCCTTTTTTTCCCAACCAAATACCTTGTAGACCAGAAAATTTGCATTGGTTTTAGAAGTTCGACCGATGAGGATACTTTGAAATAATACTGCAAAAATCAATGTTGTTATTTGAAATGAATTAAAAGAATAAACATTATTTTATTGTTAATGCATATCTTTTGAAAAAAAGTCACCAATTTAGGAAATTAAAATCATGTGCTAAGCGAATAGATGATTAAACAATACTTAAGTGTTACCATAAGTATACCTTCTTAAATAATTAGACCTGATTTCCATGGCATTGACATTTTATATTTTGCATAGAATGTTTCCAAAATGAATTTGATTTACCAGAAAAAGGAAGAATTATCGCAATGTGTAAAAATCTTTTTGTTGTAGATTGAATTGAAATCAGCAATAAGATGAAGCAGACAGCACAGAGCAACGCGGCTATTACGCTCTCTATTTGCATCTCAATCTGGGATGCTGAAAAAAAAGCAATCAAATGTAAGCACCAATAGAGCAAGATAATTTAGCGATCATATAAAAAAAGAACATTTCTAAGAACATCGGTCAGTGTATTTTATTTAGTTAGTGTATTTTATGTTGAAGAAACGTTAAAGCTATTTAATTAGAAAATAGATTTAAGCCAAATGCAAAAAGAAACCTGTTTATGTCACCAAATCATGAGATTATTCAAAATAAGTAATGTTTTACAATGGTATTCATTTGTCTTTCAATAAAAAACGTTGAAATGTTTGTTCTGAATGAATTATATCAGTTGGATATTTACGCATTTCTAGGTTTCGATTCACGCTGTCCGGCACCGTAATTGAGAATTGATGGCACAACTCCCCTTTGCAATATTTGGAATAAAACACACCTAAATCAATAGTAACCTAAAAGATAGGAAATAATTATAAAGTTGTATTGGTTGGTTTATAAAAACATCTGATGTACATAAGCCTCTATAAATCAATGTTAAAGAATTCAAATTGTAGTAAAACAGTTGTAAAACTAGTTCAAATAAGGAGACCGACTTAGGTTTTTTGCCTTAAAATTGCATACGTAATATTGTTAACCATACTGAATATAATGCAACTTTAGTGTTTCTGCACATTTTCTTGAACATCACTATTTGTTTCTTTAAGGAACATCTCATCATACATGTACTTGTACATTTACGAATACATGTATATGAATATATAGATATTTGCAATTAACAGCACTTTGAAGGACAGATAATAAAAATTCTACAATATACAATTTTTTTCAAATTGTTATATGTGATTAGCAACAGTCATCTCAAGATACTAAATGAAACCTTTTTTTTTCCTTTCTGCTTATTGGGTTAAATTTCAGAAAACATTTCCTAAAATGTTGAAAATACAAGTTAACAAAATTACAAGGTATTTTTTAATATGTTAGCAAAAGCATGGGATATGTTTGAAGTATTATATTTGAAATTGTATAGAAACTGGTTTTAATACACTATTATAAATAAAAAGTATAATAAACTTTGAACATTCTAAGTGAATTTCGATTGAACATTAAATGTCAGAATTGTCAATTTTAAATACTTGTAAAAGTTGTATTTATGAGTCATTCAATATATGGAACGTGTGAAAAGAGAACTTTAAAATGTCACTATATACTGATTGCAACTATTCTATCTATCTATCTATCTATCTATCTATCTATCTATCTATCTATCTATCTATCTATCTATCTATCTATCTATCTATCTATCTACAGTACCGATCAGACCCAAACTAACAACAGAGTAAACACCATAGAAACCACGGGTTTACTTTCTGAGTTTACTTTAGGTTTACTTTTTGAAAATTTGGGTCCACTCGGGGTTTACTTTGGGTTTACTTGGGGTTTACTTTGTGTTTACTCAAGAATTGCTTTTGGAGTCAACTATTCGCACGGAAGTGTGATGCAGACCTGTATTTCAACTTATCACCCTACTGCCTGTGCTTCCAGCCCCTTGTAAATTCCGAATACACATGTACACATGTAGTGTCTGCTTTCAGGGTATACTTCTGATCGGGGTTTACTCTCTGTGTCCTTTCTGGGTTTACTTGGGGTTTACTCTGGGTTTACTCTGGGTCCACTCTAGTAAACCCAGAGTAAACCCAGAAAGTAAACCCAGGGTTTAGTTGGGGTTTACTTTCTGTTAGGTTGGGTCTGATCGGTACTGTTTTTATCTATCTATCTATCTATCTATCTATCTATCTATCTATCTATCTATCTATCTATCTATCTATCTATCTATCTATCTATCTATCTTTCTATCAATCTACAGTATTGATAAGACCCAACCTCGCAGAAAGTGGATTCCAACTTTACCCTGAATTTACTTCGGGTCTGCTCGGGACTTTTTCCAGTGTTGCTAAAGCAGACCCAGAGTTAACCCCGGTTACACCCATAATAAACGCAGAGAAGACTCAGAGTGGACACAGAGAGTAAACCCTGATCAGAAGTAGACCCCTAAAAGCATTCCAAACAGACGACACTCCAAACAGGCGGTAAGATGGTAGAATAAAAGACGGTTCTGCTTCACACCTCATTGCGTAAATTGGACCGCAAAAGCAAACTCCGAATAACTCAAATTAAACCCCGATTACACCCGTAATAAACCTTGAAATAAAAACCGGGGTTGAAATGGATCTGCTCTGTCGTTAGGTTGGATCTGGTCAGTAATCAATCTATATCTCAACCAATCCACCTATCTTATGAAATGATTTTGATAAATAAGATTTTTATCACAGGATGAACAGGTATTATAGATATATTGTTTGATCTATCAGATTTACTTACTTCTTGCCTTGAATATGCTGGACCAATTATCTAAATAAACAAGATTGCCTTAATGTTATTTTAAATATATTAAAATAAATTGACGGATTGCAATTTGTTTTGCAAAAAATTGAAATGTTTCTAAGACATTTGAATTGAGCTATTCTAGAAAAAAAAAAATATCTTATTATAATGGTTAAACCAATATTTTTTTAACAACCATCTAATCTTACGCAATCGTTAGTCAAAATAGAATATGTAATACATGCCTTGCAATGATTGTAAAAAACAAACCTCTGAAATTCTTATCGCTATGTTCTCATTTTAAGCACTATTTTTATGTTTGACGTGCATTGCACACATTCATAATTTGCATTAATCCACATTCATAAGTTAATCATCGTTATAAGAAATTAAACAACTTACCGTTTTCCATCTCTTAATTTCATACACAACGACAAGCCATCCATGAGTTGTTATGGCAATTACCCAAAATCCCAGTGCAAGCCCCACAAGTAACAAAGAACAAATTTCTCCAGCTTTTCTTAGCATTGTTGTAACTTAAAAAATCTACAATAATATTCATATAAATTGTGTTTATAGTTTTAAGAATTTTTTAGTTGTTTTAGTATAGATTGAGATTTATGAGTACAGGGGTGCTATTAATAACACTCTTAATTTATATTCCTATTCATATTGTTTTTAGAAGCAAGCAGAGTCTTCTTGAGGATCTCGGTCATCTGTTTTACATTCACGGACCAACTTCATTATCATAAACACGGAGAGAAATACATGAAGTTGATCAATGGAAGTTATGATTATATCAACATTGCACACGACTTTGTAAATGTACCAATAACATTTTTTGTAATACTATAAGAGAAATTTTAAAACCTTTTTTTTCAAAATTTTTATAACAAACAAGTCATAACGACAATAACAAAACACTTTTTATTATTGAAAACTAAAGGACTCTAACTCCTTTCTAAATAAACACACCAGCTCATTAGAAGTCTTGCGCCAAAATACATCATTATCTTGATCTACCAGTTTACATGAATAATTTTACTGACATTGATTGCATGAATGAATTACCCCACCTCCGGAAAGATTTTATTTCAAGACAAAAAGTGATATAAATTATTGCAGAAATAGTTCCTTAAAAAACCATGATAACAGTTTTTTTAAAGAAGGTAGTGGTATATATCATTTTTTGTCTGCTTCAAAACAACAGGATTTCGGCAAGGAAGTATTTCCTTTTCAAACTTTTAAAGCACTATTCAATATTTAACTTAACCCTGCCTGCAATAAATAATGTATAGTACACTTTGTAATGAATCGATATATAAAATCTGTGTGTTTAAAATTGTGTTTAAATCGTTGATATTACCTTTGCTGTTCTTTCTATGGTTACACACGGAATAATCACACCACATACGTTCTAGCTAAAAATAGAAAATAAAGTTTCGTATTGCATACAAAAAAATATTTATTTTTTGGTCAAATCAATTTATGATCGATATCTTTTTTTTCAAATCCAGAAAAATATGCACAGCGATGAAGGATACATTATTATTATTATAATCAAAATAATTGATATAAAACAAAAAAGGAGATTACTTTATACTATGTAAAAAAACACAGCAGAAAAAGTCCTTCACCCATCAAAAAACCCAATAAATTAATTCATTGTTTAGAATTACGAATTTTCAAAATAACCGATTTCTGTGTATAAAAGGACATACGTTAAAATTCCATGTACATGTACTGGACTACACATGAATAATATGTAGTGGTTAACCAGTGAAGTAACTTTAAAACATATTTCATGTAAATTAAGGTTGGAAAACATTTGATACACATAATTATTTCCTTATTTTGGAACAACACACTAGCTATACCATGAGCACCATTTATGAATTTATATTATAACCTCTAAAAGCGTCGTTAGGGAGGCAAATGTTGCTCATCTGCACATCCTCCTATGAAAAACAGGAATATTTGAAAAATTTACAGGACATTCTTACGATAGTGTCTGTTTGTCTGTCCTTTGGTTAAGTGTAATTTTTTGTTAATTTGGCTACTTTAATTTCATTAATATTCATCGAATACCCTTTTTCGAGGATTTTGCTGTTGATCAACGAAAGTAAATGTCCATTCAAGAGCATTTATAATAAAACATTTTATGGACAGGATCATTGGCCATGAACTTATTTATCCTTAAAAAGTTATCTGAAAAGTGATGCCCACAAATCCATGTATTGATGAAAATGCATAATTTATAAGATTCTAAGATTATTACGTAAACAATTTTCTATTACAGTCTTCACGCATTTTACTCTAGATGACAGCAAGTATTTTATTAAGTATTGTTGAAGATAAAGAAATACAAAACAATACATACAAATTATCAATATTGCATTGAAATGCAGAAAATATTGTAATGTGGAATTTTCTTATAGTTTGTTGAAGTGAAAAATGTGTCCGCAATCAGCGCCCACAGCGAAATTAATATATTTCATGTAATAACACACGATAAAGTTATGCTGTGAATTTCGTTGTGGGCGACTAGAATTGGTATCTTCTGCTCAGCTTTATGAACAATAAGGGAAAATGCACAATTACCCGTGGGAGAGTCTAGTTAGATAACTATTTATATATTTGTTTTAATTGTTAGGTATTCTTGTTTAAATAAATGTTACATTTCAGGGTTTCTTTTTATATTATTAAACATCTGTTCAAAATAATTCAAAATAAGACTGAAACTCTACTTAGTTCTTTCTTCAAATGTCTACATACACGTAGACTGGGCGTAAATGAAAAGAATGATTTGAATAAGTAGCAGAGAACAGGAAGGACTAACTTTTTTCTACTTTTTTTTTCTTCATTTAGAAAAAACCTATGACTTGTAAATTATTACGATCCAGCTGATACACATATGACCTCAGCCCTAGTCCAATGTGCAGCCAGCAGCTAATAGTTTACCAGTTAGCCAAACTAAGATATGAAAATAGTTTCCTTAACAGTAATATTTGTTTTTAAAAAAATCATATTTTTTTAAATAATGTCAAAATAATCTTTCTGTTCACAACTGATCAATATTTTTCTTCTATATATTTTCGTATTTCGCGTGCTAATCTAAATGTTTTTGTGTTTTAGAACCACCCAAACTTTACACAAATGATTTCGGTGAATTGTCTTTTAAGTGTTTTTTTTTTAATGAAGAACCAGACCTCTCTTACGGAAATAATTAAACACCCAAAAAGTAAACAAAAGTTATAAATAGTTTAAAATGCTTCAGTACGTACTCTAACTAACGTTTACCCGGAAGTATTCAAATGTTGGAGACATATAATTATGTTTGGACAATTATGTTAATGAGATGTTCAGCAATAGGTTATTACATGTAATCTACTTGAAATCTTAATAACTAATCCTCTGGTGTTTTACATTCAAGGGGACAACTCCGGAGTTGGACTTAAGAGTGCTATGCACATAAAACGTGTTCTTAAATAATTTCTGTATGTCCAATTATCAGTGATGTTGTTAAGTTGTTTACTGCAAATTATAATAAGATTCGTTAAATGCTTAGTCTTCCTTAATAGGACTCTAATATCTATTGACTTAGTCTTATAGCATTGGTGAAACGACAACATATTTCTTCGATGTACATGTTGTATTTATGCACCTTCCTTGTTTGGTACAACACATACATGATTCTTTATTTGCTTTTGAAGACTGTCAACAAAGAGTCAAAATGCAACACTTACAGATATTACTTATTATTGAAATTGTTGTGTTTCTTGGATACGGTTCCTCTGGTAAGTGTTACATGTATAACATTGTATCATTCCGAAATAGCCCTTCATTTGATGTAATTTTTACAGATGCGATTTAATCTGTTATAAAGTAGAAGTAAAACATATATATAAAAACAAAAGACATGATAATCATAAAAACGGTAGTATATTTCTAAATTATGTTTTCTATGAGAAGTTGTTTATTCTCGTCTTATTTATAATGTTTCAACGAACGTCCTGTAGGAATTGGTTAAAAAAACACAATACTTTTGTTCAAATCATCATTTTATGTAAAATGAGTCATGTACGGAACAAAATACAAATATTATTTAAATTTGCAATGAACATCACAAGATGAAGCAATGCTGTGGAGTAAATTAAATGTCAACTCATAGGTCTCGAAAGGTACTGTAAAAAGGGAAACATTAGCACCCACTTTGTTTGTACTCTATTCGGCCCCTCGTTGTTAGCAGGCGAATTAATAACCCTGTATACAGTAACTGAATGACGTAAGTGTTTCATCTTTTCCTTTGATTCACATTCACGTCGACTACATGGCAAAGACTCATCCAATGCATGGTAATTTTTCAAATAGATTAAAAGGCCGTCGGTTATTTAAATATAGATTTCCAAACATAAATAAATAAAAGGGAATAGATATATGAATACTTGAGTAGGATTGGAAAGCTTTCAACTTGTCTTGCAAAGTTATATTTCTTTTGAAATTAACGGAAAATACGACGGCTACTTTGTTTGTCCGCATTTGAGTAAACATATTTACAAAAAAGGGGTTTTTGTTAGAGAAATGCAATGGAACACAAGAGGCCCAAGGGCCACATTGCTTAACTGAGCAACATGTACATGGTTCTAATCAAATCAGATTTAGGGTCTCAAATACAAAATATTAGGGCAATATAAGGAGGCAGATATTGTTTTGAAAACACCAAAACTTAATCTACATAACCTTGTGCTAAACATTAAGATCTCTTTGTTGTTTTAGTTATTGAAAGAATTATCTTATTGATTTTATTTCTATGTCATTAATGTAGAGATCCCCTACCCCCATTGTGGCCATATCTTGAGTTGAAAGATAAAACACTTGCACCTCCACTACTTGAGGATGATGCCAAATAATTTTTAGATTTTCTAACCAAATAGTTATTGGGATCACAAATTTTCAAAATTTTCAAATATTTGTTTATTTCTATACTTCTGTGAAAATGATTTTAACAAATGTAAATTTACCTGAAAAAGTTTCTACAAAAGTAGAGCTTTTCTTTCCAAAGGCGTTTGAGAAAAAGACAAACGTTCAATAATTCTAAAATATATTTTCTTAAATAAGGGCATGGCCCAGTGGTAAAGAAGTGAAAATAGGAAGGGTTTACAATAACAATAACAACGACAAAGACAAAGAACGGACAAATTTTGATCAAGACTCAGGTCCGCATATGTATGTTAAGGTCAAGATAAAGTAAATGAAAAGTGCCTACAGGCTACAAGATATTAATTCTTTAAATGATGCTCCATAACACTACCTTTGTTTCATAGGGTGTACCAGGGCTTAATTGTTTGGTAAACACAATAGAAAATCATGTTTCAAGCAACCATTTTCTATGAAATATGAAAGATGAAATTAACAAATCTCGGAGTTTTGTCCATTTTTGACCAATGAAATATATCTAAAATGCCTGAAATTTCTCCAAAACTGGCATCAAACAAGCTCTTGAACTCTTTAAAATGGTGTCAAATTGAATATAGGTACCGGGAATATTTTCCCTTTATTAAATATAGTGTCAAAAAATTTATTTTCTACATAATTCCTTTAAAGCGGTAAAATACGGGAAAAGAATCATCAAATCAATTTTGACTTCATAATTGTTCTAGCACCAAAAAAGACAGTCTGAAATCATTTACTAGATATTGACCTTGAAGGGGCATGGTCACGATCTTGGTCAAATTCTATTTTTCTGTTTACATTATTTACAATGCTTTAGGAAAGCATTACTACTGATCAAATGAAATTTGAGAGTCATTCGTAAAGTTATCAGGAAGACACAGGGCTCACAACTCTTTGTCATGTAAAATAGGCTCGTGTAATTGTTTGAATAGGTTCAATATACCGGTAAAAAAATTCTTTTTCAAGCTAATTTGTCTATTTTCTTATTCATTTTAAGCATAAATAAACAGTTCCTAAGTTTAACACATTTATTTTAGGTCTGAAATTTTAATTTTTACTTCAACATTCAAAATGTAAACAAAAGCTTTGTTTACATAGCAAAGAATTGCAAGCTCTGTAACTTTCTTATCACTCAACGAATGACACTCAAACGTTAGTTGCTTTTTTAAAATAGCTTTCTGAAGCATTGTAAACATTCAAATCAGAAAAATAATTTTGACCAAAATCGTGACCATGCCCCTTTAAGGCCTCCCACAGCGATGTGTAGAGAGTCACTTGTCTGTTCTTCATACAATATAACGTCATAATCAACTTTGTCGTCACTATCTGCATTCTTTTCGATGGGTCTAAGAGATGTAATCATAACGTTAAAAGTAAATTACATTGAAACTGCAATAAAACCGCTGTTTCCTCTACATTGATGCCGTCATTTATGCTAGATGTACATAATTTATTCATATCCATAATCAGTATTAAAAAATCTGAAGATTTAAAGCTTTATTTTAGGTAAAATCTAATTCATTTTTAAATTCACAAGTTAGTGATTTGGATACTTTTCCTGTTACGTGTAATAAACTAAATAAAGGATTTTTAATGCATGTAAGAAAGAGATCGGCGCAAGTGAAAGATCAATACAGATTTTGAATATTTTAAGTAAAATAAGCAAAGAATACGGGTACCAAAGTCAATCATGCTTTGGAAACCTACGGATTTACACCAATTTTATGTAAATCGCTTTTATTTAGTAAAAATGTGCCTTTTTATGATTTAGCGTAATGTTTTAATAATATCTTTAATAAACAAAGTCCCTATTCGAAGCTCAAGCAAGAACTTCAAAGTGTATGACATAACAAAGCAATTTTCACTAATCATCTGTTCCAATGCAATTTAAGCAGACATTATGCAATGTTAGGAAACGCAGGTCACGTGACAACGAAAAACATACGAAATCATTAAAATGCATCAAGTATTTTACATATATTGACATTGTTGTCAATATACGATATAATTTTTTAAAGAAATACTCCCGGTCAAACTATTTCTTCATTGATTTAAAAATATCGTTTTTTAGCTGTTTTTTTACTCTGGGACACCTTAACATTGCTACGCGATATTTGTTTTAAGATTTTTCGACACATTTAGGCCCTCGATTAATTAATCTGTCTTAAACATAAGAAAAAAAGTATACACAGTTTAAAAGTTTTATTATAACATGCAACGTAATTTTAAATTCGGATAATAAATCTGTTTTAAACTTAAGAAAAAAGATTTATACACAGTTTAAAAGTTCTATTATAACATGCAAAGTAGATTTAAAATGTAATTTAGAAATTGTTCCATATCTTGTTGCTACATGTTCCAAACTATTTCAAGATATAATATATATTATAAATAAGTACTTTTTTTAAACATTTAATTGAAACTCTTTTATAATTTTTTTTTAATTTTTATAAGTAAGTACTAGGTGAATAACAGAAATTTTGATTTTTACCTAGGATCGTTTATTTTCCTGAAACAAGGTTTGGTTTCAAGAGCCACTTATCTTACAAAATAACAGCTTCCAAAAACTGACTGGTATCTTCTAATCTATATTTTCAGGAATGCTAGAAGACAAATGCCTTTTAATTGGATCAATTAACCCTACCTCGCTTATCATTGTGAAAGAATTCCCTAAAGGTCCGGCGGGTTCATTTAGTAACGCTACTCGTACAATTGCCGATACCAACCTATTAATCTACAGCATAGCATCTGATCCAAAGAAAAATGTCGTTTTCCTAGCCATATTCGATACAATTTTCATTTACCACAATTTTTCTATTGATCGACACACTTCAAAAGGATTGTTTACTCAGCACAGAAGCAAATCTGCAGCACTTGGACAGATTGCATTTGACTTTGTATCCAGTAATTTGTATTGGTGCGATTCCATGCTAAACTGGATTGCCATGAAACCAGCGTACAATATCAGCATCACGAATTATAAAGTAATAGTTGAGAAAGATTTATTGCAACCCGAAGGATTGGCTTTAGATCCAGAAGACAGGTGCGCGTTTTTGCTAACATTTAGCTATTAAATGGTTATATAAATGCAAAAACATATTCGAAATGATAAAATATTTTAACTTTATTTGCAGATTAATGTTCTTTTCTGACAATGAACCAAATGCTCGAATCGAAAAGTCCTCATTGGATGGTGAGAACAGAGTGACCATTGTATACAAAGGACTGTCCAGAGTGCTCACCCTCACTGTTGACACTGCGGGGGATAAATTATATTGGTCAGACTTTTCTAGAGAGACTCTGGAGAGCAGTAATTACGACGGCTCGGAAAGAATAGTGATCAGACGAGAGAACCATGTACCAGTGTCAGGATTGGTCTACTATCAGGTACTGTAGTGTTCCTATTTTACGAGAGTACTTAATTCCGCAATTCAACAGGTTTGCATCAAATCGCGAGAATATAAAATCGTGTACGCCATTTTGTTTGCATATTTTTATTTGGTTTACATTTGTCCGAAAAATCTAAAAGAGATTTTAAAAATCCTCGAGATGTTCTCCCGCGATCTTACGCTGATATAAATTCCCCGCGTTCAATAAGGAATCTACAGTATCGAATAAATGAATGTACGTCACGTGTACCTAAAGGTGTCTTTTTATTTTTATTAGCACAAGGCAAAACTTCAATTAAAAATTTATTTAATATTCCTATATCATGTTATTAAGACTATTAAAGAAAGAACAGATTAAGTTGAAAATTCATATAAATACTTGTGAAAATCAAAATCATGTCTTGTCTAAAAAGGGTCTTTTTCAAATTTGATATTAAATTCTTTTCTTTTAAGTGTTGTGTTTTGTCTATAAATTTTGTAATGCCTAGAAGTGATCATAATGATCAAAATATTTATGAGATATGATATTACATAGGTGATGTTTTGCATCTGAAGTCAGGAGATCCTTTAGTCCACTGTAAGATATATTTTGCGCACTGAGGTTTTATTTATGTCTTCTAAACATAGTGTGGTATCCCTAATAAAACGATATATTTTTTAAAACAAAATATGTTGACTATAATGTCAGATGTTTTGTAACTTCCAAGAATAAATACAACTTAAAAAAAGTATATCCGGGTTTTTTTGCGTGTCATACAATTGTTGAAAATGGAGAAAATGTGTAGCATTTTTAATTTGCGCCAGTCATTTTTTGCAATTTAAAACGTTTCTTATAAAAAATAATTCAGAATATAATTTCTGCGTATTCAAAATTTTGCGATTTAAAAGACATCGCGAACGAAGCGAAAATTAGATCATCGCGAAAATTATCAGATATATAGTACCTTTATTTGTGTGTTGTGTATTTTGTAATTATATGTTTTGCATCAGAACAATTACTAAGTTATTATGTTGTGTGAAAATAAAAATAAAATAATTCTGTTGTGTATTGTTTTATCAACAGAATATGGTGCATGCAGTTAGCTTTAAAGCTAAAAGGTTTTATGCAGTTGATAAAACCACTGGTTCTTTAATTTACGCCAAAGAGTTTTCTTCAAGGCAACCTTTTGCCATTAATGCATATGATGCCGAGTCTCAGAGATATTCATACAGTAAGTAGTTTGCCACAAATTGGATAAATGTGTAAAGATATCTTTGTCGTAACCAGTCAATAGTTATAAAAATGATACATGTAAATGTACATGTACGATGCAAAACATTCTAGCTTTTTATGTTCCACTAAGAGTCCTAGCAAACATGTCTTTCGCTTAAGAAAACTAGCCTGTTACTCTTAGTAGAAGAGATGATTAGTTTATCATTTTTTTTTTATTTTTAGATATAATTTTGAAGTAATGAATTTTGATCTTAATGACATTGAACTCGTAAATGATTTTAAAAATGCCACAATTTCATAAAATATATATTTTTAGCTGTTATCCCTGAACTATATAACATGTAGGAATGTACTTCGGGTTCTGTATTGTGTAAAACTTTCAATCAAAACATATTGTCAAATGTATAGATTGGTTTGCAAAAAAGGTTCAGAAAACCAACGTGTACGTGTACGTTTAGAAAGGAAAATATGTGTATAACGTCATACGTTTTTGTAATGACAAAACTCTGCATGTATGAAGACGAATGAACATACGGGTATATTGCAAAATACACACAAGATCGAACTTGTATTTTATATTTACTTGTTGGCTATTAATATGAACAAGTGTGTTAATTTTTGCAAAGTTTTAATATTTAATGCGACTACTGATATCAAGAAACATAAATTTATCGAAAATGTTATGTGTTGTAGAGGTTTTAATACACTGATCGATTTTCACGAGACATGCAACGACTCATAATTTTCTGTAATAAAAGAAAATCATACATATATAGATATAGAAGATAAATTTTTTGACATTCTATACTTGATAAAAGGGAAAATATTTCCAGTATCTATATGTAGTTTACATCTATCGAGTATGATTCCCTCTTTTTCTTATGGAAACAAAGTTAATTCATAGCTCTATAGAAACAGCCAGACTCTTTTTATCGATTTGTCGAAGTCTACAGCGGCTAAAACTAACAGGTTTGAAATTGACACGCTCCGTTTATCGATTGGACGAAACCTACAACGACCTTAGACAAATCTCGGGCTGGGCGAACTCTTCTTAATGATGTCGGACTCAAATTCTCACAGGACACGATATGGTTGTTTGTTTTAGCTAACGTGTTGATGTACATTAACAGTAATTATGTGAATTTTACTTACGTTTAATGATCAATTTTTCATTAGTAAAAACAGATGTAAATATAAACAATGATATGTTTTCTCTGATGATTCATGCGGGCTATAAATGTAGCGATCTTTGCAAAATACAATTACATAAACAACAAACGCGGGTTATGTATTTTTTCTGCATAGTCGCTACCTTCATACTCCGCATAAATCACCAAAGAAAGCATTTTATTGTTTAAATGATTACTTCAAACAATGGTGTTCAATGGAAAATAAAACGTACCTTCAGTTTTCGACTGTGACTATTAATACGCAGAGTAAAAGAAGGGAATTTAAAATTAGTAGACTCATTGTTCTTGAACAACTAGAGGTCGTTCCACTTCATTATGTTTTTAAAGATTTGTTTCAATATAATTAATACAACATTTTCTCTGTGTTACTTAAGGAAAAGTCAAACACTTACATATGCATTTTTGTTGTTGTTTGACCTTGACCTTTGACCTTTATGTTATATTGACTGGTAAAGGTCAACATTGCAATTTAAAGAAATTTGATGACTCTACGATGTAAGGTTCAAATGCCTATGATGTTTTTAACAAACTAAAGAAACATTCAGGGGCAATAACTGCTAGAAAGTGGCCATGGGTTATTTTGGTATGAATAGATTGAATAACCCTCTAACTGTACTGAAGACATTGGTAAAAGTTTAAAGTCTTTACCTCTAACGGTTTATGAGAAATAGCGATAACAAACATTTTGTACAATAGGGGCAATAACTCTATAATTGTTTCAAGATAGGGGCTGATGGGTTATACTTTGAACTGTCTCAAGAAGTCCTACTTTATCCATGAACAAGTTATTCTCTACCACCCTAAAAAAAGAGATACACACACTCATTACTGAACAGATTTCCAAATGACCTTGACCTTGACCTTTATGTCATTGTGTTTGGCGAAGTTAGACGCTTCCATCCGAAGTGGTCCAAAGTCTCTATGACAAAAAATATAAAAGTTGGAAGTGATTTTTTAAACATTTAAATACTTTCAGAGGCAAAAATAAATCATTTCGGTATGCACAGATTAAAGAATCCTCTAAGTGTACTAAGGACATTGGTAAAAGTTCAAAGTCTCTGTCTCTTATGGTTTCAAAGGAGTAGCGATAACAACCTTTTCGTAAATAGGGGCAATAACTCTATTATTGTTTCAAGGTAAGAGCTAAGAGGCTATATTTTAAAATGTCGTATGATGTCCTTTTACATCCATGAAGAAGGTTTTCTCTTCCACCCTAAACAAAAGAGATCTAAAAACTCATTAATTAACAGATTTCCAAACGACCTTGACCTTTCACCTATATGTCATTTTGTTTGGCTAAGGTAGACGTTCCCATCCCAAGTGGTCCGAACTCTCTATGATGAATAATTAAAAAAGTTGGAAGTGATTTTATGAAATTCAAATACTTTTAGGGGCAATAATTACTAAAAGGGGCCTCAGATACTTTCGGTATGAATAGATTGAGGAACCCTCCAAGCGTGCCAAAAAATATTGCCAAAGTTACAGGTCTCTATCTTTTATGGTTTCAGAGGAGTTGCGATAACAAGCTTTTCGTACACAAGGGCAAAAACTTTGTAAGTTTTGGAGTTATCAAGCAAAGGGTCATTTGGTACCATAACTTAAAATGGTCAAAAACATAAAGAAAATTGTTTCAATATCTCTAGAAATAAAAAAGCTATCCCTGGAAAAAAAAGAGGAGAAAAAAGATGATAAAACATAAAGAATACAAAAGATGGAAAAACCTAAAAAGCATAAGAAATACAAAAGGTATTTCACCTGAAAGGTGAAAAGACCTAACTAATAGACAAATTATTCTCGAACAGTTAGAGGTCATTCCACCTTAACATTTTTTTAAAAGAATTGCTAGACTGCGCAATAAGGTATGAACAAAGTACAAATTATTATACCTATGCTATATGTTGTACTATAAATGGGAAAATAACAAAGCCATCAATAATTTTAAAGAGGTTTTTCTTTATTTCAAGCCATTTCTTTAAGAATTCTATGTTGAATATCGTAAACATCTATTGAATTACTTTTCTGAATTTTTTTCCATTTATTCTGAAAAAAAATTCCCAAGTGAAAATTCTTTACACAAGCATGTAAACAGAAAACCTAACAATAGAAGAAAGTGTTCAAGAGGCTAGCTGTCTCCGTACAAAATGAATGGGTGGACTATAAAAACAGGTTCCACTTGAGTAACAACAGAACTTGATGTGATACCTGGCTGACCCAATTGAATACCTTATTGTGCAATCCTGCAAGCTATTAAAACCCTTAAAATGATTCTGTATTTCAAAAGATATGAAAATTCATTAATTAACAGATTTTCCAAATGACCTTGACCTTTGACCTTTATGTTATTTTGTTCGGCCAAGGTAGACGCTTCTATTCCGAGTGGTCCGAAGTCTCTTTGATAGAAGTTTCAATACTTTCAGGGGCAAAAACTGCTAGAAGGGGACGTCAGAGCCTTTTGGTATGAATAGATTGAAGAACCCTCTAATTGTACTTAAGACATTGGTAAAAGTTTCAACTATCTATCTATTATGGTTTCAGGGGAGTAGCGATAACAAGCATTCCCTTCTAAAAGGGCAATAACTCTGTAAGTTGTGGGAGTGTTTTGACACAGGGTCAATTGGTACCATAACTTTTAATGAGCAATTACATGAAGTTTAAATGTTATGACAACTCTAATAACAAAAGGTGACTCTGGGGTATATAGAAAAAAAAGGAGAATAAAAAACATAAAGAAAACAAAAAATCTTTCACCTGAAAGGTGGAAGACCTAATAAAAAAACATAGGAAATACAAAAGGTCTTTCAACTGATAGGTGGAAAGACCTAATTGCATTTAAAACATTTACAAGTACAAGTTCAAGTTACATGTATCACTACGAAACAAAATATTTTATGTAAACTGGTACGCATTCATTTTAGTTTGAACTCGTAACATACACGTACAAGAACGCTTACGCGTTGGTATGCTTAACATCTCTCATATTATAATTTCACGTCTTAAAGATTAAACAATGCATATATTTTTCTGTAAAATCGTTGATTTGTTTATTTTTAAGAATACATAAATATATTCACTACCGTGTCTTTACTTATTGAACATATAAATGTACATTTGGGGATTTTTATTTTTTCGTGTTGCTGTCTATTCTTTTATATTGTATCATATATTTGTAGATCCTTGTTCATCTCTTAACTGTCATCATATGTGTGTAAATACGCAATCAGGACCAAAATGTCTCTGCTCTGAAGGTTTTCAACTTGATAGGAATAACAGAACCTGTTCAGGTGTCATTCGGTGTTTTTTTTTCATTATTTAAGTTCATGTTGCTTTTGCTACAATAATGAGCGCTTTTAAGAAAAATAAAATTTTTCAGAATAGTACATGTACCTTCATTGACATCAACATCTCTTATTCATAGTTTTGCGAATTTTATCAATAATTCTTTGCAAATTCCAACTAATGTAGCGGTGTAATCAAGCTGCCCCTGCTTTACAAATAATAAAGTCACTGATAATATGTGACTTACTTATTATAAAAATTGTGATAAAACACACAGCGTTGATACTAGTTTTTTTTTGCCTTTCATACCATATAGCAACACATGCTAGAGTGAACGTTTTTAAGAGATAAAGAATTCTGCTTTATTTTATTATTTTGTCATGAAATATTAACCGGACAATAATGATAACCGAATCTAGCTGAATCTTTTGTACTGAGTAGGGTATCATCAAATTTTACCGTCCGGTTAAATGAAGCAAGATTAGTAGTAAATTAGTGTTTTGTGGTAAAAACAGACCGTCCGGATCCGGAACGCGAAATTCCGGATAAATGAGACAAAATAACGTATAAAAAATCTGTTTCCAAATAAAATCGTCCGTAAACTGAAGCGTCCGGTTATCTGGCGTCCGGATATCTGAGGCCCCACTGTATATATATATATAATAAACATATGTCCTGTTGAATGTTTTTTCGTGCTAATTCAAAGAATTTGTTACAGACAACACCCCCTTTTATAAAAGGGGTTTTCTTGTGAGCAATGCATCCATGATCGTTATGCATGATATACACTCGACCAGTGGGATACCAAGTAAATATTTGAAAACAAATATTTTAAGCAACAACATTGAGACATTTGCTGTTGACGCAAAGTCAGATATCATCTACTTCGTCGACAGTGAAAGCACTTCACTTAAGAAATACAACATTATAACACAACGTACAAGCACTTTAGCATCGATATCATCTGCAAGAGGTAAAAATTGAAATTTGTATTTTGGTTTAAAAAACTTTCTAAGATTTCTGAGTTTAAATGCAAATATCCATTGCATAGCATGTGACATTTGCAAGTATATATTTTACTGTTCATTGGCACGATATATATATATATATATATATATATATATATATATATATATATATATATATATATATATATATATATATATATATATATATATATGTATATATATATATATATATATATAATCTATTTTATGACAGACTTGACTTTTGACTGGATTGCAAATCTTCTCGGATGGATAGAACCCAAGCAGTCAACTATAGTCTTTCTCAGTCAACTCTCAGATAGCAGTTACCATTTACTCCAACTTGCAAAACCCGTCATCGCTAACCGTAGATCCTTATAATGGGCAAGCTCTGCACTTATGATATAAAATCAAAAAATAACCATTTTGAGTATTAAGCTGTTGTTATATGTTTTTGCTAACAAATTTGTATATTTTGTTTCTAATCAAATTTCAATTATAATAAACCAAACAAATATATCGTGATTATAGTTTGTCGGAAGGATTATATTTTGGTACGTTATTTATATACAAAAAATATATTAAATTGTAAAATTCAAATTACAAATAAAACTTCATGCATTAGAAAATACCGCTTTTGAGAAGAGAAGATTGGTAAAAAGTACAACGACAAAATAACGTAAACTATACAAAACATTTGATTACTAATGGTGATGTTTCATGGAATATTTTTTACAGGGCAATATCAACCCCCCCCCCCCCCCCACTCCACCCGTTTTTATTTTTATTCCTTTTGCCCTCGTTGTCCGCGGGTAAATTAACGACTGGGCGTATCCAATGTCTCAAATCATCTCTATTTAAAACAAATTGCTGTATTGCAAAATCAGGACCATTCATATTTTTAAAAAAACCAGCTTTAACATTGCTCTAGTCGATCACTAAAAAGTAAATTAAATGTGCAACGAGAGTATATTAAAGCATTTGAAAGAATAACCAACGGTATTTTATGTTCATTTAGTGTCCTCTATTGGATTTCGGGAACGTCTAAAAGGTCAATAGTTCGTGGATCCTGGACTAGAGATAAACCAAAGGTTTTGGTATCGGCGGATAGTCTAAACAACCCACGTTCTCTTCAATATGATGTCACAAGTGAAAGGTAAGCATGTTAAACACTTTCATTGTATCTTATTTGAACTCGTTTTAATTAAAGAGTTACAACTTCAGCTGAAATTGTATTTTTAATTGTTATAATGTTTTTTTGTTAAGAATTTCGGATTCTGAATTTTGAAGTTTGAATTCTATTGAGTAATAAACCAAAATACAAAATGTAAAATAAATGTTTATACCATGCCTTTGTTCACAGAAGTTTTATAAATAAAGGATCAGTTTGATTCAAATAATTTTGTTTCATTCAAATAATAATCGATATCGTACATATCTAAACAAAAAACCACAATCCTAATGTATCTTGAAACTTTAATGAAAAACCATTTATGCTCATAGAACATGGAAGCTCTTTTTGTCTTTAACATTTAGGTAAAATTGTGAATTTTTAATTTAAAAGATTTGTTTTAAATAGACGTTGCATTGTTGTTGCTTGTAAAACGAAGGACAATCTCAATAACGAGTTTTAGTTAAAAATTGGTTGATATCTACATAATGTTTTTAGGCAGTTAATGTAACTTTTTTGTCTTTAACATGCCAATTTAAAAAAAAATAGATATACATTTACATGTATTTCATTATGAAAAAAAAACGTTTTGTTTCATCATTTTAGAATATACTGGCTAGATCGCAGAACGATCAAAAGTTCAATGAAAATGGGCTCTGATATAAAAAGTCATATTGGAACTGATGAAGCTACGAAGTCTTTAGTATATAAGGTTATTATGAAATCGTTTGTCCTTTTAAAATCAGCGTTCGTAGATATGAACAACATTAGACAGTTTTGAAATTCTCATATTTTGCAGGACTACTTTTGTTGGATAAATGGAGATAAACTCTACTTTGCAAGAGATCTGCATTCCAAAGAAGCAGACTGGGCATTAAACACAACTCAGAACTCAAAAGATGTCTCTGTGTTCGATGCTTCCCTGCAACATAAAAGACAAGGTTTAAAAAAAATTATCACATATTATTTCCTAATACAAAACAATACTGACCCTTACAATACGGAAGTGCATAACTTTCCACAGCTTATAATTTTATGCTATCGTAAAACCGAAGTAAGTCCAAAGTTTTAACTTTCTTTTGTATTATTTTTCTTTCTTTCAAAATTGACATTTTCTGTAACCTTTTGAAGGAAATCAACTGAAAATTAAAAGCAGTTTTATTAGATTTATTTATTTTAAAAATTATTTTTCTTAGCTAATGTTTACTGCTTTATGATCTTTTTAGAAGAGATGGGACATTGAAAACCAAACTTAAATATATTCAATGAACCAGAACTTCACCATTCTGAAGATTTTTTTTTTAATTAGATGATCTTTATCATAGTTTTGATAATTTTGAAATATTTATAATAAAGGACAGAAAGTCTTTGGTTTGAGATTCCCCTTGCACTCTGGAGTCCTTGATATACAACTTGACAATTCTGATATTATATATATATATATATAGAAAACTTAAATGAATAAGAACACAAAGTCCGAGTAAAATATAAGCGCTTTTATTTTCATCTTCAGGCCTGGGGGCCATAAAATTAAGACGAACTCGCTTTTGATCTCAGACTCACTTTTACAAAAGGAATGTATAGTGGTAAAGTGAGACAGAGATCGAAAGTGAGCTCGTCTAAGTTTTATGGCCCCGGGGCCAGATGTTTTACAACTAACTAAGGTAAATACGTTATTGTGATGTCATTATAACGTAAGCAAAATCTCTAGTGTTGACGTCACAACTTTGGCGTATTTTTTAAGCACAACACATATCAATTAAATAAAAACAATGCACAAACATTAAAATGGTACACGGATGTTATAATAAACTGTTCAGTTTAGGTTTATATGTTCTTATAAAATGTTTTTCTTTTTCTCGTCTTTCAGAAGTATCAGACTCGCACATTTTATAAAAGGGTAAAACAGTAAAAGATTTCATTCCAACTACGTCCATATGTTCACTGAGTTGGGTTTTTTTTTTTTTTACAAAATTCCGGTGAATTAATATGCTGTTTATGTATCCGGATTCTGTCCCGTAATGTATTTCCTGTTTCTCCAATATACAGTTCTCCACAACCAGAACGTGATTACATAAATTAAATTTCTGGTATGGCATGAAATGTCATTGTATTTAGTGAACTCTTTCCCACTAAAGTTGAAATGTTGTCCTGTATTGATATACAGGGAGGTACCACACCGTGGATCTTGGCATTTGGTTACTTTGTAATCTGGGTTTTTTTCTGTGAAATTTGACTTGGTGAGAATTCTTCTTAGATTCTTTGGTTGTCTTTTACTGTTAATAAACATCTGTTTTTCAAATATTTTAGAAAAGGTTTCATCCGTCTTCAAGACTTCGTTAAGATGTTTAACTGTAGGAGTAACGTTTGGATTTCTCGGGTTATATGTTGTTGCTAATGGAATTATGCTTTGGATTTTGTTCCGTTGAATGGGCTTAAGTAAATCTTTTCTATCTTTTTTTTTACATTTCTCAACGGCGAAACAGGAACTGCTTCAGTTGATGTAATCTCTGTATTTTTACAGGCTCACTGTTAACTATGGTACACATCTTTCTTGCTAAATTATAAGGTATGGCTCTTTTTTTATGCCGTGGATGACACGAGTTAAAATGTTAATACTGAGGTGTATCAGTGGTTTGTAAAATATATCGGTCATGATGACTTCGCCCTGTGTAGTCATTAGAATATCCAAGTACGCAATACGATCAAGACTTTCTTCCACTGTAAATTTAATGTCTGGATTAAGTTCAGTTAATATTTCTTTAAAAGTTCTCCTGAATTTCAGACTATAAAGCAATCGTCGAGGTATCTGTTCCAGTTTGTTAAGATATATTTTCCAGTGTCCTCCTCAAATATCTTGTTAACTTTTTTGTACATCGTTTCCTCCAAATTACCTAGGGCTAATGTCGAATACGTTGGAGCCATTTTGGTCCACATGGCGGTTCCCTTGATTTGTCTAAAGTGTTTACCATTGAATGTAAAATTATTGTTTGTAAGAACGATTTCCATAGCTTCTAAAATAAAATCTCCTAGGAAACAGTTGTTTATTTTCTCTGGATTCTTATCTATCCAATAATTTATTGCTTCAAGTCCCAGAAAAATTGATATGTTACTATACAAATTGATAACATCCAGTGTAACAAATGCTGTTTTCCTCAATTTTTTCTGGTAAATGACGAAGGAAATCCAGATCATCTTGAACGTAGCTTTTGACTTCACTATAGAATGGTTTTAAAAGAATGTCTAATAAACTGCTGAGTCTTTGAGTTGGTTCTGAAGGTCCGCTTACTATTGGTCGGAAAGAGATATCACTTGAATTTGGACAATGGATGTACTCCGAACACTGGGTTTTAATTGCCTCCTTGATTTGTTCTAATTTGTGTACTTTTGGAAGACCGTAAAAGTTGCTCTCTCTAAATTCAAACTTTGTTAAGTAGTCTTCCTCCTTATCTGTTAATCTGTTAAATTGGATGTTGTTTTGTGTCGTTTCAACAGATTTTTTTAATTTTTTGCATAGTTTTCCTGTCGTCATTGTCTTCTATTTCTTTGTAATAGACAGTGTTTGACCACATGTCAATTATATGCTCTTTGTAAAAAATAGAATCCATTATGACAACTGCACTTCCTTTGTCCGCTTCTTTAATCATAATTGATTCATCGTTTGACAGTGATTTTAAAGGTGCCCTTTCCTCGTTATTTAAGTTGCATTTAGTGTTTTCATTTTCGGTGTTACTACTCAGAGGTAATTTATTAAGAGTTTCCCAAATCTAAAATTTCATTTTTACCCTTTTTAGGATTAAAGTAGGACTTGTTGCGTACAAGGTGCTCTTCCAATTCAGTTTCACCGTCATCTTTCTCATAAAAATACTCGGCAACTCTCAATTGTCTCGTGTCTGTTTTATATCTGTTCTTAGTTCATGTTTATTGCTCTGTTGCGTTGGAGTAAATGTCAAACCTTTACATAAAAGTCGTACTTCTGAATCACTTAGATATCTATTAGAAAGATTAATAACTTAAGGTTCAATATTGTTGGTAGATGGTCGAGATGTATCATCTTGATCTACACATACCTCATTCACGATTTTTATCTGTGATGAAACTGGTGTCTGTATAGACGGTCGTTGTTTGGGTTGGGTTTGCCTCCTTCTAATAAATAGTTTCTGGTGTTTCTTCCTACGTAGGTCTCGTGGTTGTTTTTGTATACATTGTTTGCACGTAAATTGTTGTGGTGCACGTAGTTTCTGTCATAAGACGATGTTCTACATGTTGTAGAGGTACTATTCTCCCTGTTAGGTGTTGATCAATTTTGGTTTTGGCTGTTTCCTTTGGTAATAACGTGGTTCCTTGTGTTATTCTTTTTCCAAATGACTTGAAGTTGGTCGGTGATTGTTTGTAGTTATGGCGGTATTTCTCTTAACTACAGCTTCATAGTCCCTGGGTTGATCCTCGTTTGCCATGCTTGTCAAATTTTTCTGTGGTTTGGTTTTGGTGGTTTGTTGTGTTTTCACTTTTTTTTATTTTTTGTAAGCTCTTTTCCATAATTTCTCTCGTAAT
Organism: Magallana gigas; assembly: GCF_963853765.1. NCBI lineage: Eukaryota > Metazoa > Mollusca > Bivalvia > Ostreida > Ostreidae > Magallana > Magallana gigas. Next base: position 8,020,991 of record NC_088862.1, on the reverse strand, counting down.
CCAATAACCAAGCTTCCTTATATCGCCATTTGTTGAAGGATTTCTGTTTTTCTGTTTTGCAATCGGACTCCCACATGTTTAGGAGAATTTCCAGAACTCTACCAGAAGTCTGTTTTTAAATACTTTTTCCATCTCAGTATCGTATTCAATAACCTTTTCCTGGCTCTTGTTGGATCTCAATTGTAGTAACTGGATCTCTCCTCTTAAACGTTCCTTGGCGACTTCAATCCGGATGTTTGTTTGGGCACTAGGCTCCTCGCGGATTGGCTTTATTCTGAATTTTCTTGGCAAAATTGGTTCTGCTTTTTCTAGCTATTTTTCAAATTGTTCAGCATGATTAGCGTCATTTATCTGTGTCCAGTACATTTGTTTTCTTGAATTCAAAGTCTGATTCCAATAAGTTTTGATTTTTTTCTTGACTCTTGATTCTTTTTGTAAAGCTAGCTCGTTTATTTCTCTTTGCGATAACTGAGTTTGGGATTGTAACGATTGTAACGACCTAACCTTATTCTCTTCAATCAGAGCAGTTTTAAATTTGTTTCCTCTTCATCCAGAATTTCCATTGTTCTTGTAGATGACTGACTGCAAATAGGAACACTTTCTCCACACACTTTGATTAAATCCCGTAAAAGATCATTTGTTATATCCATTTTGTTAGTCACTAGATCCATTTTCTCAAGCAGTACAGAAAAATCATCCTTTCGTTCAAAATCTTTTTCCTTGTTAGAAGAACTTCGTGTTTCCATCTCGATCACTGGTAATATACAGGTAAATCCAGAAAAAAGTTACAGTTGTCGGATGAAATATATAAAACTTCAATTAATAAAAACACAAAGTCCGAGTAAAACATAAGCGCTTTCATTGTTATGATGACACTGCCATAAAACTTTATGCATTGATGGCATAGATATGTATCTAAATTCCATTACTTTATATAGATTTGCACGATGTTGAAAACGTCTTTTAAATATGACTAAATGGTTTCAGGTTCCTGCAATGTATTGAATGGAGGTTGTGGAGAAATATGTGTTCCAGGTGAAAAAGGTCGAACATGTGAATGCGATATCGGTCTTCAACTTCAGCCTGATCAAAGCTGTGACAGTGGTTTGTATTGTTATTAAATATCATATTGTTTCAACTGAAATAAGCAGTATGCGTGATTAAGCCAACAAACAGTTGATCGTTACCCTAAAGATCAATTATTAAAAACATAACTGCGTAATTGATCTTTTTTCCTTAATGATTGATGTATATGGACTTCATTGTGACAGAGAAAATTTTTGTTTCATAACTAAATAAAATGTCAGTTTTCAAGCTCCAATATTGGTATTTGAATATCCTTGAAAAACAGTTTTTGTTGGTAAAAGAAAATATTAAACGTATTTTATAAAAACATTTTTTTTTATTTCTAAAGACGTTTATGTACATCAAATTTCTCTTTAAAAAGTTAATTTAATTTTTCATAGCTGGTACATGTATATATGTTTCATGGTTATATTTCAATTTGAATTTATATTTTTTTGTAGATGTGTTCACGTCAAATTTTATTGCAGTAATGGACTATACACATCAAAGAATTCTACAAATTGACCTTAAGACTGGGGCAGTAGTGAAATTACCTTTATCAATAAGCATATCTACAGGACTAGCGTTTGATAAATCAACAAAGACTCTTTTCTTTTCCAGTATAAATCGAAGTATAATGTCAACTTCGTTACACGGAAAGAATACAATGTTATTCTGCACAATAGGTATAAGTTTTGTAATTGACTTTCCACTAAATTGTATCAATATTTGACTGTAGAAGTGCACTATAGTGTAAAAAATAATCACAGTGTTGACGTTCAAATCATAGATTTTATAGCCATTTTCATCACGTTACATCCTTGTCTATCTATGTGAGGATCTGTCTGTCAAATTTGTTGACAACGACTTTCATTTTCAGCTATCTTGTCTTAATCTTACCAAACATGTTACGCAGCACTGTTAAGGTTTACTTTGTGGTCGCGCCGACCAGAAAGTACGGGAAATGTTAACTATGACATCGTACAAAACAACATATCGTCAACAATGCTAGTGAATAAAGTATTTTCCGATTGTTATAGGGACGAAAACATTAAACTACTGTAACATTAAAAATTACCTATGCGTTCAACTTGGTAGTTATATAAGTCCAACAACGATAAATATAAACAACCGACTGTTTGTGGTGTTCTTGTGGATGTAACGTCATACTGTAAATTTTGGCGCCTATTTTGTGTAGAGAGAGAGACGGATCAATCAATTTTTTAACATGGAAAAAGGCAATTATAAAATAACAGAGCATAATCTTAAAACATTTATTATACCCGTAAATCCTATCTATTATCATAATGCTCTTTTTGATTTGACATTTGATTATTTTTTAGAGCGTGTATTATTTCTTTTCTAGAGTGTTTACCCTACGAGTTCTAGGTGTTTGACACCGGGAAGCCTATCTAAATCCGCTTTTTACAAGGACATGCGCTAAACAGATCATTGCGATCTTTTATACATAAATAAAGGGAATGTTTGATTTATTAAAAAGTGCTGCTGCTTCGATTAAATCTATAGAATGAATTTTTAAATACATAAAATATTAAATAAAGGTCAGATAAATTCCAACAACAGAGCTCATTTATTTGATATTTATTCTCATAAAAGAATAACTCTATACAAAACAGCAGAATCTACAAGAAAAGTAGAATTTGATTATCATTTAAATTTTTAATTTAAATAAGGGTATTCCCTTGTAATATTGAAATTTGTTTATGACCTCCATTCGAAAGAATTATCAACAAAGTCACGTGACTATCAATTCAGAGGACCACACTAAGTGTCATACAAAGTAGCATTTACTATACTGTTTCATTTAATATATTATTTATATCATGATAAGTAACTTTACATAAATATTTTGAAATATAGGTTGCATCGTTTTATGAACGTTTAAAACCGCTGATATTTTCACAGTAAGCCTTAACAGTGCTGCGTAGAAAACATTCTTGATTAAAGACACGCTGATGCTAATTAAAGTATCCCACTTCTCAATGTTGTTGTATCAAGAATTTCTTGAGAAGTATATCATTGAAATCCGTAGACAAAACATCCTTGAAAAATACCAAGACGATGGGCGGTCAGTATTCATCCCTCTGAGTTAAGGCCAATTTAATTTGACCATTTTGCACATAAAATGTAAGTTCAGCCTGATTAGGATTTGTTTTCAGTATTTCTGAATAAACAAACTTTTTCCTTCAAAAATTGTTTTTAATTATGCACAATGGTCACACTAAATAAAGGGATTACGAAAAAATATAAACGAAGATGCACAAAAGTTTGTGTGACCTTTTTGCACTTAAAAAAGACATTTCTTTATAATAGTTGCAATTTGATTTAAAAAAAAAAAACCTTTTGAATATCAAGAATTTTATAAGACTAATCCAGTTTGCCTAGATGTGTATTTAGTATCATTTTGACATGATAAAACATCGGCGTCAGTGATGTCAAATTTTAGATATAGGGCTTCAATGGTAAAACATTCAGTCATAATATATATATTTGCATGATTTTATGCAAATCGTCTATCACTACCTCAAGATTTAACTCTGTCCATGTCCCTATAGAATATTTTGTTATACTTTCATGTTAAATACTGAAATCTGATTGGTTAAGACGCAGTTAATAATAGTTTCTATTACCCTCAGCGTTAGCAACTCACTTAGCAACGGGTAACATTAAAAAATGTTACATGCGCGAAAATTATGCGCGTACGGTTCGCTGTAGAATTTACGTTATTCCTATATAAAAGCAGTAAAATTTCCTTAGAAATTAAGACATTCAGTATAACAAAATAAATAGTGCCTGTTTGGGAGGATAACAGTTGAAATTGACACCCCTCGAAAACCATTGTCAACCTCCGCTTCGCGTCGGTTGACAATGGTTTTCTCGGGGTGTCAATTTCAACTCTTACCCTCCCAAACAGGCACTATTTATATAATACAAACCTATAAAATGTAAAAAAAAATGTGAATCATGAATAAAAAAAAATAATAAAAAAAAAGTATATTGAAAATTCATAAAATTGCTTGTTTCTGTCATTTTCGTCTAAAAAAACTTTCCGCACGAAAAAATAGTTCCCCAAAAACATTTTTGTTTCTTGAACTCAAATGGATCTTAATGGATGTTGTGTAATTATAAAATAGAAATCTTTCTGTGATGATTTGATAAATAAGATCATATTCATTTTAAATATAATTATCATTTGCGCAATGAAATCATAATGTGAGGAGTGAGATATCTTAAATAAAAGGACATACCTCTTGAACAAAAAATAATTTATTATCAGGTACCAAAAGTAAAAATATTTTACAGCCTGACAAAAAGAATGGGAAACCAATGCAAAGTTGAACACATGATTATAAGTCTAACCCGTCTACTTGCGACTCTATTAAGTTGCCAAGGTCCAGCTATTCCTTTATATCTCATGTACGCTGGGAATTTCTCTCATGTTAATTTTTGTAACCAATGCAATTATTCTAAGCAAATTTGGCAAACGCATTTATTGGTTATGAGGATATATATGTGATGAAATAAAGGACAGCACCCTTCTTTAATGGTAGATACTTTAAAATCATTGAAATTTTGTTGACATTTAACAAAGGAATGAGAGAGAAAATGAATTAGTTGTCCCATTCAGTTTTATTCCATAAACTGTTTAGACATTCGTTACTTTTATATTAATTTTATTTATAATTATACACTTGTGGAATTAATCATTTTTTTATTTCATCTGTAAACTTAGCTAATTACACTTTATTTGATTTAATTATATGAAATTTAACAACTTTTTGTAAACATCTTTTTTCTGCAACCGTACTTTTACAGAGATTGATCCCTCAGTATATCCAAATCTTTAAAATATTACAAACTAGTGACTTCTTAACTAAAAATCGTGGTATTTGCTACACATTATTGCAGCTTTATATTAAAAAAAAAAAAACCCATCAAAATCCAATAACTTTTTTTTTGCACTTTAAATTTATATCTCATTTGAGCTATTAAATCCCTACCGAGTTATTATATTTTAATTTGGTGATTGGCTCCGACCTGTTAAATGTACTTTTTAGGTTATGAATTTTACATTAATCAATCTTCAGGTGTTTCGTATGCTGCCAGTCTAGCCATCGACTATTCCACGGGTAATCTGTACTACACTGTAGGACGTACCGAATCTCAGGATTACATTGGAGTGGTTCAAAGATCTACATCAATACAAAAGACTCTGATTAACAATCTGAGCGAACCAAGGCATATTGTTCTCTTTTCTTCAAAAGGGTAAATTTTCGTTAACATAAAATTGTTTTTCTACATGTATCAAATCAATATGACATGTAAAGTAAAATAAGTTTCCAAAAAAAAAGCAACCTGTTTTAATAATTTTTTCTACGCATATCATAAAATATGTTCACTTCTTTTTATCGTAGATACATATTTTGGACAGAAATGGGAAACAGGATTGCTATTGGTAGAACACATATGGACGGAACTTCAAAAACCTACATTGTAACAACAGGAATAAAATTTCCTAATGGCCTAGCTATTGATTACTCCTGTAAAGTTCCTAATCTTGCTCTCATTCAAATTATAAAAATGTATTATTTTGATAAGTTTATATTGTATATATATTTTCCATTGTATTTACTGACGCCTCTCTGTTTTAGCAAGCCGTTTGTATTGGACAGATTTGCAAACAAACACGATAGAATATTCCGACCCTAACGGGGGAAATCGCCGTCTTCTTGCAACTGACCGTGATGCTTTTTTGTATGACATTGCGATTCATGGACAATATCTCTACTACACGGCATGGAACCGAGAGTAAATTATCTAATGAAGAATAAATTGTATCATTTAATTGTTATGACAAAAGCACCTACATTACAACGACTATTTTTTAATATTTTTCTATGTTGGCAACAACCTTTTTTGTAGCATACCCACAGTGATAAATACATGTAGTATCATAATATAAAGTTAATTTCATGTACATGTACTCCCATAGCTTTTGAGAGTAAAAATCAAAAGTCGTCTGCATATTTTGGTTAAACCGTATTCTAAACTTTAACCAAACCAGCTGATAATATATGCAACATGAATAAGTCATCTAAATTGTACTTTAGGAAGCAAAATTAAAGATATATTCTGATTTGGCCGGCGATATTTGCAAAAATTGATACTTCTTTTACACTTTACAATGAAATGCGGTTTGTAACATGGTATTTTTTAAAATTTTACTTTTTAAAAAAAGATAAAACAACGGAAAAGAATGCACTCTCTTTAAAACGGTATACATTTTGATAAATTAAAGAAGAAGTATAACAAAATCCGATTTTTTTCTTTGTCACAGACTCATTACTAAAATGGATAAAGTAACGGGATCTAAGATACCTTTCATGTCAGAACATCAAGAGTTTGGACGACTGGACAGCTTAGATATCTATGCAGATGAAAATCGGGACGGTAATGCAATAAAATACCATATTATAAATAAAACAATTATAATATAAAACAAACTATGTTCTATGCAATATGGAGTTATTTATGTATTTTAGATGCTCATAGCTTTTGAAGGAAAACAAGCAGTGTAGTTAAGATGAAAGGAAGAATGTGATGGTCTTTTCATAGCATATTTCTATATTGTTTATCCTTTGACTACTGTTTATTTCTCATATGCAATGGGGTTAACATTGTTTTACAAAAGGCAATTTAAATCAATCTTCATCATAATCACAACACAGTCTATTCAGTTATGAAGTAGAGTTAGGGGATTGATAAATACATCGGCAAATTTCCTTGAGAAAAAAAAATATTTTGATAAGTGGACGCGTATTCTTTTACACGTATAAAAATCGCACAAATTACATTTAAAAACAACAGATGTAATGCTAAAATATATAAAATTTATTGTTATGTTTTGAAATACAGTGCTTATTAGAACCAACCTAGCAAAAAGTAAATCGAGACTTGACCCTTGGTTTACAATCGGTGTATACTTTGGGTTTACTAGAGCAGACCCAGAGTAAACCCCAAGTAAACCCAGAGTAAACCAAAAGTAAAGCTACTAAGTAAACCCCGATCAGAAGTAGACCCCATGAGCATACGCTACATGTGTATTTGGAATATACAAGGGGAATTACAGGCAGTAAGATAATAAGATAAAAGACGGTTTCCTATTTCACTGTTTAACAGGACCATAAAAGCAAACCGCGGGTACACCCAAAGTAAACCCTGAGTGGACCCAAAATAAACTCCACCCGGACACATTTTCCAAAAGTAAACCGGGAGTAAACCCCAAGTAAACCACGAAATTAAACCCGGGGTTAAGATAGGAAATACTCGGGTGTTAGGTTGGGTCTTATTAATACCGTAAATGTGATATTTGGGCAAAGGTTAGAAAACGTGATAGAGGGTGAGACTTACCAAGCCCTCTTAACGTTTATACTTGAAGACACATGTGTTTTGTTTATTCTGCAAAAATATCTTTGTACGAAAAGCAGTAACATTTAGTAACACATGTATCAAAAATACAGATATTCTAATTAAGACTATTACAATGCATCATATTCAAACTTCCTTGGAAGAAAAAAAAATTTATATTTATTTTCCGTTGTCGGAAATTTGCAGTGATAGCTTAATGCTTATTCTCCTATTACATCATAAAGAGACAGATGACGTCATGTTAAGAAGTGCAACGTAATCGGCTTCACGTTGTTTTCTTTGTAATGTATAGGAGTTAATCATTGTTGTGACATTTAAATTATTTACTTAAACTCGTTTGTAGCATTTGTTGACCCATGTTACACATTGCTCGTGCTCTTTATTTAACAATTTTTTTGCTTGACAAGCTTTGGCTGTGGTCCGGTTTTTGAATTATTTGTAAAAATCACTGGAGTATAAAAAATTCCCTATTATTATTGTTCTTATCAACCGTAAACCATTTTGTATTGATTTTCTTTTTAGTAAGTTTAAGCTGTTCAATAAACAATGGATTATGCAGTACGTTCTGTTTTCCAACCCCAAACGGAAGAACATGTGGATGCCAGGATAATGTTAATCTCCAATTGGATCAGTTAACATGTGAAGGGGGTTAGATATGCCTTTACTTGATATCAGAATTATGATTTATATTTCCATATAAGTATATAAGTTTTTATACCATGGTTTGCGGCTAGAGGTAAATACCAGAGATATTCATTATGATATAGCACGAATCACAATAATTAAAAACACTTTATAAGATGGAAGGTAGAATTGTTTTTTTTTTCTTTTATTTTCATGATTAATAACACTAACAGAAATGGGCACATTGTTTTACGATATGGGTCACGTTTCCACCAAATATGAATAAAAACATAAAATTATTGTTTGTTTTATTTGTCTCCCGCCTCATTGCAATTCACTCTGCCTATAAAATTTCATGAACACAATCTAAATTTTTTAAGGAGATATTTATATGTTTTACCAATTTTTAATTAGTTTTACTTTAAGTTAAAAAAAAAAGCATTTTTTTAAAGAATGGCCGTATAACATTCGACCTTTTATAAGTAAAAAATGGCATCTGGGAGAAAAGATTTTACATTTTATCATAAAGGCATTCAAATGATATCATTTTAATGAAAAATCAATGCATGTCGCAAACCTTCCTTAAAAATGTCAAAATTTATGCTAAATATTGAAATCAGATACATGTAAATCTAATTTTAAGTAATACACTATGCATTATATCTTATATTGACTTTTATTATTAGTGTTTCGGTGTCAAACTCTGCTACAGAATTTAACCTTCATTGATTGCCTCTTGCCCTACCCTGGATTGTCTTGTCGCTTCAAATGTAATGCCGGATATGAACCTGCTGTCAACACCACTGTTTTATGTGGCTCTGAAGGGCAATGGATGCCATTAATAGACACCTTGTGTAAAGGTATTACTCAGATTGTCAAGTAATTTAAGGTGGATGAGCAGCCATTTTGTACATTTGATGAATAAAATGTTACCATTTCATAAACCTGCTTGGCCCGCCCAAAACTGTCTAAAACTGTTCTCCAAGGAATACATAGGTTTTACATGTTGTTTTGAATGCAAGTTACGCCTAAAAGAACACAACGTTGCCTTTTTCACTTATAACAGCTGAAGAACTGCACAGCTGCAGACTTATTTTGAAAAATTAAAAATCTGAAAAAAATATGCAGGAAGTTCATCCGTGTCCTCTCTCCATCTATTTGTTAAGAAAAACATTGAATTATCTTCCACATAAATGGTAATTTCTTTGCCCCAAAATAGGTTTCCCTTATATATCAGTTGGCATTTGGTCTTTTTTTTTAAACAAGGTAAAGTCCAGTCTACACTCAGAGCTCCTTTTTGTCAATTGAGGCACATTGACGTCATATTTTCATGGTATAAGATAAATGTCATGTCAACACATTTGTTGTTAAATGTTTAAGGCATCTCTATACTAATCCAGACATTAGGTTTTTTCAGTTCAAATATATCCCTGTTTAGATTCATGGGGATAAATTGCCCTTGTATGCGTAATTTGCATACAAAACAAAGTGTAAAACCTCATTTTTATTGCTAATTTATCTTTAGAAAACATTGTTTAGTCAGAAATAAGCCAGTTCAAGAACTCATATCCTAAGATATACAAGATGGTGGAAGAGAAGTTGATTATGGTAGTCTTTTGAGGTTCTATACATTATGCTACAACATTTAAATAGAAATCAAATGGTCTTAAAATAAATTACAAATAAAAAGTAAGCCATTTTTCAATATTTTTTAAACAGTTCAGGGAATGTGTTTTAACGAGGATTCCAGTTCGAGTGTGCATGACATGGCATGATTTTTTTCATTATCTTTTTGATTTCATGCATTGCTTTTTAGCACAGGGGCCAAGCCCGTTTTAACATTAATTTCAATGTAACCATAAATAAAGAAAGGGGTCGAACTCTGACCCAGATAAAAAAACTACCAGCTCGCTTCAAAAGCCTAATAAGTCAATTATATTCATAACACTCCCAATATGCATGTATTTTTCAGAAAAGTAATGTCTGACATACACTCATGCCGAATTTCAAGTTGATTGGTCTTAAAATAGCTGAGATACATGTATTCGTCAATATTCTCTCGAAGTCGCCAGTTTATTTTTACTCGGACGTTTACCGGTCCAGGGCTCACGATAGGATTTTGCCTATGACAACAGCAGTATTGCAACAAGTCGAGAAACATTTGCAATAATCTTTTAAAATCTCACAACAAACGCACGCTTCTTACAACCTTAAATTCCGATAAAATTTCTTAAATACTCTCCAAACAGAACTTTATTCTGCAGCCACATCAACTTCTGACCAGACCGGCCATTGTGATATCTAATGTTAAACTCAATTTCATTGGTTAATATTCCTGATGGTCCAATCAGAATCAGTCTTTCTCGAAGACATCAAAATGGCTAGCCCTGTCAGAGGTCAATGTGGTTGCAGAAAAAAAGTTCATTATGGAGAGTATTTAAGGAATTCTATCGTAGTTTTTGTATGTAAGTAGTGTGTGTTTTTAGGTGCAAATTTATTACTTTCGGTAATTTTACATTGTGTTTTTATCCAAAATTGACATTAAGGTAACATTTATGAGTTGAGAACTTGTTTTGTTATGAGCCTGATAACGTGCAATGCTACAATGTCAAATACACACCATCGTTCATCCATGTTCGTTTGCAAAGCATTATATGAAGTATATAAGCATTTGAAAGGTGTTAATTTGTTTATAATTAACGATAAAAGCATTTGGCATCCATAACATAGCATAGCAGTGCAGATGCTAAACATTCTTAAACTGTCAATGTTGTTATTTTTCAATGTAACACTTAGTTATCATATCATATGCTGTGTTCTCTCCCTCAGAGATTAGAACAACGGAAACAACCTACACGTATTTGTACGTCGCATCCGCAATAGGTGCCTTTGTTGCTGTCATGGTAATGATTGGAATCATCTGCCTGGTGAAAAGACAATCCAGATCTAGGTATGAATAGTAACTATTACTGTAAAGTCTCAGTTAACCCTTTCAATAAGATTTTTTTCGTACGTATTTGCAGTCATTCGATGCCACGTACATGTACTTGCGAAGTGATATCTAAAACAAAGAAGGATGAAGGGTTTCTTTCATTATTTGCCCTGAAATTCAAAATATGTTTTAAATTTCAATGCAAATTAAATTACCAAGTTATGTACTTGAAATATGTTTTCAAAAGGGTATAATTGTGGCTTTAACCATATGTAGCATTTATTAGAAAAGGGCAAAATTGGACTAAAACTGTACTAGTGCTAACAAAACAGTTGATGCGGATGTGTATTATTGGATTTCTCTGTATATATGATTTATGAAAGCTATGTTTGATAACACAATTTTATTTGTAGGTTCTTATATCAATTCCGCAAAAACGTAACATTGAAAAATCCTATCAAAAGTTATTAAGTTCTCTAATAATTTGTTCATATATAAAACAAAATTCATTAAGCGTTTTGTCCATATAGCAAAAGGATGCATATATAATAGGACATCGCTAAAATATATTGACATTGTGGACTTTCTTAAGTTCGAGTGAGGCGTTTTGTTTTCAAGTCTTTTCTGAGATATATATTAAATATGCCTATATCTTTTAATTTGTTTTATATAAGCGTTATACTATATGTCACACGTCACAGTGTTCACAATATTATCTACTGGTCAAAGTTATACAAGACTAGTTGGTTTACCTATCGGTTTACTTTCAGAGAATCACATGACGAAACTTCATCAAATACAATAGATAACCAGCACATATCTTACGATAGCCAAGGATATTTGTATCCAGGAACTAAGAATCACTATCATTCAATCGTATCTGTGTATAACATAATTCATGATGAAGATCTAGATGACGAGTCTGTGACAAACCCTTACCTTACCCCGACATATGAAGCATGAGTGCATCTGAAGAACTGTAACAGTTACAGGAGGCGGAAGGAATAACAATAACAACATTAATAACTATTTGTAACTTTGGGTTTATACTAAGCAACAGTGGAACAGAACCATATTGACTCAATTTTTATCCAGAATATGAAGTGCATGGGTTTTTTTTTTCAATATATCTTTTTTTCTTATTGTCGTAGTTTATTATATCTTTAAAACTCTGCATTTAAAAGAGAAATATTTTACATTTTCAGACATCTTCATCAAAAAAGTATATCTTTCGTAATGTTATAAAAAAGAACATAAGAGATAAACATTGAACAACAGTTCACTTCTCGAGCAATTTTCTTTTATTAGAGGAATAACCCGAACAAAATACACCTAAAAATTATAATGATATTTCTCTGTTCGTGCACAGATGAAAAAAAAATCTTTGTTTTCTCCATTTCAGTTATTCAGAGCGCCTAGTATTTGATATATGTCATTCATGTTTTTGTTTTGTTAACTTTAGTATCAACTTTTCATTTGTGAAAATTTATATCATCAGAAGAAGCCTTTACCAATTTAGATCTTATACCCCTACAATAAACAAACAGCATTCAAATGTACAACTATAGAATTATAAGTACATAGTTAAATACCAGTTTACAAACTCTGCATTAAACCTTTTTCTTTTTATTTATTAGTAAGTTAATAAATATACATTTAACAAACATATTCTGATAAGTGGGAGAGAAATCCAAATGATCTGACATAACTCTCTGCAGACAGATTGATAATGTCATTTTATTATTTTCTATCAAAGCATGGGAATATATATATATATATATATATATAATATTATATATATTATGGATTTAACTCGAAAAAAAAAAAGCCGATAAAAACTGTGAAAATGCTCAATGGTGGAAATAATAAGTAAAAAGTTATTTTGATATTATTTTTGTATAACTCTTACACATTCTGTGGGGGTTTTGTTAACTTTGGTTTTGGACAAAAACAAAACGAAAGAAAGTAATATATCTGTAAAAAGTTTGTCAAAAGAATAAACAACTTCATCTGACATTTAGGGATTTTATAACTGTAAAGGAAGAGACATGCGGAAAAAAATAAGAAAACTTCGCGGAACAAACTTTTGATTGTTGACCAAATGTGAACAAATTAGACGTTAAGTTCTATAGTGTCAAATTAAATTGTATGGTTAAGAGCACAACAGAAAAAAAAGTGATATAAAGATTTGACTTTCTGTTAATTGAACGCATGTGTCTCCTTGACATCGTGTTTTCAACGTTACCGTGCGCTATGGTGACAAAACATATTGATTTTAAAATCGGGTAACTAAAATACCTTTTCATTAAATGGAATGAAACTTCGTATATCAATTAAATATGTTTTGTTGCATAACATTATCTGTAAGTTATGACTATATATATACACCAATTACATGTAAAAATTATTTAAATGTTATTTGCAATAAAATTAAAACACATGATTGCAATAAATGTTGTTTATTAATTTGATCAAGGAGAAAATATGTCGGTGGTATATTGAATAGGAAGAATATTAGATAAAGACATATACTCTGCGATGGTTAGTTTGAAAATCTAAGTGGATATCTTTAAGAAAAACTGCACCAACTTATTAGAGGTGTTAAATAATAATAATAATATTCAAAACATTAAAACTACTAATATTGATTATATCTTGATTGAAACAAAGCCTTGAGTAGATGTATCAAAAATTAAAACTGACATACTAAGCATTATTTAGAATATTTAATTTAAAAAGCAAGCACTGAATAACTTTATGCAGAGGTTTACATATCATTTTCCAAGTCTGCATTTCGGTTGCTATGATTATGCAACTGAAAATACGCATATACTTTTACATTGTATTTGTAACCGGTCAACACTTCCTGTGCAGGACTTCTAGATTAGCTTTCAATCAAGACATAGAATTTCTATAATCATTACTACATTGTATTTTGTTTTAAAGCCAAACCAAGTATTTTATTCTTAAATTTGCCTTTTTTTCTCCCTTATACTGTTTGATAGAGAAATGTGTACTCCCTAAATACGGTAATTAAAAAGTGTCTGTTTTGCTTTAACTAACTGAATAACAATATGAAATAGCATTTTGAGCATTTCGCGTTGTTTCCAAATGATTTATAATTATAGCTGGATATAAAATGATAAGATTTGAAAACTATTTTGGCTTTAGTCATTATAACTTTTGTATGAAAAAGTCCAACATTTATTCTTTTAGACATTCTAAATAGTCAAAGTGTACAAAACAAAGTAAATCCGCTTCTCTCCCGTATTTTCGGGTGTTTCTTTCTCTATTTTAAAAATGTTTTAACCAAGTTCATATTTCAATTGTTGTAAACCGGGTCATTTTCTGTATTGGAAAATGCCTTTTTCATCGACCTTTTTCTTTCAATAGTAATCACATTTTTATTCTAATACAACAAGGTATGGGTTCCTTGGTTCGTTATACCCATCATGCATTGTATCATAGACAGGATCTATGGTATGGTAATGTTCCTCTTCAGCACTGATATATCCATGACTCTCTAACGTAGATGTAGTGTCAAGTCTTGTGTTCGAGGAGGGTGTTTTAGCCGTTTTTCTGAACGAATATTATAGAAAACTAAATCAACAACAAAGTATCAGAAAATATGTTGGAATATTTGTTGTGAGCACACAGGTAGTATATCGGAGAAGAAGCGAATGTATTTAAATAAAAATGAAGTAAAACATTTAGATCTGAAGGAATAAATAACGTCATAAATTTCAAATTAAATCTTTATAGAAATGAAAAATAAGAACGATAAATATTGTATCAGCTTGCTACTTGTATTGATAGTATAAGAAATTGTAATTTATCAATATTTTTTTAATGCTGACACAAGAACGAGTTGTCATATTATTTTATAAACTTCATTTAAGATAAATGGCGTCAAATTAAATAAAAAAAAAAACTCAGGTTTTTAAAACAAAACATGTGATAAAAATATATAAGAATATACTTATATTATGTTCATACCTTGTGTTATTGATTTTTCTTTTCATCAGACATATTAATCCCACTATAACCATGGAAACAACAATAGCACCAACTGCAGACAACACAGCATTCATGTAAATGTAAATCATACCCGACTGTCTTGCCTCAGAGGTGGACTCTTTCCCTACGAAAACAAAGCAGTACGATTAGTCCATACATAGATGGGGTTTTACATATTGTTAAAGATGTAAATTATTGTTTGCAACTGTCTTTACCTGGCATTATAATATTTTGCATAGCTAGATCATGAATTTTTTTTTTTAAAAAGATGTCATTAAAGCATTTCAGTTATTGCTATTGTGATTAAAAAAAATTCTGACTTTATTATGTGAAATGATGGTTCTCTGATTCGTGCCGAATATTTGAAAATATTTTATTCGTTTCGTTTACAATTAACGTCTCAGTCCTGCAAAACCCCTCAATTATAATTGCATGTATTTCAATTGTTACTAAGATGGTGCGTGCGTTTTTTTTCAAGTTTTTGTATGCGTAATTTGCATACAAAACAAAGTGAAAAACCTCATTTTTATTGCTAATTTATCTTTAGAAAACATTGTTTAGGCAGAAATAAGCCGGTTCAAGAACTTATATCCTAAGATATACAAGATGGTGGAAGAGAAGTTGATTATGGTAGTCTTTCGAGGTTCTATACATTATGCTACAACATTTAAATAGAAATCAAATGGTCTGAAAATAAATTACAAATAAAAAGTAAGCCATTTTTCAATATTTTTTAAAACAGTCCAGGGAATGTGTTTTAACGAGGATTCCAGTTCGAGTGTGCATGACATGGCATGATTTTTTCATTATCTTTTTGATTTCATGCATTGCTTTTTAGCACACGGGCCAAGCCCGTTTTAACATTAATTTCAATGTAACCATAAATAAAGAAAGGGGTCGAACTCTGACCCAGATAAAAAAAATACCAGCTCGCTTCAAAAGCCTAATAAGTCAATCATATTTATAACACTCCCAATATGCATGTATTTTTCAGACAAGTAATGTCTGACATACACTCATGCCGAATTTCAAGTTGAATGGTCTTAAAATAGCTGCGATACATGTATTCGTCAATATTCTCTCGAAGTCGCCAGTTTATTTTTACTCGGACATTTACCGGTCCAGGGCTCACGATAGGATTTTGCCTATGACAACAGCAGTATTGCAACAAGTCGACAAACATTTGCAATAATCTTTTAAAATCTCACATCAAACGTACGCTTCTTACAACCTTAAATTCCGATAAAATTTCTTAGATACTCTCCAAACAGAACTTTATTCTGCAGCCACATCAACTTCTGACCAGACCGGCCATTGAGATATCTAATGTTAAACCCAATTTTATTGGTTAATATTCCTGATGGTCCAATCAGAATCAGTCTTTCTCGAAGACATCAAAATTGCTGGCCCTGTCAGAGGTCAATGTGGTTGCAGAAAAAAAGTTCAATATGGAGAGTATTTAAGGAATTTTATCGTAGTTTTTGTATGTAAGTAGTGTGTGTTTTTAGGTGCAAATTTATTACTTTCGGTAATTTTACATCGTGTTTTTATCCAAAATTGACATTAAGGTAACATTTATGAGTTGAGAACTTGTTTTGTTATGAGCCTGATAACGTGCAATGCTACAATGTCAAATACACACCATCGTTCATCCATGTTCGTTTCCAAAGCATTATATGAAGTATATAAACATTTGAAAGGTGTTAATTTGTTTATAATTAATGATAAAAGCATTTGGCATCTATAACATAGCATAGCAGTGCAGATGCTAAACATTCTTAAACTGTCAATGTTGTTATTTTTCAATGTAACACTTAGTTATCATATCATATGCTGTGTTCTCTCCCTCAGAGATTAGAACAACGGAAACAACCTACACGTATTTGTACGTCGCATCCGCAATAGGTGCCTTTGTTGCTGTCATGGTAATGATTGGAATCATCTGCCTGGTGAAAAGACAATCCAGATCTAGGTATGAATAGTAACTATTACTGTAAAGTCTCAGTTAACCCTTTCAATAAGATTTTTTTCGTACGTATTTGCAGTCATTCGATGCCACGTACATGTACTTGCGAAGTGATATCTAAAACAAAGAAGGATGAAGGGTTTCTTTCATTATTTGCCCTGAAATTCAAAATATGTTTTAAATTTCAATGCAAATTAAATTACCAAGTTATGTACTTGAAAAATGTTTTCAAAAGGGTATAATTATGGCTTTAAACATATGTAGCATTTATTAGAACAGGGCAAAATTGGACTAAAACTGTACTAGTGCTAACAAAACAGTTGATGCGGATGTGTATTATTGGATTTCTCTGTATATATGATTTATGAAAGCTATGTTTGATAACACAATTTTATTTGTAGGTTCTTATATCAATTCCGCAAAAACGTAACATTGAAAAATCCTATCAAAAGTTATTAAGTTCTCTAATAATTTGTTCATATATAAAACAAAATTCATTAACCGTTTGTCCATATAGCAAAAGGATGCATATATATTAGGACATCGCTAAAATATATTGACATTGTGGACTTTCTTAAGTTCGAGTGAGGCGTTTTGTTTTCAAGTCTTTTCGGAGATATATATTTAACATGCCTATATCTTTTAATTTGTTTTAGATAAGCGTTATACTATATGTCACACATCACAGTGTTAACAATATTATCCACTGGTCAAAGTTATACAAGACTAGTTGGTTTACCTATCGGTTTACTTTCAGAGAATCACATGACGGAACTTCATCAAATACAATAGATAACCAGCACATATCTTACGATAGCCAAGGATATTTGTATCCAGGAACTAAGAATCACTATCATTCAATCGTATCTGTGTATAACATAATTCATGATGAAGATCTAGATGACGAGTCTGTGACATACCCTTACCTAACCCCAATATATGAAGCATGAGTGCATCTGAAGAACTGTAACAGTTACAGGAGGCGGAAGGAATAACAATAACAACATTAATAACTATTTGTAACTTTAGGTTTATACTGAGGAACAGTGGAACAGAACCATATTGACTCAATTTTTATCAAGAATATAAAATGCATGGTTTTTTTTTCAATACATCTTTTTTTCTTATTGTCGTAGTTTATTATATCTTTAAAACTCTGCATTTAAAAGAGAACTATTTTACATTTTCAGACATCTTCACCAAAAAAATACATCTTTCGTAATGTTATAAAAAAGAACATAAGAGATAAACATTGAACTAAAGTTCACTTCTTGAGCAATTTTTTATTATTAGAGGAATAACCCGTAACAAAATACACCTAAAAATTATAATGATATTTCTCTGTTCGTGCACAGATGAAAAAAAATCTTTGTTTTCTCCATTTCAGTTATTCAGAGCGCCTAGTATTTGATATATGTCATTCATGTTTTTGTTTTGTTAACTTTAGTATCAACTTTTCATTTGTGAAAATTTATATCATCAGAAGAAGCCTTTACCAATTTAGATCTTATACCCCTACAATAAACAAACAGAATTCAAATGTACAACTATAGAATTATAAGTACATAGTTAAATACCAGTTTACAAACTCTGCATTAAACCTTTTTCTTTTTATTTATAAGTAAGTTAATAAATATACATTTAACAAACATACTCTGATAAGTGGGAGAGAAATCCAAATGATCTGACATAACTCTCTGTAGACAGATTGATAATGTCATTTTATTATTTTCTATCAAAGCATGGGAATATATATATATATATATATATATATATATATATATATATATATATATATATATATATATATATATATATATATATATATATATATATATATATATATATATATATATATATATATATGTTCTGGATTTAACTCGAAAAAAAAAGCCGATAAAAACTGTGAAAATGCTCAATGGTGGAAATAATAAGTAAAAAGTTATTTTGATATTATTTTTGTATAACTCTTACACATTCTGTGGGGGTTTTGTTAACTTTGGTTTTGGACAAAAACAAAACGAAAGAAAGTAATATATCTGTAAAAAGTTTGTCAAAAGAATAAACAACTTCATCTGACATTTATGGATTTTATAACTGTAAAGGAAGAGACATGCGGCAAAAAATAAGAAAACTTCGCGGAACAAACTTATGATTTTTGACCAAATGTTAACAAATTAGACGTTAAGTTCTATAGTGTCAAATTAAATTGTATGGTTAAGAGCACAACAGAAAAAAAAGTGATATAAAGATTTGACTTTCTGTTAATTGAACGCATGTGTCTCCTTGACATCGTGTTTTCAACGTTACCGTGCGCTGTGGTGACAAAACATATTGATTTTAAAATCGGGTAACTAAAATACCTTTTCATTAAATGGAATGAAACTTCGTATATCAATTAAATATGTTTTGTTGCATAACATTATCTGTAAGTTATGACTATATATATACACCAATTATATGTAAAAATTATTTAAATGTTATTTGCAATAAAATTAAAACACATGATTGCAATAAATGTTGTTTATTAATTTGATCAAGGAGAAAATATGTCGGTGGTATATTGAAAAGGAAGAATATTAGATAAAGACATATACTCTGCGATGGTTAGTTTGAAAATCTAAGTGGATATCTTTAAGAAAAACTGCACCAACTTATTAGAGGTGTTAAATAATAATAATAATATTCAAAACATTAAAACTACTAATATTGATTATATCTTGATTGAAACAAAGCCTTGAGTAGATGTATCAAAAATTAAAACTGACATACTAAGCATTATTTAGAATATTTAATTTAAAAAGCAAGCACTGAATAACTTTATGCAGAGGTTTACATATCATTTTCCAAGTCTGCATTTCGGTTGCTATGATTATGCAAATGAAAATACGTTATACTTTTACATTGTATTTGTACCCGGTCAACACTTCCTGTGCAGGACTTCTAGATTAGCTATCAATCAAGACATAGAATTCTATAATCATTACTACATTGTATTTTGTTTTAAAGCCAAACCAAGTATTTTATTCTTAAATTTGCCTTTTTTTCTCCCTTATACTGTTTGATAAAGAAATGTGTACTCCCTAAATACGGTAATTAAAAAGTGTCTGTTTTGCTTTAACTAACTGAATAACAATATGAAATAGCATTTTGAGCATTTCGCGTTGTTTCCAAATGATTTATAATTATAGCTGGATATAAAATGATAAGATTTGAAAACTATTTTGGCTTTAGTCATTATAACTTTTGTATGAAAAAGTCCAACATTTATTCTTTTAGACATTCTAAATAGTCAAAGTGTACAAAACAAAGTAAATCCGCTTCTCTCCCGTATTTTCGGGTGTTTCTTTCTCTATTTTAAAAATGTTTTAACCAAGTTCATATTTCAATTGTTGTAAACCGGGTCATTTTCTATATTGGAAAATGCCTTTTTCATCGACCTTTTTCTTTCAATAGTAATCACATTTTTATTCTAATACAACAAGGTATGGGTTCCTTGGTTCGTTATACCCATCATGCATTGTATCATAGACAGGATCTATGGTATGGTAATGTTCCTCTTCAGCACTGATATATCTATGACTCTCTAACGTAGATGTAGTGTCATGTCTTGTGTTCGAGGAGGGTGTTTTAGCCGTTTTTCTGAACGAATATTATAGAAAACTAAATCAACAACAAAGTATCAGAAAATATGTTGGAATATTTGTTGTGAGCACACAGGTAGTATATCGGAGAAGAAGCGAATGTATTTAAATAAAAATGAAGTAAAACATTTAGATCTGAAGGAATAAATAACGTCATAAATTTCAAATTAAATCTTTATAGAAATGAAAAATAAGAACGATAAATATTATTGTATCAGCTTGCTACTTGTATTGATAGTATAAGAAATTGTAATTTATCAATATTTTTTTAATGCTGACACAAGAACGAGTTGTCATATTTTTTGATAAACTTCATTTAAGATAAATGGCGTCAAACTAAATAAAAAAAAATACTCATGTTTTTAAAACAAAACATGTGAAAAAAATATAGAAAAATATACTTATATTATGTTCATACCTTGTGTTATTGATTTTTCTTTTCATCAGACATATTAATCCCACTATAACCATGGAAACAACAATAGCACCAACTGCAGACAACACAGCATTCATGTAAATGTAAATCATACCCGACTGTCTTGCCTCAGAGGTGGACTCTTTCCCTACGAAAACAAAGCAGTACGATTAGTCCATACATAGATGGGGTTTTACATATTGTTAAAGATGTAAATTATTGTTTGCAACTGTCTTTACCTGGCATTATAATATTTTGCATAGCTAGATCATGAATTTTTTTTTTTAAAAAGATGTCATTAAAGCATTTCAGTTATTGCTATTGTGATTAAAAAAAATTCTGACTTTATTATGTGAAATGATGGTTCTCTGATTCGTGCCGAATATTTGAAAATATTTTATTCGTTTCGTTTACAATTAACGTCTCAGTCCTGCAAAACCCCTCAATTATAATTGCATGTATTTCAATTGTTACTAAGATGGTGCGTGCGGTTTTTTTTAAGTTTTTGTATGCGTAATTTGCATACAAAACAAAGTGAAAAACCTCATTTTTATTGCTAATTTATCTTTAGAAAACATTGTTTAGGCAGAAATAAGCCGGGTCAAGAACTTATATCCTAAGACATACAAGATGGTGGAAGAGAAGTTGATTATGGTAGTCTTTTGAAGTTCTATACATTATGCTACAACATTTAAATAGAAATCAAATGGTCTTAAAATAAATTACAAATAAAATGTAAGCCATTTTTCAATATTTTTTAAAACAGTCCAGGGAATGTGTTTTAACGAGGATTCCAGTTCGAGTGTGCATGACATGGCATGATTTTTTTTCATTATCTTTTTGATTTCATGCATTGCTTTTTAGCACACGGGCCAAGCCCGTTTTAACATTAATTTCAATGTAACCATAAATAAAGAAAGGGGTCGAACTCTGACCCAGATAAAAAAAAATACCAGCTCGCTTCAAAAGCCTAATAAGTCAATCATATTTATAACACTCCCAATATGCATGTATTTTTCAGACAAGTAATGTCTTACATACACTCATGCCGAATTTCAAGTTGAATGGTCTTAAAATAGCTGAGATACATGTATTCGTCAATATTCTCTCGAAGTCGCCAGTTTATTTTTACTCGGACATTTACCGGTCCAGGGCTCACGATAGGATTTTGCCTATGACAACAGCAGTATTGCAACAAGTCGAGAAACATTTGCAATAATCTTTTAAAATCTCACATCAAACGCACGCTTCTTACAACCTTAAATTCCGATAAAATTTCTTAGATACTCTCCAAACAGAACTTTATTCTGCAGCCACATCAACTTCTGACCAGATCGGCCATTGAGATATCTAATGTTAAACCCAATTTTATTGGTTAATATTCCTGATGGTCCAATCAGAATCAGTCTTTCTCGAAGACATCAAAATTGCTGGCCCTGTCAGAGGTCAATGTGGCTGCAGAAAAAAAGTTCAATATGGAGAGTATTTAAGGAATTTTATCGTAGTTTTTGTATGTAAGTAGTGTGTGTTTTTAGGTGCAAATTTATTACTTTCGGTAATTTTACATCGTGTTTTTATCCAAAATTGACATTAAGGTAACATTTATGAGTTGAGAACTTGTTTTGTTATGAGCCTGATAACGTGGAATGCTACAATGTCAAATACACACCATCGTTCATCCATGTTCGTTTCCAAAGCATTATATGAAGTATATAAACATTTGAAAGGTGTTAATTTGTTTATAATTAACGATAAAAGCATTTGGCATCCATAACATAGCATAGCAGTGCAGATGCTAAACATTCTTAAACTGTCAATGTTGTTATTTTACAATGTAACACTTAGTTATCATATCATATGCTGTGTTCTCTCCCTCAGAGATTAGAAAAACAGACATAACCTACATGTATTTGTACGTCGCATCCGCAATAGGTGCCTTTGTTGCTGTCATGGTAACGATTGGAATCATCTGCCTGGTGAAAAGACAATCCAGATCTAGGTATGTAAAGTAACTATTACTGTAAAGTCTCAGTTAACCCTTTCAATAAGATTTTTTTCGTACGTATTCGCAGTCATTCGATGCTACGTATACATGTACTTGCGAAGTGATATCTAAAACAAAGAAGGATGAAGGGTTTCTTTCATTATTTGCCCTGAAATTCAAAATATGTTTTAAATTTCAATGCAAATTAAATTACCAAGTTATGTACTTGAAATATGTTTTCAAAAGGGTATAATTGTGGCTTTAACCATATGTAGCATTTATTAGAAAAGGGCAAAATTGGACTAAAACTGTACTAGTGCTAACAAAACAGTTGATGCGGATGTGTATTATTGGATTTCTCTGTATATATGATTTATGAAAGCTATGTTTGATAACACAATTTTATTTGTAGGTTCTTATATCAATTCCGCAAAAACGTAACATTGAAAAATCCTATCAAAAGTTATTAAGTTCTCTAATAATTTGTTCATATATAAAACAAAATTCATTAAGCGTTTTGTCCATATAGCAAAAGGATGCATATATAATAGGACATCGCTAAAATATATTGACATTGTGGACTTTCTTAAGTTCGAGTGAGGCGTTTTGTTTTCAAGTCTTTTCTGAGATATATATTAAATATGCCTATATCTTTTAATTTGTTTTATATAAGCGTTATACTATATGTCACACGTCACAGTGTTCACAATATTATCTACTGGTCAAAGTTATACAAGACTAGTTGGTTTACCTATCGGTTTACTTTCAGAGAATCACATGACGAAACTTCATCAAATACAATAGATAACCAGCACATATCTTACGATAGCCAAGGATATTTGTATCCAGGAACTAAGAATCACTATCATTCAATCGTATCTGTGTATAACATAATTCATGATGAAGATCTAGATGACGAGTCTGTGACAAACCCTTACCTTACCCCGACATATGAAGCATGAGTGCATCTGAAGAACTGTAACAGTTACAGGAGGCGGAAGGAATAACAATAACAACATTAATAACTATTTGTAACTTTGGGTTTATACTAAGCAACAGTGGAACAGAACCATATTGACTCAATTTTTATCCAGAATATGAAGTGCATGGGTTTTTTTTTTCAATATATCTTTTTTTCTTATTGTCGTAGTTTATTATATCTTTAAAACTCTGCATTTAAAAGAGAAATATTTTACATTTTCAGACATCTTCATCAAAAAAGTATATCTTTCGTAATGTTATAAAAAAGAACATAAGAGATAAACATTGAACAACAGTTCACTTCTCGAGCAATTTTCTTTTATTAGAGGAATAACCCGAACAAAATACACCTAAAAATTATAATGATATTTCTCTGTTCGTGCACAGATGAAAAAAAAATCTTTGTTTTCTCCATTTCAGTTATTCAGAGCGCCTAGTATTTGATATATGTCATTCATGTTTTTGTTTTGTTAACTTTAGTATCAACTTTTCATTTGTGAAAATTTATATCATCAGAAGAAGCCTTTACCAATTTAGATCTTATACCCCTACAATAAACAAACAGCATTCAAATGTACAACTATAGAATTATAAGTACATAGTTAAATACCAGTTTACAAACTCTGCATTAAACCTTTTTCTTTTTATTTATTAGTAAGTTAATAAATATACATTTAACAAACATATTCTGATAAGTGGGAGAGAAATCCAAATGATCTGACATAACTCTCTGCAGACAGATTGATAATGTCATTTTATTATTTTCTATCAAAGCATGGGAATATATATATATATATATATATATAATATTATATATATTATGGATTTAACTCGAAAAAAAAAAAGCCGATAAAAACTGTGAAAATGCTCAATGGTGGAAATAATAAGTAAAAAGTTATTTTGATATTATTTTTGTATAACTCTTACACATTCTGTGGGGGTTTTGTTAACTTTGGTTTTGGACAAAAACAAAACGAAAGAAAGTAATATATCTGTAAAAAGTTTGTCAAAAGAATAAACAACTTCATCTGACATTTAGGGATTTTATAACTGTAAAGGAAGAGACATGCGGAAAAAAATAAGAAAACTTCGCGGAACAAACTTTTGATTGTTGACCAAATGTGAACAAATTAGACGTTAAGTTCTATAGTGTCAAATTAAATTGTATGGTTAAGAGCACAACAGAAAAAAAAGTGATATAAAGATTTGACTTTCTGTTAATTGAACGCATGTGTCTCCTTGACATCGTGTTTTCAACGTTACCGTGCGCTATGGTGACAAAACATATTGATTTTAAAATCGGGTAACTAAAATACCTTTTCATTAAATGGAATGAAACTTCGTATATCAATTAAATATGTTTTGTTGCATAACATTATCTGTAAGTTATGACTATATATATACACCAATTACATGTAAAAATTATTTAAATGTTATTTGCAATAAAATTAAAACACATGATTGCAATAAATGTTGTTTATTAATTTGATCAAGGAGAAAATATGTCGGTGGTATATTGAATAGGAAGAATATTAGATAAAGACATATACTCTGCGATGGTTAGTTTGAAAATCTAAGTGGATATCTTTAAGAAAAACTGCACCAACTTATTAGAGGTGTTAAATAATAATAATAATATTCAAAACATTAAAACTACTAATATTGATTATATCTTGATTGAAACAAAGCCTTGAGTAGATGTATCAAAAATTAAAACTGACATACTAAGCATTATTTAGAATATTTAATTTAAAAAGCAAGCACTGAATAACTTTATGCAGAGGTTTACATATCATTTTCCAAGTCTGCATTTCGGTTGCTATGATTATGCAACTGAAAATACGCATATACTTTTACATTGTATTTGTAACCGGTCAACACTTCCTGTGCAGGACTTCTAGATTAGCTTTCAATCAAGACATAGAATTTCTATAATCATTACTACATTGTATTTTGTTTTAAAGCCAAACCAAGTATTTTATTCTTAAATTTGCCTTTTTTTCTCCCTTATACTGTTTGATAGAGAAATGTGTACTCCCTAAATACGGTAATTAAAAAGTGTCTGTTTTGCTTTAACTAACTGAATAACAATATGAAATAGCATTTTGAGCATTTCGCGTTGTTTCCAAATGATTTATAATTATAGCTGGATATAAAATGATAAGATTTGAAAACTATTTTGGCTTTAGTCATTATAACTTTTGTATGAAAAAGTCCAACATTTATTCTTTTAGACATTCTAAATAGTCAAAGTGTACAAAACAAAGTAAATCCGCTTCTCTCCCGTATTTTCGGGTGTTTCTTTCTCTATTTTAAAAATGTTTTAACCAAGTTCATATTTCAATTGTTGTAAACCGGGTCATTTTCTGTATTGGAAAATGCCTTTTTCATCGACCTTTTTCTTTCAATAGTAATCACATTTTTATTCTAATACAACAAGGTATGGGTTCCTTGGTTCGTTATACCCATCATGCATTGTATCATAGACAGGATCTATGGTATGGTAATGTTCCTCTTCAGCACTGATATATCCATGACTCTCTAACGTAGATGTAGTGTCAAGTCTTGTGTTCGAGGAGGGTGTTTTAGCCGTTTTTCTGAACGAATATTATAGAAAACTAAATCAACAACAAAGTATCAGAAAATATGTTGGAATATTTGTTGTGAGCACACAGGTAGTATATCGGAGAAGAAGCGAATGTATTTAAATAAAAATGAAGTAAAACATTTAGATCTGAAGGAATAAATAACGTCATAAATTTCAAATTAAATCTTTATAGAAATGAAAAATAAGAACGATAAATATTGTATCAGCTTGCTACTTGTATTGATAGTATAAGAAATTGTAATTTATCAATATTTTTTTAATGCTGACACAAGAACGAGTTGTCATATTATTTTATAAACTTCATTTAAGATAAATGGCGTCAAATTAAATAAAAAAAAAAACTCAGGTTTTTAAAACAAAACATGTGATAAAAATATATAAGAATATACTTATATTATGTTCATACCTTGTGTTATTGATTTTTCTTTTCATCAGACATATTAATCCCACTATAACCATGGAAACAACAATAGCACCAACTGCAGACAACACAGCATTCATGTAAATGTAAATCATACCCGACTGTCTTGCCTCAGAGGTGGACTCTTTCCCTACGAAAACAAAGCAGTACGATTAGTCCATACATAGATGGGGTTTTACATATTGTTAAAGATGTAAATTATTGTTTGCAACTGTCTTTACCTGGCATTATAATATTTTGCATAGCTAGATCATGAATTTTTTTTTTTAAAAAGATGTCATTAAAGCATTTCAGTTATTGCTATTGTGATTAAAAAAAATTCTGACTTTATTATGTGAAATGATGGTTCTCTGATTCGTGCCGAATATTTGAAAATATTTTATTCGTTTCGTTTACAATTAACGTCTCAGTCCTGCAAAACCCCTCAATTATAATTGCATGTATTTCAATTGTTACTAAGATGGTGCGTGCGTTTTTTTTCAAGTTTTTGTATGCGTAATTTGCATACAAAACAAAGTGAAAAACCTCATTTTTATTGCTAATTTATCTTTAGAAAACATTGTTTAGGCAGAAATAAGCCGGTTCAAGAACTTATATCCTAAGATATACAAGATGGTGGAAGAGAAGTTGATTATGGTAGTCTTTCGAGGTTCTATACATTATGCTACAACATTTAAATAGAAATCAAATGGTCTGAAAATAAATTACAAATAAAAAGTAAGCCATTTTTCAATATTTTTTAAAACAGTCCAGGGAATGTGTTTTAACGAGGATTCCAGTTCGAGTGTGCATGACATGGCATGATTTTTTCATTATCTTTTTGATTTCATGCATTGCTTTTTAGCACACGGGCCAAGCCCGTTTTAACATTAATTTCAATGTAACCATAAATAAAGAAAGGGGTCGAACTCTGACCCAGATAAAAAAAATACCAGCTCGCTTCAAAAGCCTAATAAGTCAATCATATTTATAACACTCCCAATATGCATGTATTTTTCAGACAAGTAATGTCTGACATACACTCATGCCGAATTTCAAGTTGAATGGTCTTAAAATAGCTGCGATACATGTATTCGTCAATATTCTCTCGAAGTCGCCAGTTTATTTTTACTCGGACATTTACCGGTCCAGGGCTCACGATAGGATTTTGCCTATGACAACAGCAGTATTGCAACAAGTCGACAAACATTTGCAATAATCTTTTAAAATCTCACATCAAACGCACGCTTCTTACAACCTTAAATTCCGATAAAATTTCTTAGATACTCTCCAAACAGAACTTTATTCTGCAGCCACATCAACTTCTGACCAGACCGGCCATTGAGATATCTAATGTTAAACCCAATTTTATTGGTTAATATTCCTGATGGTCCAATCAGAATCAGTCTTTCTCGAAGACATCAAAATTGCTGGCCCTGTCAGAGGTCAATGTGGTTGCAGAAAAAAAGTTCAATATGGAGAGTATTTAAGGAATTTTATCGTAGTTTTTGTATGTAAGTAGTGTGTGTTTTTAGGTGCAAATTTATTACTTTCGGTAATTTTACATCGTGTTTTTATCCAAAATTGACATTAAGGTAACATTTATGAGTTGAGAACTTGTTTTGTTATGAGCCTGATAACGTGCAATGCTACAATGTCAAATACACACCATCGTTCATCCATGTTCGTTTCCAAAGCATTATATGAAGTATATAAACATTTGAAAGGTGTTAATTTGTTTATAATTAATGATAAAAGCATTTGGCATCTATAACATAGCATAGCAGTGCAGATGCTAAACATTCTTAAACTGTCAATGTTGTTATTTTTCAATGTAACACTTAGTTATCATATCATATGCTGTGTTCTCTCCCTCAGAGATTAGAACAACGGAAACAACCTACACGTATTTGTACGTCGCATCCGCAATAGGTGCCTTTGTTGCTGTCATGGTAATGATTGGAATCATCTGCCTGGTGAAAAGACAATCCAGATCTAGGTATGAATAGTAACTATTACTGTAAAGTCTCAGTTAACCCTTTCAATAAGATTTTTTTCGTACGTATTTGCAGTCATTCGATGCCACGTACATGTACTTGCGAAGTGATATCTAAAACAAAGAAGGATGAAGGGTTTCTTTCATTATTTGCCCTGAAATTCAAAATATGTTTTAAATTTCAATGCAAATTAAATTACCAAGTTATGTACTTGAAAAATGTTTTCAAAAGGGTATAATTATGGCTTTAAACATATGTAGCATTTATTAGAACAGGGCAAAATTGGACTAAAACTGTACTAGTGCTAACAAAACAGTTGATGCGGATGTGTATTATTGGATTTCTCTGTATATATGATTTATGAAAGCTATGTTTGATAACACAATTTTATTTGTAGGTTCTTATATCAATTCCGCAAAAACGTAACATTGAAAAATCCTATCAAAAGTTATTAAGTTCTCTAATAATTTGTTCATATATAAAACAAAATTCATTAACCGTTTGTCCATATAGCAAAAGGATGCATATATATTAGGACATCGCTAAAATATATTGACATTGTGGACTTTCTTAAGTTCGAGTGAGGCGTTTTGTTTTCAAGTCTTTTCGGAGATATATATTTAACATGCCTATATCTTTTAATTTGTTTTAGATAAGCGTTATACTATATGTCACACATCACAGTGTTAACAATATTATCCACTGGTCAAAGTTATACAAGACTAGTTGGTTTACCTATCGGTTTACTTTCAGAGAATCACATGACGGAACTTCATCAAATACAATAGATAACCAGCACATATCTTACGATAGCCAAGGATATTTGTATCCAGGAACTAAGAATCACTATCATTCAATCGTATCTGTGTATAACATAATTCATGATGAAGATCTAGATGACGAGTCTGTGACATACCCTTACCTAACCCCAATATATGAAGCATGAGTGCATCTGAAGAACTGTAACAGTTACAGGAGGCGGAAGGAATAACAATAACAACATTAATAACTATTTGTAACTTTAGGTTTATACTGAGGAACAGTGGAACAGAACCATATTGACTCAATTTTTATCAAGAATATAAAATGCATGGTTTTTTTTTCAATACATCTTTTTTTCTTATTGTCGTAGTTTATTATATCTTTAAAACTCTGCATTTAAAAGAGAACTATTTTACATTTTCAGACATCTTCACCAAAAAAATACATCTTTCGTAATGTTATAAAAAAGAACATAAGAGATAAACATTGAACTAAAGTTCACTTCTTGAGCAATTTTTTATTATTAGAGGAATAACCCGTAACAAAATACACCTAAAAATTATAATGATATTTCTCTGTTCGTGCACAGATGAAAAAAAATCTTTGTTTTCTCCATTTCAGTTATTCAGAGCGCCTAGTATTTGATATATGTCATTCATGTTTTTGTTTTGTTAACTTTAGTATCAACTTTTCATTTGTGAAAATTTATATCATCAGAAGAAGCCTTTACCAATTTAGATCTTATACCCCTACAATAAACAAACAGAATTCAAATGTACAACTATAGAATTATAAGTACATAGTTAAATACCAGTTTACAAACTCTGCATTAAACCTTTTTCTTTTTATTTATTAGTAAGTTAATAAATATACATTTAACAAACATATTCTGATAAGTGGGAGAGAAATCCAAATGATCTGACATAACTCTCTGTAGACAGATTGATAATGTCATTTTATTATTTTCTATCAAAGCATGGGAATATATATATATATATATATATATATATATATATATATATATATATATATATATATATATATATATATATATATATATATATATATATATATATATATATATATATATATATATGTTCTGGATTTAACTCGAAAAAAAAAAGCCGATAAAAACTGTGAAAATGCTCAATGGTGGAAATAATAAGTAAAAAGTTATTTTGATATTATTTTTGTATAACTCTTACACATTCTGTGGGGGTTTTGTTAACTTTGGTTTTGGACAAAAACAAAACGAAAGAAAGTAATATATCTGTAAAAAGTTTGTCAAAAGAATAAACAACTTCATCTGACATTTATGGATTTTATAACTGTAAAGGAAGAGACATGCGGCAAAAAATAAGAAAACTTCGCGGAACAAACTTATGATTTTTGACCAAATGTTAACAAATTAGACGTTAAGTTCTATAGTGTCAAATTAAATTGTATGGTTAAGAGCACAACAGAAAAAAAAGTGATATAAAGATTTGACTTTCTGTTAATTGAACGCATGTGTCTCCTTGACATCGTGTTTTCAACGTTACCGTGCGCTGTGGTGACAAAACATATTGATTTTAAAATCGGGTAACTAAAATACCTTTTCATTAAATGGAATGAAACTTCGTATATCAATTAAATATGTTTTGTTGCATAACATTATCTGTAAGTTATGACTATATATATACACCAATTATATGTAAAAATTATTTAAATGTTATTTGCAATAAAATTAAAACACATGATTGCAATAAATGTTGTTTATTAATTTGATCAAGGAGAAAATATGTCGGTGGTATATTGAAAAGGAAGAATATTAGATAAAGACATATACTCTGCGATGGTTAGTTTGAAAATCTAAGTGGATATCTTTAAGAAAAACTGCACCAACTTATTAGAGGTGTTAAATAATAATAATAATATTCAAAACATTAAAACTACTAATATTGATTATATCTTGATTGAAACAAAGCCTTGAGTAGATGTATCAAAAATTAAAACTGACATACTAAGCATTATTTAGAATATTTAATTTAAAAAGCAAGCACTGAATAACTTTATGCAGAGGTTTACATATCATTTTCCAAGTCTGCATTTCGGTTGCTATGATTATGCAAATGAAAATACGTTATACTTTTACATTGTATTTGTACCCGGTCAACACTTCCTGTGCAGGACTTCTAGATTAGCTATCAATCAAGACATAGAATTCTATAATCATTACTACATTGTATTTTGTTTTAAAGCCAAACCAAGTATTTTATTCTTAAATTTGCCTTTTTTTCTCCCTTATACTGTTTGATAAAGAAATGTGTACTCCCTAAATACGGTAATTAAAAAGTGTCTGTTTTGCTTTAACTAACTGAATAACAATATGAAATAGCATTTTGAGCATTTCGCGTTGTTTCCAAATGATTTATAATTATAGCTGGATATAAAATGATAAGATTTGAAAACTATTTTGGCTTTAGTCATTATAACTTTTGTATGAAAAAGTCCAACATTTATTCTTTTAGACATTCTAAATAGTCAAAGTGTACAAAACAAAGTAAATCCGCTTCTCTCCCGTATTTTCGGGTGTTTCTTTCTCTATTTTAAAAATGTTTTAACCAAGTTCATATTTCAATTGTTGTAAACCGGGTCATTTTCTATATTGGAAAATGCCTTTTTCATCGACCTTTTTCTTTCAATAGTAATCACATTTTTATTCTAATACAACAAGGTATGGGTTCCTTGGTTCGTTATACCCATCATGCATTGTATCATAGACAGGATCTATGGTATGGTAATGTTCCTCTTCAGCACTGATATATCTATGACTCTCTAACGTAGATGTAGTGTCATGTCTTGTGTTCGAGGAGGGTGTTTTAGCCGTTTTTCTGAACGAATATTATAGAAAACTAAATCAACAACAAAGTATCAGAAAATATGTTGGAATATTTGTTGTGAGCACACAGGTAGTATATCGGAGAAGAAGCGAATGTATTTAAATAAAAATGAAGTAAAACATTTAGATCTGAAGGAATAAATAACGTCATAAATTTCAAATTAAATCTTTATAGAAATGAAAAATAAGAACGATAAATATTATTGTATCAGCTTGCTACTTATATTGATAGTATAAGAAATTGTAATTTATCAATATTTTTTTAATGCTGACACAAGAACGAGTTGTCATATTTTTTGATAAACTTCATTTAAGATAAATGGCGTCAAACTAAATAAAAAAAAATACTCATGTTTTTAAAACAAAACATGTGAAAAAAATATAGAAAAATATACTTATATTATGTTCATACCTTGTGTTATTGATTTTTCTTTTCATCAGACATATTAATCCCACTATAACCATGGAAACAACAATAGCACCAACTGCAGACAACACAGCATTCATGTAAATGTAAATCATACCCGACTGTCTTGCCTCAGAGGTGGACTCTTTCCCTACGAAAACAAAGCAGTACGATTAGTCCATACATAGATGGGGTTTTACATATTGTTAAAGATGTAAATTATTGTTTGCAACTGTCTTTACCTGGCATTATAATATTTTGCATAGCTAGATCATGAATTTTTTTTTTTAAAAAGATGTCATTAAAGCATTTCAGTTATTGCTATTGTGATTAAAAAAAATTCTGACTTTATTATGTGAAATGATGGTTCTCTGATTCGTGCCGAATATTTGAAAATATGTTATTCGTTTCGTTTACAATTAACGTCTCAGTCCTGCAAAACCCCTCAATTATAATTGCATGTATTTCAATTGTTACTAAGATGGTGCGTGCGGTTTTTTTTAAGTTTTTGTATGCGTAATTTGCATACAAAACAAAGTGAAAAACCTCATTTTTATTGCTAATTTATCTTTAGAAAACATTGTTTAGGCAGAAATAAGCCGGGTCAAGAACTTATATCCTAAGACATACAAGATGGTGGAAGAGAAGTTGATTATGGTAGTCTTTTGAAGTTCTATACATTATGCTACAACATTTAAATAGAAATCAAATGGTCTGAAAATAAATTACAAATAAAATGTAAGCCATTTTTCAATATTTTTTAAAACAGTCCAGGGAATGTGTTTTAACGAGGATTCCAGTTCGAGTGTGCATGACATGGCATGATTTTTTTTCATTATCTTTTTGATTTCATGCATTGCTTTTTAGCACACGGGCCAAGCCCGTTTTAACATTAATTTCAATGTAACCATAAATAAAGAAAGGGGTCGAACTCTGACCCAGATAAAAAAAAATACCAGCTCGCTTCAAAAGCCTAATAAGTCAATCATATTTATAACACTCCCAATATGCATGTATTTTTCAGACAAGTAATGTCTTACATACACTCATGCCGAATTTCAAGTTGAATGGTCTTAAAATAGCTGAGATACATGTATTCGTCAATATTCTCTCGAAGTCGCCAGTTTATTTTTACTCGGACATTTACCGGTCCAGGGCTCACGATAGGATTTTGCCTATGACAACAGCAGTATTGCAACAAGTCGAGAAACATTTGCAATAATCTTTTAAAATCTCACATCAAACGCACGCTTCTTACAACCTTAAATTCCGATAAAATTTCTTAGATACTCTCCAAACAGAACTTTATTCTGCAGCCACATCAACTTCTGACCAGATCGGCCATTGAGATATCTAATGTTAAACCCAATTTTATTGGTTAATATTCCTGATGGTCCAATCAGAATCAGTCTTTCTCGAAGACATCAAAATTGCTGGCCCTGTCAGAGGTCAATGTGGCTGCAGAAAAAAAGTTCAATATGGAGAGTATTTAAGGAATTTTATCGTAGTTTTTGTATGTAAGTAGTGTGTGTTTTTAGGTGCAAATTTATTACTTTCGGTAATTTTACATCGTGTTTTTATCCAAAATTGACATTAAGGTAACATTTATGAGTTGAGAACTTGTTTTGTTATGAGCCTGATAACGTGGAATGCTACAATGTCAAATACACACCATCGTTCATCCATGTTCGTTTCCAAAGCATTATATGAAGTATATAAACATTTGAAAGGTGTTAATTTGTTTATAATTAACGATAAAATCATTTGGCATCCATAACATAGCATAGCAGTGCAGATGCTAAACATTCTTAAACTGTCAATGTTGTTATTTTACAATGTAACACTTAGTTATCATATCATATGCTGTGTTCTCTCCCTCAGAGATTAGAAAAACAGACATAACCTACATGTATTTGTACGTCGCATCCGCAATAGGTGCCTTTGTTGCTGTCATGGTAACGATTGGAATCATCTGCCTGGTGAAAAGACAATCCAGATCTAGGTATGTAAAGTAACTATTACTGTAAAGTCTCAGTTAACCCTTTCAATAAGATTTTTTTCGTACGTATTCGCAGTCATTCGATGCTACGTATACATGTACTTGCGAAGTGATATCTAAAACAAAGAAGGATGAAGGGTTTCTTTCATTATTTGCCCTGAAATTCAAAATATGTTTTAAATTTCAATGCAAATTAAATTACCAAGTTATGTACTTGAAATATGTTTTCAAAAGGGTATAATTGTGGCTTTAACCATATGTAGTATTTATTAGAACAGGGCAAAATTGGACTAAAACTGTACTAGTGCTAACAAAACAGTTGATGCGGATGTGTATTATTGGATTTCTCTGTATATATGATTTATGAAAGCTATGTTTGATAACACAATTTTATTTGTAGGTTCTTATATCAATTCCGCAAAAACGTAACATTGAAAAATCCTATCAAAAGTTATTAAGTTCTCTAATAATTTGTTCATATTTAAAACAAAATTCATTAAGCGTTTTGTCCATATAGCAAAAGAATGCATATATAATAGGACATCGCTAAAATATATTGACATTGTGGACTTTCTTAAGTTCGAGTGAGTCGTTTTGTTTTCAAGTCTTTTCTGAGATATATATTAAAAATTCCTATATCTTTTAATTTATTTTATATAAGCGTTATACTATATGTCACACGTCACAGTGTTCACAATATTATCTACTGGTCAAAGTCATACAAGACTAGTTGGTTTACCTATCGGTTTACTTTCAGAGAATCACATGACAGAACTTCATCAAA
Source organism: Magallana gigas (assembly GCF_963853765.1). NCBI lineage: Eukaryota > Metazoa > Mollusca > Bivalvia > Ostreida > Ostreidae > Magallana > Magallana gigas. Next base: position 7,985,076 of record NC_088862.1, on the reverse strand, counting down.
TACAATAGATAACCAGCACATATCTTACGATAGCCAAGGATATTTGTATCCAGGAACTAAGAATCACTATCATTCAATCGTATCTGTGTATAACATAATTCATGATGAAGATCTAGATGACGAGTCTGTGACAAACCCTTACCTTACCCCAATATATGAAGCATGAGTGCATCTGAAGAATTGTAACACTTACAGGAGGCGGAAGGAATAACAATAACAACATTAATAACTATGTTTAACTGTGGGTTTATACTAAGCAACAGTGGAACAGAACCATATTGACTCAATTTTTATCCAGAATATGAAATGCATGGGGTTTTTTTTCAATATATCTTTTTCCCTTATTGTCGTAGATTATTATATCTTTAAAACTCTGCATTTAAAAGGGAAATATTTTACATTTTCAGACATCTTCATCAAAAAAGTATATCTTTCGTAATGTTATAAAAAAGAACATAAGAGATAAACATTGAACAAAAGTCCACTTCTCGAGCAATGATTTTTTTTTTATTAGAGGAATAACCCGTAACAAAATACACCTTAAAATTATAATGATATGTCTCTTTTCGTGCACAGATGAAAAAAACCTTTGTTTTCTCTATTTCAGTTATTCAGAGCGCCTAGTATTTGATATATGTCATTAATGTTTTTGTTTTGTTAACTTTAGTATCAGTTTTTGATTTGTGAAAATTTATATCAGAAGAAGAAGCCTTTACCAATTTAGATCTTATACCCCTACAATAAACAAACAGCATTCAAATGTACAACCATAGAATTATAAGTACATAGTTGAATACCAATTTACAAACTCTGCATTAAACCTTTTTTCTTTTTATTTATTAGTAAGTTAATAAATATACATTTAACAAACAAACATATTCTGATAAGTGGGAGAGAAATCCAAATGATTTGACATAACTCTCTGCAGACAGATTGATAATGTCATTTTATTGTTTTCTATCAAAACATGATAATATATATATATATATATATATATATATATATATATATATATATATATATATATATATATATATATATATATATATATATAATGGATTTAACTCGGAAAAAAAGCTGATAAAAACTGTGAAAATGCTCAATGGTGGAAAAAAAAAGTAAAAAGTTATTTTCATATTATTTGTGTATAACTCTTACACATTCTGGGGGGGTTTTGTTAACTTTGGTTTTGGACAAAAACAAAACGAAAGAGAGTAAAATATCTGTAAAAAGTTTGTCAAAAGAATAAACAACTTCATCTGACATTTAGGGATTTTATAACTGTAAAGGAAGAGACATGCGGCAAAAAATAAGTAAACTTCGCGGAACAAACATATGTTTTTTGACCAAATGTGAAAAAATTAGACGTTAGGTTATATAGTGTCAAATTAAATTGTATGGTGAAGAGCACAACTGAAAAAAGTGATATAAGGATTTGACTTTCTGTTAATTGAACGCATGTGTCTCCTTGACATCGTGTTTTCAACGTTACCGTGCGCTGTGGTGACAAAACATATTGATTTTAAAATCGGGTAACTAAAATACCTTTTCATTAAATGGAATGAAACTTCGTATATCAATTAAATATGTTTTGTTGCATAACATTATCTGTAAGTTATGACTATATATATACACCAATTACATGTAAAAATTATTTAAATGTTATTTGCAATAAAATTAAAACACATGATTGCAATAAATATTGTTTATTAAATTGATCAAAGGAGAAAATATGTAGGTGGTATATTGAAAAGGAAGAATATTAGATAAAGACATATACTCTGCGATGGTTAGTTTGAAAATCTAAGAGGATATCTTTAAGAAAAACTGCACCAACTTATTAGAGGTGTTAATTAATAATAATAATATTCAAAACATTAAAACTACTAATATTGATTATATCTTGATTGAAACAAAGCCTTGAGTAGATGTATCAAAAAATAAAACTGACATACTAAGCATTATTTAGAAAATTTAATTTAAAAAGCAAGCACTGATAACCTTTATGCAGATGTTTACATATCATTTTCCAAGTCTGCATTTCGGTTGCTATGATTATGCAACTGAAAATACGCATATACTTGTACATTGTACTTGTAACCGGTCAACACTTCCTGTGCAGGACTTCTAGATTAGCTATCAATCAAGACATAGAATTTCTATAATCATTACTACATTGTATTTTGTTTTAAAGCCAAACCAAGTATTCTATTCTTAAATTTGCCTTTTTTTTCTCCCTTATATTGTTTGATAAAGAAATGTGTACTCCCTAAATACGGTAATTAAAAAGTGTCTGTTTTGCTTTAACTAACTGAATAACAATATGAAATAGCATTTTGAGCATTTCGCGTTGTTTCCAAATGATTTATAATTATAGCTGGATATAAAATGATAAGATTTGAAAACTATTTTGGCTTTAGTCATTTATAACTTTTGTATGAAAAAGTCCAACATTTATTCTTTTAGACATTCTTAATAGTCAAAGTGTACAAAACAAAATAAATCCGCTTCTCTCCCGTATTTTAGGGTGTTTCTTTCTCTATTTTAAAAATGTTTTAAACAAGTTCATGTTTCAATTGTTGTAAACCGGGTCATTTTCTATATTGGAAAATGCCTTTTTCATCGACCTTTTTCTTTCAATAGTAATCACATTTTTATTCTAATACAACAAGGTATGGGTTCCTTGGTTCGTTATACCCATCATGCATTGTATCATAGACAGGATCTATGGTATGGTAATGTTCCTCTTCAGCACTGATATATCCATGACTCTCGAACGTAGATGTGGTATCATGTCTTGTGTTCGAGGAGGGTGTTTTAGCCGTTTTTCTGAACGAATATTATAGAAAACTAAATCATCAACAAAGTATCAGAAAATATGTTGGAATATTTGTTGTGAGCACACAGGTAGTATATCGGAGAAGAAGCGAATGTATTTAAATAAAAATGAAGCTAAACATTTAGATCCGAAGGAATAAATAACGTCATACATTTCAAATTAAATCTTTATAGAAATGAAAAATAAGAATGATAAATATTATTGTATCAGCATGCTACTTGTATTGATAGTATACGAAATTGTAATTTATCAATATTTTTTTAATGCTGACACAAGAACGAGCTGTCATATTTTTTGATAAACTTCATTTAAGATAAATGGCGTCAAACTAAATAAAAAAAAAATACTCAGGTTTTTAAAACAAAACATGTGATAAAAATATAGAAGAATATACTTATATTATGTTCAAACCTTGTGTTATTGATTTTTCTTTTCATCAGACATGTAAATCCCACTATAACCATGGAAACAACAATAGCACCAACTGCAGACAACACAGCATTCATGTAAATGTAAATCATACCCGACTGTCTTGCCTCAGAGGTGGACTCTTTCCCTACGAAAACAAAGCAGTACGATTAGTCCATACATAGATGGGGTTTTACATATTGTTAAAGATGTAAATTATTGTTGCAACTGTCTTTACCTGGCATTATAATATTTTCCATAACTAGATGATGAATTTTTTTTTTAAAAAGATGTCATTAAAGCATTTCAGTTATTGCTATTGTGATTAAAGAAAAATCTGACTTTATTATGTGAAATGATGGTTCTCTGATTCGTGCCGAATATTTGAAAATATGTTATTCGTTTCGTTTACAATTAACGTCTCAGTCCTGCAAAACCCCTCAATTATAATTGCATGTATTTCAATTGTTACTAAGATGGTGCGTGCGGTTTTTTTTAATATTTCGCACACCTTTCTCATTTACACAAAGTATATTTTCCCAACAATTTGTTCTGACATAAGTAAAGTTGAGATTTCATGCAGCTTTTTTGTTTGTTTGTATGTATATATTTGTCCCTTTGGTGAGAGAGAGAGCGTGAAAGAGGGAATGATAAAATGACAAAATCAAATACTAATTAAAAAGACATCGAGATGTTTTTTGTATGCAAAACAATAACACTTTATTTAAATCTATTAAAGTTTGTTCCCCAATACTGTAAAAGCACTTACTCTAAAAATCAATACATAAGTACACGGACCATATGTTTGACAATATTTGTTGTGGAAATGATACCTTTACAAATTTTGTCTGTTGAAGGTATCCACTGCCCGTCAGATCCACATGAAACAGTTCTGTTGATAACTAGTTGAAATCCAGTTTTACAATTGACGTAACATGACTGTCCGGGGTAGGGAAGGCAATCAGTAAAATTCAAATTCCGCTGCAGAGTTTGACATCGAACCACTTTAAAATTATAAATATAAAAAAAGTCAATGCCTAAACTTTTCGGACTTTGTTGCTTGCAAACGGACTTATTTGTATTTTAAAGTTGTTTTTTTTATATGACTTTGATATTTCACTATTATGTATTTAGAACATAACTAACCTCCTTCACATGTTACTTGATCTGATTGGAGATTAACATTGTCTTGACAACCGCATGTTCTTCCAGTTGGAGTTGGAAAACAGAACGTACTGCATAATCCATTTTTGATAGAACAGTTTGAACTTACTACAAAAAAAATGTGTAATAACCTAAATTTCAGCCGTGATCCAATTGTTAATCATGTTGATCATCACAAATTCAATCAAACTATTTGAGGCTAAACTTTATGAAGTCCCACGTGAGTTTTTAATAGAAAACAATTACAATTTGAAAACGACGACGTGATAACGTAATAGTGATAACGAGCTTTGACATTTATCTTACTTCTTTTTGTCATCTATGTTGTGTCTGTCCCAAATTTTGTTTTTAATATCAATCAAGAATTAAAATCTTGATGTCATGTAAAGTAACACAAGATATAATTCTAATACTGCATTAATTTAAGTAGTTTAGAAATTCGTTTTTTGAATCATACATAATTGGGAAAAAGTATCAGGGTGGTTTTGAAAAAAAAACCCTGTGATTTTCGTTTGTTTTTTGTTCGTTTTTTATTAAAAATATTTTTTTCACGTACTTGTTTAAGATGTATGACACTTCCAGGAACACAGAAAACAGCATTAAATATTACAATTTGCTTCAGTAACTACATATAAAGTACGAATGTATTTCATAATTTACCGTCTCGTATCTCATCTGCATATACATCTAAGCTGTCAAGTCGTCCAAACTCTGGATGATCTGACATAAATTGAACTGTTGATCCCGTTATCTTATCAATTTTAGTGATACTTCTGTAAAACAAAAACATTGCTGTTTGTTCACAGGTCACCATCTATTTATAATTTTTTTCCCATCTTTGTCATATTTACTTTTTTTAAAGAATTATCTTTTATGTTTTTCTTTCTGTATTCTTTAATATATTATGCTTGTAGAAAAATGAACTCACTGTCGATTCCATGCAGTGTAGAATAGGTACATTCCTTGAATCACAATATCATTGATAAAAGCGTCACTGTCAGATGCCAGAACATGACGATTTTCACCATTAAAGTCTGAGAACTCGATGCGATTTAAAAACCCATCCGTCCAAAACAACCGGCTTGCTAAAATGATACAACGTTCAGCAGTAAGCAAGATAAATAAAAGAAAATAGTTATTGAAGTTGAAAAAAGTATTTCCTGATGGTGTGCAAACTTTACCTGAACAATCCGCAGTTAAGCCATTTGGCATTTCTATTCCTCTTGTTGCAATGTAGCTTGGGGTTGTTCCGTCCATAATTGCTCTACCAATTTTAGCCTTGTTTCCAATTTCCGTCCAAAAGAAATATCTAAAGCAAATCAAGAGATTTGTTTACAAAATAAGTGAATGAATTTGTTAATGCATTTGCAGTATTCAACGTCTGACATGTAATTAAACAACTAGTGCACTTTATATAAAGAATTACCCTTTTGAAGAACAGAGAGTTATATCATGTGGGATGCCAATGTTGTTAAGTAGAGTCTTGTGGATTGCTGTGGCTCTGTGAACTGCTCCAATGTAACTCTGAGATGCAGTCGGTCCTACAGCAGTGTAGTACAGATTCCCCGTAGAGTAATCGATGTCTAGACTTGCAGCGTAAGCAAAGCCTGAAAATTCAAACTTAATCGACTAGTGATAATAACATTGAGATTAAACTATACAAAACTCTGAAAACAGATGAAAGAAATATTGTTTAAACGTGGATATAAAGCTAGAAGGAAATAAAAAAAACCAAAAATTCTAAGTGAAGCGAAATTAACAAAATGTAATCAAATTGATGTATATCAAAATCCTACAAAGACAGAAAAATCAGATTTTGAATCGGAATTACCTTCAGGATTCATGAAAGTCAACACCACATTTAACTTTTATACCTGGTGTGTAGAATACTTCTGTATCTCTTCCGTGTAACGCTGTTGAAGTTATTGTTTTTGTCGAATTATCAGAAAAGAAGAGTTTCATCGTCGACTTATCAAATGCTAATCCTGTTGCTTTATTTACTGATAGCGGTAGTTTTACTACGGTTCCGTTCTGAAGATCAATTAGTAGAATTCGTCCATGGGAGAAGTCGGTTACTAATATAAAGTTTGATGAAAATAAATCTATAAGGCAAAAAATAGAATTAATTAAAATTTATTGTTTTGGGGACAAAATAGAATACAAATACTTAGTAATTTACAATATTTTTTCTTAATTCGAACTAAAGCGTTTTTTTATTATTCTTAGTCACTTATTCGTTTGATTTAAATTTCAAAGAAAATTTTCTACAGCACACCCAAAAAAATCATTATCACATAAATACATTTTTGTATAGCAATAAATAAATAATAAAAGATATAATCCAAAGACAAACAACCAAATCAATATAAACAGGTGCCATTCATTTGACTGAAACGTGACTGAATGGTCTAGAAAGTCGACTTAATGGCAGAACTATGCAATTTTGCTAATTTCCATTTCCTTTCGGTCACATTCAGACCTGATGGTTAATTGTTGACCACACAGCCTCCTTAAATGTTTCAAGTACGTGTAAGACCCGCATACATGTACGTTGTAGTGCAGTGTTATATATAGCATACATTGCTTACCGCTGTCACAGCTCTGATCAGGTTGAAGTTTTAGGCCGATATCGCACTCACATCTACGACCATTTTCTACTGAAAGGCAGATTTCTTCGCATCCTCCATTTAGAATATGACAGGTACCTGCATTCATTCAAACATTTGCTAAAATGTCTTCGTTGCAATAAACAAAAGGCACCAGTAATAGGTTAGGGCCACAAATAAAACAATATAGAATTTACAATATATAAGGATTATCATAGTAATCTCAGAAATTGTAGCATTGTAGGTTATAAGAAGATTTTTAAACATTTTCCCTTGATATTTCTATGTTAGACTTTAAATCCATCTACGGGCCCCAGTATTAGTCCAACGGTCATGGATTTCAAAATTTAGAATCTTTTTTATACAGACAAGCTTTGGTTTTCACTATTGGTATTTCTAGTGCAATGCTTCTTGAGAAGAATTTTTTTGAAGACATGCGCCCTATTTTCACCGTTTCGCAAATATATCCTTTTTAAAATGGGTTTACCATTTATTTTAACGTTTTAGAATCTCCTTCCCATAAGAATGGTTACTACTAAGTTTGGTTAAATCTAGCCCAATAGTTCAGAAGTAAAAAATGTGAAAAGTTTACTGACGGACAAACAACGAGTGATCAGAAAAGCTCACTTGAACTTTGGTTCTAGTGACCTAAAAAGTAACAAATGTCTCAATCATTTTACCCTTATACTTGTTGTATGACACTTACATTATAAAAAGTTACAGTCCTTTATACAGAATTTAACAGAAATACGAACAAAAGATAAATGATAAAAAATGAATTCATTAATTATAACATAAATATATATATATATATATATATATATATATATATATATATATATATATATATATATATATATATATATATATATATATATATATATATATATATATATATATATATATAAATTCCCACTTATATCTGTATATTGATATATTGTGCTTGTGCTTGTATATGTATGCTTTTGCATTGAATGACTAGTGATTTATTATCTTTATTAAATATTAAAAAAGAAAGTATGCATATGTTACAATCTACAATTTTTAGCGATGTGTATGTATTTAAAATTGATCATTTTAATATGTTAAATCGTTAAACCTCTTTTGTCATCTTGCAAAGAAGAATCAAATACAGCAGCATCTCTCGGGTTTTGTAATGTCGGTAATGTATACTCCGCTTGAAAGGTATTGGCAATATGGAAGTGAAGATCATCCTCATTTATCCAAACAAAGTACCCCTACAATAAAGAAGATGATATCATAAGCACATGATGAATCTCTGCCATTCAGTTAACCGAAATGTGACTGAATGTTAAAATTCAGTTGACTAAATGGCAGAGTTTCATCCTGTAAAAGTAATATAAGGCAGGGAAATATGTTCACTTGATGTTTAGAGAATGCATACGACGTCATTAAAACACCTTGTATGCGAAGATCTTTTTTGCTCCTTTTGTGTTGATGTGGCTTTTGATATCAGAACCGTTTGTCTTTGAGCTTTTAATAAATGTGTGCTCCAGCCAGTAGAGCCTAGAATGGAAAAGCATACCAGTAATACAGCCAATTTAATAATTGTTAAAACAAATATTAATGCATAAAAAACTACGCAAGCCATCAAACATGTTAACCTTTGACTAGTGACGTCATATTGTAAAGATCTCGGAGAATTTAGGTTTGCTGCCGATATCAAAACTTTTGGCGCATTCCTGGTCCATGATCCACGAACAATCGACTTCTCGGGGGCCCCAACAATCCAATATAGTTCACTAAAAAAGGACTTTTAATTACGACTAGTAAGTGCAAACATGTACGTTAGATTGTTTTAGCTGATTTCACTACTTTTTTGAAGTTGAACATCTTATATTGAATTATCTATACGTCCGTAGTGATGATACAAATCGATTCAACCAACCGAAACACCAATGTCTTACCAATTAAGGAATAAAAGGTCTGGCCCCTCCAATATTCAAAAATGACCAATAATATTATATTGGCGTAATAGCAATTACTATTGTATGATATCAAGAAAAAGCGAAAGCTCCCTTTAATCAGGGACCAGGAGACTCGTACACGCAATTACAAACCGAAGACGATCAAAATTAAGAGGGATCTCAATAAACATTCCCGCGCTCATTTGTTACGTAATTAAGATCTCGGGAAAATGGGACTCGCTCCTTACGTTAGGGGCCAAAATACTTGTAAAATCAATTTCAAATAATCTTAAAAAACTCATTATTTTGTATTTTAATATTAGAGCAAATTATTTATTGCACACTAACTATCTCACAAAATTAGTGCCATGCCTATTTATAATGTAATTAGTTATTTTTAGGGATCAAATTCCTCAAACCTGGGCCAAAAGACTCGTAAATTCTATTACAAGTGACTTACAAACGAACAATATTTTGTAATGCATTAAAGAAGCCCAGTTGTTGATCATAAGAAAACTTGTTTGATAAAATCATTGTCACGCCCATTTTTGATATAGTTAAATATATTTTTTCATCATCTGCTAGTTATAGTTATTCTGAAATTTTATCGATATTCTGTGATATCATTTGCAAAAAAACAAACGGAAGACATTTTCGTTATTCTACCTAGTTAAACTAAATTTTACACAAGTCATGTACACATGGTAAGCAATTTAGAAAAAAAGCTATAAATACGTACTAAGAATATCCTTCTTGAGGTTTTGTTTACTTTGTAGGGGAAAATCGCTCGTAACCAATTACAGTATTTATAAATCCAAGTGAAATATAGTGTTTAATGTAACATATTATGCAATAACCTGTAACGCAACCTTCGGTTATTTAATCGCAATTTATATAAAATAATGTTAGAAACTGAAACTGTGGATGCAGAGCAATAGTGAAGATTATAAAAAGGTTGAGGAGATTGACTTCGTACCCCATTCGAGAATATTCACTATAGTAATGGTATATGTGATCAAGTATTGACTGGAAAAGGAGATAAAAGCGAATTCTATGTCATTGCTCAAATTTATAACGGAAAAGACCTATTCTGACCTAACAAGCCAGATATGCGTCTTGTCAAGACCCTTTCATAGAGATAAATATTCGAAACATAATCTTTACTTATTTCTATATATGTGTTGAAACAAGTCTACACATATACATGTATGTATTTATAAATTACTTAATGTCTAAAAATTGCACGAGCAAGAAATACCAAATAGTTTTAAGTAATTGTGAAAAGATGTTCGTCTTTTAAAGTGATACGTTAATTCTGCTCCTTACCCAGTATATGGATCCATGGTTAAAGATTCGGGGTTTTGAAGGCTAGAATATATGGTATCTGTGATCTGCGAGTTGACTGAGAAAGACCGTATGCTTGACCGCCTTGGCTCTATCCATCCAAGGAGATTTGCTATCCAGTCAAAAATCAAATCTGTATGAAACAGTTGTTAACATGTTAGATTTCTCTATCCCAATGCAATACGATGCATAGCACAAGGAAATGTTTTTAAAAAGATGTAAAATAGAGAGAAGAGTTAATTAGAGTTATAGTCAAGGAGGCTCATCACACCAATATTTTATATCATTAATTCATAAAGAATATGTTTAAGTGTTACAATCGTACCATTAAATACATTTTAAGCTATTAAGCATTTTTGCTGAGGTATTATAAAAGTCTCTACATTCTGATTTTTTATAAAAAAAAAAAAAAAATATATCAAATAATATTGGTTTTCGTAGCATTTTAACCATGTTCAAATACAAACAGAATTCAATTATTCAATATAAAAAGAAATTTGTTTTATTTACGTTTGTGAATTGGGTTAACGTGCTGGTATTTGATATCATCTAACTCAAAATAAAGTGTGTAATTAATAAATAAGTGTTAAGTTTTTGTTTTGATAAAGCATATTCATTGTTTATTTCAATTTTTGAAAATTCTTCCAAAATATTAGCTTTAACCTCAGGATTCTTTGATATTTAATAAAAAAAAGATATGAAATATGCAGGACTAACATTTCAAATTTGTACATTTAGTCTATATGTCTATGAATGGTTATATCACATTATGCTAAAACTCGATCTTACAAAGTATGATACAGAAGAACAAATAAAGTGTAAAAAAGAAAATTCTTAAAATACAATAGAGAGGTCATGTAGATACTTTGATTGTAAAAGCATTTTTCAGAATAGAGATTTGATACACCCAATACATGATATATTGTTGAGTCGAACTACCATAAAAGATTTCTTGTTATAGAAAAAATGTAAATATTACCTGTTGAAGCCGAAATCGAGATTAAAGTGATAAGTTGATTTGATCTGATGTTATATTTTTTTAACGAATTGCTTTTGCCATCCACGAAGTAAATGATGTCTAAATTTGAATCAAGAGCCATCGACTCAATAATGGTACCGGGTATGTATTTAATGATGTTATCTTGCACCTTCTGGCCGTTTGCAATTATTTCATGCATGACAAACATTGAGGCGTTGCTAACGATGAAGCCCTTTTCATAAAAGATGGAGGCATCTGAAAAAAAACCCATAATACATGCCAATGCAAATTATATACGAATGTTCACAAAGTAAAATATAATTACAGAAAACACAGATGGTGTCGAATCAAAAGACGAAGCCCTATCATTTAGCAAAGTAAAATATGAGTAAAAATGACAAACCGGCTGATTTTAATCAGATTGAATACGCAAAAAAAAACAACATTAAAATTAAAAAAACCCACCTGTACAGGTTTTGTTATCACTATTGAGATCAAAACCTTCTGAGCACAAACATTTAGGTCCTGATTTCGTGTTGACACACATGTGCTGACAGTTTAGCGTTGAACATGGATCTGTAAATGGTAAACATTGCAAACAATATTTGTTTCCTAAGAAAGGAACAACTTTCGACTTGCATCTAAAGCAGTCAAGTGTTCATATGCATATTCAAATCAGTTCACAAGCTCAGTTTTCAATGTTTTTTAAACAATATTTTCAATAAAGTAAATGTCTTACCGTTAAAGGTAACTGGGGGCTCGTTGTCATACACAGTTATTGCATAAGGTTGTAAGGTAGGAAGTTTTCGTGAGTAAAGAAGATACCCAGATGTTGTATTTACTCCGAACATCAAATTAGTCGAAGAACTAACAGCATGCAGGGTATTCTCATAAAATAAAATTTAAAATACGAATCAGTTTTATACAATTGTTATTTAAGAATAAGTCAAAAACAAAAACTAAAGCAATTGTCAATCCTAATTGTTCAAAGCTGGGTAAGTAATTTTGAATGAACGATAAATTTTGCAAGATTTTTTTTTTTGGTATTTAAAGGTTTTGGGTTTTTTCCAAGAATTTAAGACATTTTTTTATCACTAACATATTTGTGAATATTAAATTACTATCGATTTAAACATGTGTTTGACACATTGTTACATTAAATTTAATGGTTAATAGACATCCGTTGTTAGATACTTTGATCCTCAATATCTAGGAGGTACCTGGTGGTAAGTTAAGCCTGACACTAACACATCGTTCAAGCGTCTTATCACTCTTCTGTTTGACCCATCGTAATTACAGCCCTCCAAGGTGAGTCTACTTGAATCTGCCCAGTAGAGTTTATTGTTTGCTGTGTCTACAGTTAGGGACGAAACTTTTGACAGTCCTTTGTATACAATGCTCACTCTGTTTTGACCGTCTAAGAAAGCTTTCTCGATCCGTGCATTGTGATCATTGTCAGAAAAAAATATTAATCTGAGAACAAAAAAAATCTCATTACTTTTTTTTTAAAATTTGCAATTAAATATCAACATGATTTTGTGTGCTGTAATAGATCGTTACCCATCCTCTGGATCCACAGCCAGCCCTTCGGGTAGAACCAAGTCCTTGTGAATTATGACTTTATATATCGTGTTCTTGAAACTGTACGCTGGTTTCATAGCAATCCATTTTAGCAAGGAATCGCACCAATACATATTGTTTGATACAAAGTCAAATGCGATCTGTCCATATGCTATAGATCTACCTCTGTACTCAGTTGGCAATTCTATCACAGAGTTTTGCAAAATAGAAATATTCTTGAAAATATAAATACCATTCATAATGGCTGCAAAAACTACCGAGTTCTTTGGATCAGATGCCAAACTGAAGATTAAAGGGATTTCCGGTGTAAATTTAAGTGTAAAATTATCAAAAGAACTCGCAGAATTGTTTGGTATTTCCTTGATGGAAATGAAGGACGGAGGTTTCAACGCTCCAATAATTAAAGCTTTGTCCCCGGGAATTCCTTGAACTACAAATGAAAAAAAATTAAACTTGCATATTTTTGTTATTTTAGAGTATGGGAGTATTGAATGATATCAAATTTGCCTTTTTCATTTTGTATTTGAACATATTTATGTTATTTCGATATTTCTGTTTCTGCCATCAATATTATCTTATCTCACTCGCTAAGCAAAGGAAGAACCTTTAGTAGTAAGAACATTAACATTAACACTTACCAAAGCTGAAAGATCCCCATAATATTATGATTTCGAAAATTATTAGAATCTTTAGATGCAGCATTATAACTCCTTGTATATGGATATTTAACATTTGATATTCCTTCATCAGCATTTGCTGCGCTTTGAAACAAGGAAGTTATGTCAAAATACAACAACGGGAAAATTTTAGACATGATGTCATCCTTCCTACACTACACTAGGCGTTTCAGCATGGGAAATGTGAGTGTCCTACCAATAGCATTTATCCTAATAAGATGCACAGCTTACAAGTTCGTTTTTATTTGAAATGAGCAGAGTAGTTTGATTAGATAAAACGTAAAGTCTTGACTCTGGACACTTTCAATTGCCATTATAAGATAAGATACTTTACTTTTTAAAACTTTAGTACTAAGAATATTAAGTACTAGAATATGAAATGAAAACGAATGGAATCATAAAAAATAAAAATTAAGAAAAATTTTAAAATAATGTAATTGATATGCGTGTATAAATGGAGGAAACACCACATCTATAAATACATGAACGCAATAGTAAGTAATATGTACTTGATTACGCAAAGAAATTGTCAAACATGGCTCGGCAAACAGGACTGTAGAACTATGACATTTCAGTTTTTAATAAGCATCAATCAAACTAGCTATCGATGTTTTGTTGATTTAACATACAGCCCATTTTAGTTAGTATGTATTAGATTTTTGATGTGTTTGAAATGAAATGTCGGGGTTAGAGAAAATTAATAGGGAGAATAATCATTATGGCACCTCCTTTTGCACTCATATCGTATGGGGGCCAATAAGTTAAGTAGTCTATTTTTTTTATCAACCTTCTTTTCACTGATTGAACTCAATCATGGCAGCCCAAAACTTCATGCTACAAATATTTCATTATTTAAGAGTTTTCTCACTACCTACTCTTTAATCACACATGCCAGTTTGTTGAAATATTGTGACAAACGTAAAACAGAGATGTGCATTGTTAAATTCGAATTGAATAGCATAGTTGTTAATTCTAAACAACAAACCAGTTTAGGTTTATATTGAACATTTTTTCAACATAAAAACAGTACAACAAAATATAAGCATTTAATCCTATGTCATTTATTACTACTGACTCAACATATGATACTTGACATTAATTACATGAAACTTTTCCAAAAATATTTTAATACTGTTTCATATTCCATGTTATCCTAATATTGTAAATTCAATAAAACACGAGCAAAGGACAGGACCACACAAACAGATTGTAATAGGAAATATCTGCCAATCTCATTTACTTCTGACATATTAAAAACATGTTTTAAGAGGTGTGATCTTTTAGATTCGACACTGGACAAATTTGCTGCTTGAAAATATCTTATATAAAATAAACCATGTATCTAACCTGTATTTAAATGATTAAAATTACCTACAGTTCATTAGCTAGAGATGTTTTATATTGAAATAACAAGATGTCTAGGACTGTTGGAAGACAAATAAAAAATATTTAAAAGCCAATAAACCCTTTTATGGCAACTGCAGAACTGATCATTTGCGAATTGTATTTGGAATCATCTATTACTCAAAATATGACGCAAGGTCATTGAAAATATATATCTTATATAAAATAAACCATGTATCTAACCTGTATTTAAAAGATTCAAATACCTACAGCTCATTAGCTAGAGATGTTTTATATTGAAATAACAAGATGTCTAGGACTATTGGAAGACAAATAAAAAAATATTTAAAAGCCAATAAACCCTTTTATGGCAACTGCAGTACTGATCATTTGCGAATTGTATTTGGAATAGCTATTGCATAAAATATGATGCAAGGTCAATTGTTTCGTAAACGTCTCTAAAAATTCATTGTCTACATACTTAAAGTTCGGCAAATATTTCAACTTGGGAATTAGTAAATATTTCAATAATATTCGAAACGTCCTCGGTTAGGTGAATATAACAGCCAATAATCAACTTATTTCTGCATGATTTCCATTCTTTTGATAGAGAAATAGATAGTTACATTACATCGTAGGTGCACTGTCTTATATCATAACTTCTGATTCCTTTGATAATTAAATCCTATAAATTTGCGGGTCCGAAGAAAAGTAAATGCTACGTTCTTAGGTAATTAATGGTATTAAATAATACGGCTGTGTTTTTGACTTACAATTAAAAAAGCAAATGTCATAAAAAATTAAATCTTGAAGTTAACAAATATTTGGGGTTTAACGAAAAAAGATTTCTTTCTTTACATCTATATAAGCGTGTTTTATATAAAGGAAATTCGGCATTGAAATAGCCACATATTTGTTCAGAAGGTTTGTTTGTCTTGCAGGATGTTACAGTCTTTTTTTTCATCATTTTCAAAGTGCTTATTTGAAAGTTTTACATCATTGTACTTTATCTTGCCATTTGAAATAAACTTACAGGACACCATTCGAGTTATTCAAACAAATCAAATTTAAAAGAAAACACTTAGTTTTAATTAATACCTGCTCTATATGATATCAATTTTCATTTGATTGGTTGTCATGATCACTTTGTGATACAATAAACCGAGAAATTATTGAGATATTTACATTTTCTTAAATGAAAAGCAGGAAAATTCATTGATATTCGCCAGAAAAGTGTTTTAGATGAATTATTCTTCCTCAGTCTATTTTTGACGTAAGCTGTATGTGAATTACTGTTGTGATACAAAATTAGTGTAAACAGATTTGAAAAAAAAGGAAATACGCGCTTTTACTAAGCCCACATGTTCAAATGCAACAGGTTTAACAAAGGTCAAAGACAGATACATCTATAAATTGGAAATCCTCCGAAGAAGTACACGTAGCAACCAGGGATGGGGTAATTGAAAAAAGTATTTGTAATTGAGTGTAATTAATTACATTTTTCAAAGTAATTGAAAGTAATTTGTAATTGAGTCTGTCTTCAATTACAAGTAATTGAATGTATTTAAATACATTCCAAAAATATTGTGTATTTTCAATTACTTTTCAATTACATCTCAATTACTTTTTTTCCAAGTTTAAAATATAAAAAGGTGTCTTATAATGATAAATAGATTTCATACATGTTTGGCATGGACTTTTGTTTATACAATAATTAAATGTCCCATAATGTTTAATATGTTTTTACAGCATAACACACTGCCCAGGGCAATAGGTAAAGATCTAATTTTGTGGAGGTGTAAACTCCTCTAATACCCAAGAACCCCCATTGATTTTAGACTTAAAGGAGTCAACATATCTCATTTTTGTGACAATTATTATTTATACATGTATGCTGTACTGCCAAAAGTTTTACTTTCTGAATAAACATAGTTTAAATATGTGAATAAAAATTAATTCACTATAGAGAAAATATTATTCAGAACCAAAAATGAACTCAATGGTACTTAATGAATTTAATTTAAAAAAAAAATTTCTAGAAATTTTCAAGAAATCTGATCTGAACTCACCTATACAACCTTTAAAAACATAACCATACATAAAGCTCTGTATATCTTAATGCTGTTAATATATGTATATGTTCTCAAGATTTAAAAAAATAAAACTAATAAAGTATTTGAAATGTAATTAATTACATTTATCAAAGTAATTGAGAGTAATTAATTACATTTTAAAAATTCAATGTAATTGTAATTGCAAATAATTGATAAAATTGTCAATGTATTTGAAAGTAATTAATTACTTTTCAAAGTAATTGACCCCAACTCTGGTAGCAACAATGATTTACTGCTAAAAACAATAGTATAGTACTTGTTGCACAAATTGTATGGTGCAAAAGGCCCTCTTATAAGAAAATGTTGCTCCATATCAATAACATGGTAGTAGCTACAGTCTGTACACTCAATAAATCTACACATAAGATTATTGAACGTTTTTAAAAGCTAGTCACTCCCCAATGTACTCCCTTATGGGTTAGGGTTAGAATTAAAATGCAGATGCTGCAAATACAATAATTTATCAGTCCTCTAAATAGAAATGGTCATGAAATTATTATAAAAGGTTGCAATTAGTGATTTATCAAGAGTTCTAATTACTTCCGTCGACTACATTTTGCAAGTTTTCGTTACTTATAAAGGTAGATATCAGTCTTTTAAAGAAAGCATTTAACACCTGATGTAATTGTCTAGATCTTTGAAGATGTATGTAATAAATATGATTAAGTTTAAGTTTCAGTTACTGTTCATTTATTTATTTTGATGTTAATATGTTTACAAATGTGTGTCCGCATTGAATTTAATAAAGATATGAATACGGTTGTATCAAATATTTTTTTTTTTGTTGGGGGGGGGGGTATTTTAATGACATTCAACAACTGAAGGTATTCAATGTATAGTGAAGGGATATTGAACAATTTTGAATCATTTTACATTACTTAAATATGTATTGCTAGATAAATATGAGAGCGAATTGAACAAAATTCACATGACAGACAACACATACGGAGTTAAATTTTGTGAAAATATCTGCGGTAAATGATTCATTTTATTTCATGTTTTAATATAGAGAAAATTTGTGCATGTTTTAATCAAGAGAGTTTTACAAATTTTAAGTTACTTTTTTACAATGCCCTAATAAAACATATGTTGCCCATAGACTTCAATGCAAAATTCAAGGAGTGATTAGATGAGACCATGTTCAAAATGTTGAAAATTCCTTTGGTGGAGTATCTTTACTTGATAACACCTTCAAAATGATATCATGATTAAGAATAAAGGACCATTCGTTTATTATGTACAAAATGTAGTTGTTATACATTGAATAACTTGACTTAAAGTCTATTAAAAATTTCCCGAAAAAGTCGTTCCTTTTCCATAAATAGAATGATTGCTCTTGTTATCCCTTTTGAGCTCCAATCTTCAGCAAATATGAAAAGTGGACTTTAAATTCTCCTTAATTTTTTTTTTTTAAAGTATCTTTTAATAGGATAACCTTCTAGTGTCCGACTTTAAAAGAAAATAACTTCCCTGTTTTAATAGCATACTATATAATCTCAACTTTTCTGCTAACACATTTTCTGTCTTAAAAATTACAGTCCAAAGTATCAGAAATATAGTGAAAAGACTGATTTTCTAAATTGCTACCATTTTATATACTCATACTTAGGTAGGTTTTTAATAAAGGATTGAATACATAATCTAGCAATGAATGAGCTTGAACCTTAGTCCAGTCCTATTATTAGAAATAATGTAATTTATATTCTATATATTTATTTTGAATTCACCTAATCAAAATTTTTGTTAGATAGATTGATTTGGTACTATGTCATCAAACATATCAACACACATAGTTTGCATACTGTGTTTCAAATATTAAATGATTATAATTTCAAAAAAAAAATAGATATTATACCAGAATACATGAACCCATGAAAGCTCGATAGCTTATTTCCAATTGGGTCCTTTGTAATAATATACATGTATGAAACTTTTCTTATTTAGTTTAGTTTTTTACTGTAACACAACATGTTTTACTACTAAATACAAGCACTGTGTTAATTATACCATACACAGCAATATACTAATAAACTAATCCTGAATATTCATATGATAACATTGATGATATGTTAAAATATTTTGCAGAAAGATATTTCATTAGCTACTGACGTAAAAGTAAAATGGTTTTTGAGCCAGTTTTAATTATACCGTCAAATAAACCCAATGTAATCTATCTTCATATTGTTAAATCAGTGGAATAACCAAACCATCAGCTTGATATTCTCTCTCTCTCTCTCTCTCTCTCTCTCTCTCTCATGAATTGATACTAATTTTACAGATTGTGTTGAATGCGATGAACAACTCAACATTTTCAATAAATTGTATACTACACTATAAATGTATTACATTTAGCTGGGTATTTACTTTAGCTTCAGCAGGTTTGAGTGAGCATCACAGCATAAAGCTAGAGCGACCTCGTTGAATGTGTAAATGGTGTGCAAAAGAAGGAAAGATGCTATTTATTGATGTGACAAGTGTATGGTATATCTTTGTCAAGGTGCTTGTTTTCAAGCATACCATATGCATCATCAGCTTCTAATTAAATGAATGCATATGATGATCAATGTTTTCATCTAATGGTATTCATTGTTGCTGTCATTTGTATCTTTACTGTATGCAACATAAATAACTGTATTTTTTATTTGTTATAATCTACTTAAGAAGCAATTCACGAATTCACTTAATACGAAATTAAGAGAGAGAAAGAAAGATCACAGAGAGAAAGAAAGCAAGAGATTTTTAGCTATCATTTCTAATCTGAAATTGTTAGAAAATAATTAAGTAATACCATATAATGTACATACAGGTAACTCTCCATGGCTCGAACTTCAATCTCTCGAAGTTCTTGATCGCTCCAAGTCAGTCGCCGGTCCCGATTTTTCCGCTATATAATTAAGCAAACCTACCCTTGATTTCTCGAACTTTAAATCTTTCGAAAGCCTTGAAACCTCAAAGTCAAAATACGGTCATGTTATACCTAATCCATTGTAATTTTCCCTTGATACCTCGAAGTGGCAGTGCGAACTCAAGCGATGCCTAATTAACACCTTTTGTGGACATTTAGATGACCTCAGGCGTTAGACGCGCGACCCGTCTAACGGGAGTTTAAGGTGGAATAACACATCATCATAAAATGGCTGACACTGATCGAAACGATATTTCGTTTTACTAAAAGGAAATTATGGACTAAAACATGTAACTTACTCCATAGCCGAGTGGATAAAGTGCCGGACTTGTGATCCTTACATCCAGAGTTCGAGTCCCAAGGGGGCTTTTGTTGAACATTACTTACTGGGATAATTATTTTTGAAATTCATTTTTGATCCCCAATCTGCAAATTTATCGCTTATTTGACATTTATAAAGTTTATTTATAATTATATTTTTCATTATCAAAAAATTTCTTGTTAATTTGAGTGACTTTTTCCAGGGTTGTTATTCCACCTTCAGCAACTGGCACGGGAAAACTGGATGGTGATAATTGATTGATAATTGGTCATTTCAGTACACGGTAATGAAAATTGACAGTGACTTATGATGATTACGAGACGTTGTGAAAATGAGAAAATAATAAGGAGACGAGACGTGAATTATGAATATACAAAATTAAATCATAGCAGTATCATTGCCATCATGACGACTACTGCAGAAGAAGTACTTACAAAACTGTCTAGTACCACTGAACAATCTGGTGAAGGACCCGTTCAGCCCGAAGGGATAGCCAAATCAGTGGCTGCTACACAGAAATCCACCAGGTTTCCGTCAGGTTTCCTCTCATCGCTATCTTACTGAGCAACCTGGTGAAGAATACATGGCCAACAAGAAATCTTGGGTGACCGGAGAGATAATCACAACCTGGGTAAAGCAGCTAGATAAGAAGATGAAAATAAAAAATAGGGAAATATCGCTGGTCATCGACAACTGCCCAGCCCACCTAAAAATTCCCGGACTGCAGTCAATAGCTCGTTTTCCTGCCACCAAACACGACATCCAAAACCCAGCCTATGGACCAGGGGATTATCCAAAACATTAAAGTTCACTACAGGAAGAGAGTTCTGCTGCGTTACATTTCTGCCATCGACAGGAAAGACACCCCGCAAATTTCCGTCTTGGATGTCCTTCACATGCTGAGTCAAGCCTGGAACAGCGTCACCGAGAAGACCATCTCTAACTGCTTCAGACAAGCAGACTTTACTCCCAGCAGCCCCCCCCCTCCCCCAGAGACAGAGTAGGACGATGGCTTTGACCTCGACAACGACATCCCCCTCTCAAGACTACAAGATCATGGTCTCGACCCCGATATCCTTCAGCAGTTCACCGACGCCGATCACCAACTACAGACGTGCGCTGAACTGACAGATGAAGACATCCTAGAGGAAGTCAGGATGAACAAAGAGTACGAAGCTACCCCTGCTGATGACAACCACCCTGATGACCGCCCTGCCCCTATATCTACCAGAGACGAAGTTCTCAGAGCTTGCGACACTATCCGCGCCTATCTACAGAAGCTATCTATATTATAGCATAAAGTTGTTTGACACATAAACAAGAAAGCAGTTGTAGCGTAATTGATGTCTTTGAATGGATTCGATAGAATTTAATAATCATAAATATTTCAAAATTTAGTACGTACAGGGTTACTTGTTAGGGTTACGTGTTACTAAATGTTACACTAAATTTATACACATGTACATGTATATAAACATTTGAATACTTAAGATTTGGAGTTGTTGTAATTTTGTATCACTTTAATGTTTCAATTTTTAGTTTTAGTTTTTTGCAATTATTATACCATGTCATGATTTTTTTTTTCAGATCTAAGTTTTAGTTGAATGTATTCATGCCTGCAAATTGCTTCATGAAATTATATTAATAAATGTATTGTCCAACGGTTTCCTTTATTACTTGACAATTATTTGTTTGTCTTCTAAAAAATTACACTGATATATGTGTTTAGGCCCTGGCATTGTAATTTGATTACATGTAAATGCAATTATTTATAAAGTGTGTGATAAAATTTCCTTTAACTTTTAGTTAAGAAGTATTTTTTATTTTGCGTAAGAAGTGATTACATCTGATTAAGAATTGATGAGATTGATATATACCAGTTTACAAGTAACAAACAGTTTTTGCAAGTTTTCTAATGTAAATTCCCATTGAACTTTGTTAGATATGCTTACTCTGACCCTATAAGCTTACTCTCCACATGCAAGTATACATAACCATTACATACCCTTTTCAAGCCAAGATACTTTAGGGGTTTTCTTTGAGAATTTGTGAAATGTAAACTGGTTTTTCAATAAAATATTAAATCTTCTTGTTATGACCACCCTTTGTGTAAAGTTTGATGACTGGCAAACAATGTGTTATTGAAATTTTATTTGTTATTCGAAATGGACGAGACTACATGAAATAATGTAATAGTACATTAAACTTAACCTTTGATCTTTTAGATTGAATGATATCTGCAGAGAGCAGGGGTATCAAATTATAGTTGAAGTTTATTGATAATTAACAGAATCTTAAGATATCTGATGACCAGTTAGATATAATTTAAGATAACGATTTAGCATACGCATTTTTGTAATCATTTTAATGGAGCAAACGGTAAAAAAAGAAAAGCATTGAAATGCTGAATTGGTAGATTCAATGGTAAAAAACAAGATATTTGTGAGCCAATGCTCACCACTTATACACCCGCTCTGATGTGAATATGCAAAATAAGCAAAGTCGACGTTCAACAGGAAGTTGGCATCCGATTGGTAGAAAAATATATCCCACGATATGGCATGCCTTAACAAATATAGTGTGTTAAAACTTCAAGCATCTGCGATAAATGGTTGCTGAAAATCTTTGACAAAAATGTGTTTGAAATTTTAGGCTAAAAATAAACAAAGTCGTCATTCAACAGGAATATGACGTCCGATTGGTACAAAAATATACCCCAAGGTATTGCATGTCTTATCAATTATAGTGTATTAAAATTTTATGCATCTGTGATAAATAGTTGCTGGGACATCTTCGACGAGTATTTGTTTAATAACTAGAATAAAAATATTCAATATATGTGGGTTACTTTACGGTAAGTCTTTCAGAAAATGTCATAGATTTCATCTTCAAATTGCTTGCTGAATTCTTTCATAAACTGTCAAAATGGCGGCAGTTAAAGATTTAATCAAAACTTCCCTTACACTCAGAACACAGCATATTTGCATTGATTTCGTAAAAGATAGGAACTAAATTTTAAGTTTAAAAAGGAATTTATTGAAAACAAAGTCGAATGATTTATGTACACCAATTAGCTAAAACAGTTCCATCTTAACACAATTTTTACCTTATTTCTCTTTTGTCCTTTTTCTCTATCAATATATATATATATATATATATATATATATATATATATATATATATATATATATATATATATATATATATATATATATATATATATATATATATATATATTAACAATAAAAATAACTCTTGATGCCGTTAATATCGTTTACCATTTTTTTTTCAATCATGAAAGTTCTTTTCTCCTTCACTTCCGTCTTGAAAACTTTTGATTGGTTCTTCATACACATCTTGAATTGTATCATATACAGAATTAAGTGTCTGGTGGTGATAAGTCCTTTCATAAGATAACCTGAAGTTAAAAATATGAAAAAACTTGGCTAAACTCTGCAAAATAACATGTAATGTTTTATAGTCTGTATGAAGCTATGCAGGACATTTATTACAATATTCGATATTTGTAAAATGCATCTGGGTTTAAACTATATTTTTTCTAACAGTATGAACAAATCTCAAGGTTTCAGCGTTAAAACGTCACTTGAGCTTGTCAGGTTTCATTGCGCAGCTGAAGAAATCGACTACGTGGATTTTGAATTCCAAAAGAAATAAAAATTCCATGACCATAAGTTGTAAAATTGTCCGAGGTATTCCGAGTGACTTTCGAATGGAGAAAAGATGGCCAGATAGTTCTTGAGAAGAAGATTTCTAAAAAGAATATTCAAAACTTCTCAATAATTCAAAATTATCTCCCCTTGAAAACGGGCATAGTCCTAAATTTTCACAACTTAAGATCTCTTTCCCTAAGAGTGCTTCGTGCGAAGTTTGGTTAAAATGCCCCAGTGGTTCCGGAGAAGAAGTTGAAAACGAACGGACGACAGACAACATGTGATCACAACAGCTTACTTGAGCTTTCAGCTCAGGTGAGCTGAAAACATATCATGTTTTGTGTTTAAGTAGAAAACAATGAAAGTATAAATGTGAAATAATAAAAATAAAACCAAATGTTTAAGTACATCTAAAATACGCCTATAAGTTTGTTGAGGCTTTGTTAGAATGTTCTCTGATTTTGACACGCCAAATCAATTTGACAATGAAACGAAAAGAATGTAGATTTAAAACGCTATTTTTTTACCTAGATGTGTTTCGTCTTTTCATCATACAGGCCAATCCAACAATAGTCATTACAAGAATAAAGGCACCGCCTGCGAACAAGCCACTGTACAAATAAGTCTGGTCGGTTACAACTGTCCTTTGTTCTGAGAAGAAATGGAGCAGAATGCATATAAGGTCAGGATATATGTGTTTCATGGTTTTGGGTGTATTGTGCTTCATTTTGTATTCATCATTAAACATATGAAACTTTTGTTTAACCTTATCATAATTTGATTAACATTTTTGTTTAAGAATACATCTTATTAGGTTTTGTTTTTACTTTTTCATTTATTGGAGATGAACTTGATTTTGCTCTGCGCACTGACCGGGTTCGTTCAGATTGCAGTTCGTGTTAACAATGTCATTTGCATGCATTGTTATATGTTTTGCTTGTTGTTATAATCAATTATGTACTTTTTTAAATGATATGCTTCAGAAAAGATCTTGTTATAGTGACTTGATTTATGCATACGCGTATTTTACTTTTACTCTACAAACCTCCTTCACATGTTAATTGATCCGGTTGGAGGTTAACATTGTCTTGGCAACCACATGTTCTTCCAGTTGGAGATGGAAAACAGAACATACTGCATTGTCCATTAGCTATTGAACAGCTTGGATTTACTGAAAACAAATGCATTACCTAGACCTAGTGGTCAATGATTTGTTAGAGAGTGTAATTGTCTAGAGGATCTGATACAACAGTATTTATAAATCGATAAAAGTCGGTTATACAATATTCACTTTTCCAATTACAATATGATAACAATACGTTATGCCATTTCGACTACATCTACTATACATAAAACAACACTAGGTTATGCTGCCTTGTTGCCAAAGGGACATTTATCATTATATAAATCATTATTTAAAAGCATTTATAATTAACAAAATTGAATTTGTTTTGTAAAATAATAATAAAAAAAAAAACTTAGTATATACATCTACAATGAATAAAAACACTTACTTTTATTATTTGTTTTAATTTTAAAAATGGTTTATTGCAGTACATCTTAAACACTCTGAATTATTCAAGTTATGTTTTTGTTATTTTTCTAACCTTTTATTTAGATAATTAATAAACCTACTCAGTTCCTACAGGATATTTACACCAATTAAATAAAAGCATTGAATCAGCTCAATTTACCGTCTTGAATTTCATCTGCATCTATATCCAAGCTGTAAAGATTTCCAAACTCTGGATGATCTGACATGAAGTTAACTCTTGATCCCGTTAATTTATCCATTTTAGTAATACGTCTGTTACATAAAAAAGGAAAGAATTTGATGTGATAATTTTTTTCTGACTTTACTCGACGATTACCATAAATGTATTAGCAGAAATAGAGATGTTTTATGCTTTATACAATTATGTCTTAAATGTCAGAACAATAATTATTTAGCTTACTGTCGTTGCCATGCCGTATAGAAGAGATATTGTCCATAGACTACAATATCATTCAATGTAGCTCCATTCTCATAAGCCAAGACGTATTGATGTCCACCGTTGAGGTCTGAGGTTTCGATGCTATTTTTAAACGCATCCGTCCAATACAAGCGGTCGGCTAAACAGATAAATTAGTGGTTATTCCAATGTATGCGAAATATACTTTTGATAAAAACAAATTTATAAAATCATTACAAATGGCTTGTTTAGTTCAAACAAACTATACATTTATAATCTATAGCTAGGTAATGAGGCAATCTTATCTCTGTCGTTGGAAAGTAAAACCGAGATGTTCCGTCCATACTTGCTCTTCCAATTTCAGTCATATCTCCAAATTCTGTCCAAAACAAGTACCTAAACATAATGAAGTAGATCTTCAAATATTTAATAAAAAATGAAACAGATAATTCTTAAATACCTTCGCGTTATAATATCTATGAAATGTTAAGATGGACAATAGTTAGTTATATTTGTACGCACCCTTTTGATGGATAGAGAGCAATATCATTTGGTTTAAAGATGTTTGATATCAGAGTTTTGTGAGCAAAAGTTGTTCTGTGAACTACGCCAATGTAACTTTCATATTTTGTAGGACCTTCAGCAGTGTAATAGAGGTTCCCAGTGGAATAGTCAATTGCAAGATTTGAAACCATCGTCAAACCTGAAAATGTTGCTATCTTAATGCATATAGTATTAGCAAACATATTGATATTCCAATGTTACTTTAAACTGAAAACCCTGATTAAAAAATCAGACGTAATGTATATCTGTGACATTAACCTAGTTCGTAGATCAATGTTTTGTTTTTCCCATGTAAGGTAGATGATGTTATTGTCTTTGTCAAAGCATCAGAATAGAAAAGCGTCATAGTTGTTTTATCAAACGCCAGTCCTTTCGGCCTAATTCTTGTTAGAGGTAATTTCACAACATTACCAGTCTGCAGTTCAATTTGAAGTATTCTTCCATGGGTAAAATCTGTTACTGCGATGAAATTAGACGTTAGCACATCTACAATAAAAACAATGATGTGAACTGTTGTTGACAAGAAAACATATTTCATAACTGTTTCACAAAACATAAATGCATGTAAACATTTGTCATTCTTAGAAAATGAACATTTTAAACTTAGTCTACATATTGATTTGGTCTTATCAATATCTTATCATGAGCATGTGTAGTAATAGGCCGAAAATAAGAATATTGTAATTTTCAACAGATTGGTTGATGTGACAACATGCAGATACTTAACAGTTTATATCATTAAAAATAACAGTCAGTTTGTGTTAAATCATATAAAGTTTCACCGCTGTCACAGCTCTGATCTGGTTGAATTTGGAGTCCGATATCGCATTCACATTTACGACCAGTTTTTTCAGGAATGCAAATTTCCTCGCAACCTCCATTAAATACATGACATGTACCTAAATGAATCAAATGAAGTGTAGAGCTCAAGCTTTGCAAAGAGAAACTAGAAAAACGGTAGTCCACTAATCTCTTTTATCTTCATCTTTTGATTTTACATTTTTAATTCGAAAGTCTATAATATTTTGCCTTTCGGTTAGTTATTGCACAATTTCAAAAATATTAAAAATGTTACCAATAACGCTTTTAAATATAAAGATTATATTTTGTTAATTGTTGATTTATGCTGATGGATTATAAAGAACCGAACTATGTTTGAATGAATAACAATGCAATTTTACACGTCGGTAGATTCATGTGATATGAGAAACGTAAAACGAAGTCATTTTAGTTAAACATTAAACCTCTTCTGTCATTCTGAAGGGAAAAATCAAACACATCGACATCTTTTGAGTTTTTTAATGTGTTAAATCCATATTCCGCTCTATCGGCAATCTTTCGGGCAAAATATAGCCTATCTTCATTAATCCAGCCAAAGAAATCCTAAAAAAAAGTCCGTATATTAAAACAGTTGCAGTCATTTACCCGTATATATCTGATGAATTTTTTTGCTAAAACTAAATCAGTCTTGAATAATTAACCTTATATGCGAATGACTTTGTGGCTCCTTTTGTATCAATATGACTTTTGACATCCATACCATTTGTTTTCGAGCTTCTGATGATCGTGTGTTCTAGCCAATATAGTCTAGAATTGAAAACCATTCCTTTAAAAAAAACATTGCTCATAACAAAAGCAAAATCAAATACATAAAACGTGATTACCTGTTACTAGTGACGTCGTGTTGTAAAGACCTTGGGTCTTTTAGCTTTCCAAAAGATATCAAAACTTTTGGTGCATCTCTGGTCCAGGATCCACGAACTATCGATCGCCCTTGTGTCCCCGAAATCCAGTATATGGTTCTTTAAGATAAGTTTGTGGTTTATTTTGTAATGGTCAAAATTCCAAATATTGCCCCTGTTAATTCTCATATATTTTTGTTTCATAAAACATTAAGTACAAAAATCACTTTCTGTCTCACAGAAGGGCACTAATGAAAAAAATGACCCTTCTCCAACCCAGCCCCACCCCAACCCTCTCCAAAGAAAACAAAAGAAAACATCCATTATAGACTATATAGTTTAGACATTAAAGGAAATGTTTTTGTACGCTATTTCACTTTGTGTTACACGTATACGATTGTGCAGAGGTATCTGTGATTTTACAAAAAGTTCATTTAAAACTACCATTTGCACACGAACATAATACGAAGGACGCTCATTATTTAACATGTTACAAACATTGATATACCAAATCACATGGGACGAACAATTGTTTTTTGTTGTAAATGTGAATTATACTTTATTCTGTAAAAGCTTGTTCAATGTTTTTTCTACATGTTCTTTTCCCTTATGAAACCATTTTAAATAAACACATAACTTAATGCAATGTTATAATGAATATCGTATAAATAAACAGTTGTCGAACATCGCAGTTTTTCGTTATTAGTTACCAAAGACAAAGATGATAAGAAGGTGTACTCAATGTACATTAAAAAAATAAATGGACGACACCCGTCATCTTGGATTTATTTTATTTTATTAACGATATGTTTTAACTAGTTCTCTTATCTATTTATAGGTTGGACAATTTGACCTAATGGGTTGTGCTGCATGATAAACGCATCGTGTCTAAATATACTAGTACAGATACTTGTCAAAGTTATCGAAAACAACTGAAGTTTATACAAACTATCCATTCAATCATTGATGATATCCTGAAACATATTTTTTATGTTTTATATCATAACCCAAGAGAACCCTTTTCACGGATTTTTTTTTTTTACATCTCTAGACCAATTATACGATTTCGTAACATCTCTGTAATTATTTGTACGTGCATATTGAAAACGTACGTTATTCAATTGTAAACTTCCGTTGCTTCGATATGTTTGACGATTATCTTGAATATTACATTATCCAGCACCCAGATATAGGCATATAATTGGAAATCGCTAGACAAAATGCAACTTTTATAGGATATCGTGACCCTAGCCACCCTGATAAACCCATAATGGCGGTTGTCGACTCTTTAATTTTTTATTGTTTTTTTTTTTTAATAAAGTTTTTTTTTAACATTGAAACAGGGTTTTAAATGGATGCTTTTAACCCAAAACCAAAATATACACATATTATGGTTTTATTCATTTTTGTTTTCAGTAACAAACAATAAAGAACTTCACTATCCGACAACCAAGCGTCTGTGCTGCCGAGCTTAAAAATCTTATTCATTTGCCACTTACAAAACTAGTTGATTTACAAGTGCGCTCCTTACCCAGTGTGTGATTCTACGGTTAGAGAAGAAGGGTTATCCAGATTGGAGTATATGGTATTAGTGGTCTGTGAATTGACTGAGAAACACATTATACTGAAACCTTTTTCTTCAATCCATCCTAGTAAATTTGCTATCCAGTCGAAATTCAAGTCTGTATTTGAAAAAAAAAATATACAGATTTTTTCTATTATTAAATTTCCTTATGCAATTGATAAGAAAATTCACATAAAATGCAATACAACTATTTGTTGATAGTGACTAGACTTTTATAAGGCTTTTTGAATTCTTGATCATTTACCTTTAGCAGATGATACCGTAGCTATGGTGCTTTCCTTTTGTGATATAATGTTGTGTTTCTTTAGTACACTGTTTCCACTGTCCACGAAGTAAATGATCCTTGACTTTACATCAACAGCAAACGTCTTGATATTTCCAGAAATCTGTCTATAGTTATATCTATTTGATTGCCCATTTGTTGAATGTACGTCGTGCATAGCAAACATGGATGCGTTGTTTACAAGAAAACCCCTCTCAAAAAAAGGGGAGGCCACTGAAAGAACTTCCATGATTACAGCAACTAAAGCTGATTGTATTTATAAGTTTGAATGTCCAAAAATTGAGTTATGTTTTAAACATTGTCATTTTATCTATACGAAATGTAATTATTTAAAAAGTAAAAAAAATGCATTAAAAACTAACGGGTACATGTTCTGTTATTACTGTTGAGATCAAATCCTTCGGAGCATTGACATTTTGGTCCCGATCTCGTGATGACACACATGTGATGACAATTCAAGGTCGAACATGGATCTAAAGAGATACAACATTAATGCGATTATTCGAAATAAATATTCATATACAGTAGCTGTAAATATTGAGAAATACAAAATGAGAAATTTTTGCGAGGTTTTGTGTTTATTTATGAAAATTATTTACTGGTAACAGATTTTTTGGACTCATCATAGACATAGTCATAGCATCATAGACAGCAATTGACATTGGTTGTTCAGAAAGGAATTCCCGTGTGTAAAGTATGGATCCAGATGATGCGTCAACAGCAAATACCGACTTACCCGCAAAGCTGATTGCATGAAGCTTATTCTGTAAAAGAAATATCATCAAATTGGTTATCAATGATAACAATATACCACGATTTTAAATCAATTGCATATTTATAATAGTTATTACAGTCATTTCATGCATATCTTTTACAATTTTATGCTATGCTATTGTATTCAATTCTATGAGATTTGTATGCTATACTATAATGAATTAAAAGAGAGGGCTTAAAACATGTTATGCTATGCTATGCTATGGTATGCTATAAAATTTTTATTAAAAACGCCTCCTTGCGTAGAAGAGTTGCAAACATTTTTAAGTAAATTGATAAGAAGCCAAAGTTCATCACTAATCAGCAATGTAAACTTTTATTCTTTTAAATAAGAGCATTTAAAACGAATTATAATCATGCTGTATGCTATGGTATGATATGACAAATAAGAATTCTTAGCTATAGTATGAGATCATAATGCTATGCTATTAGATTTCAAAACTATATATGCTATAGTGTTTGTTGTAAAAGATATGTTTGAACTGATTGTTGTAATGTAAAATTATAGATTACATAAAGATCGATTTTTTTCTCCACCAATTTATTTAACTTTTGAATTTTGTTCTATGGAGTGAATCCTGTAAATGTTTTACATACGGAATATCAAACTCCGTCGTAATCAGTGTCGAATTACATAGCAATTTGCAATGTCAGAAATTAACAAAAGCTCAGAGGACTCATTTGAGATTGGAAAAACAAGATTGAAAATACAAGATTCGAAATTCCCGATTCGAGATTTGATATCCAATATCTTTATTACCCATCAACTCAAATCATAATAAGAATTTAAGAATATTAGTAACACCAAGTGTTGTATTTAACGGTAAATATTGTTCATCCAGACTGTTACATCTGTATGTGAGAGAGAGAGAGAGAGAGAGAGAGAGAGAGAGAGAGAGAGAGAGAGCATTTCTTATCGCGATATCAGAAAAGCAGAGAAATATCTTTAAATTAGAGACATTATGCATAAGAGAAATACCTGATGGTAAGATAGGCTTGAGACTGAATCAGTGGTGATGCTTCTGATAACTTTCCTGTTAGATCCGTCATAATCACATCCCTCTATTGTCAGTTTATTAGAATCGGCCCAGTACAGTTTATTATTGACAGTATCTACTGCAAGGGCACGAACTAATAATAATCCCTTGTATGCAATGACCTTTCTTTCATTACCATCTAAAGAAGCCTTTTCAATTCTTGCATTGGGTTCATTGTCAGAAAAGAACATTAATCTGTTAATGAAAATACTTTTAAAAATAATTAAATATTCGGTCTTAAACGTGAAAAATTTTATTTTTCGACTAACAATCAATGGTTACCTGTCTTCTGGATCCAATGCCAGTCCTTCGGGTTGATTTAAATCCTTTTGAACTATGACTTTATGAATCGAGTCGTCAAAATTATACGCTGGTTTCATGGCTATCCAATTTAGATATGTGTCACACCAATACAAATTACTTGACACATAGTCAAACGCAATTTGCCCGAATGAAAATGACTTGCCTCTATACTGAATTGCGAAACCTGCAGAAATATTTTGCCTTTTAGAAAAGAGATGGTTAATATAAATAAAATTTTGTATTGCTGCAAAAACAACTCCTTTGCTTGGATCAGATGTCAGACTGGTTATTAGTAAGTTTGAAGAGGTTGTTTCAATAGTTATGTTTCTAAAAGAACTTGTCGAATCTTTCGGTATTTCTGTAAAAACTTTCAATGAAGCAGGGCTCCATACTCCAATAATTAGACTTTCATCCACCGGAATACCTTAAATATATATAGACATTTTATTGCAAGTATAACTGTGATTGTTTGATAAAAAAAATGCAGCAAATATTTTGGTTTGGTAAAATTAGAATATATACGAGTGTTGTCCAAAAAGTTCGTGAACAATCGCGTTTTTGTTATCTAAAATGGATTAATATATACATATTGTATATCTAAATCTTTGTCATAAAATTTAAAATCAAACTAAAGTGGTTTTGAATATTTTCCATAGAAATAAACTAAATGATAATGTATCAACAGGTCGCGGAAAGTAGGCACGGCCATGCGTAAAAATTGTCCAAACTTTGTAATTAAGTTTTTAGTTATGAATAGTTTTAGTTTTAAAAAAAAATTCAAAATTTCATAATCTTCTATTGTGATGTAGTCTGTATGGGGTAAGTCATTGAAATACATAATTTGAAGTTACTTTCAAACTAGCAGAGGACTTTTAAAAGATATTACGGCAGGAACATGTCTTTAAAAACGCCTGAAAAAGCGATGTCAACTTAATGCACGGAACAGCGCGCCGTTATAAAATTGTGTCGATCGAGGCAAATAACAGAAACAAAATAAACGCTGGAGGAAGAAGGAAAATCTTCGAAATGGTCCGACTTTACTTATCCACAAGTGGCACAAGCAATATTTTGATGGAGTATGCGATTGTACCCTCTGACCAAACGGTGAATATGCCATATTACTCACAGGTAAACCCATATGACTACGACGTTATAGAAACGTCGTTATAACTCAACGTCAGGTTGGACCGTGCGGCCTGTATAGGCAATGTATATACAATGATAACTCCAATACAAAAATGTATACTGCTCTTATTTTAATAAATATACATTATTATACACTATATTCAAATATTATAATACATGTACTTCATAATAATGGCGCCGTTATTTTGAATAAAATTACATTTGTCCACGAACTTTTTTGACAATACTCGCATATAAATCACATCTTCTCTGATTATAGGATGGGACAAAGACTCAGCAAATATTATGCCAGTTTGTCTTTAATCTTTTATTAAACACTTACCTAAGCCGAAGTATCCAAAAAATGTAGAAATGATAAAAATTAACATTTCACTATATTTCCGATACTTAGAATATGTGATTTTAAAGATTAAATGTATTAGCAGAAGAATTTAGAATATATAGTACGCAATTAAAACAAGGAAGTTTTCTTTTCTTTCAAAGTCTGACACTGAAAGGCTCCTATCAAAAATACTTTTCTAAAAATTGTTAAGGAGAAATAAAAGCGCAATTTTCATATTTGGTGGAGAGTGGACCTTAAAAGAGATAACAAGAGCAATCATTCTATTTATAGAAAAGGTACTTTTTCGGGATATTTTCAAACGAGTATATGTTAAGAGATTGAGTAAGTGTCATTAAAAGAACAAACAAACAAACAAATAAAAACAAACCTATCCAAAAATCAAAAACCTAAATCATTATAAGCAGTTGTGCACGTAAAAATCGCACTGCACACACACACACACACACACACACACACACACACACACACACACACACACACACACTTGACCACATCTATTTTAAGGAAGTACATTAGTGATTTTTTTTCAAAACTTTCAAGACTCTGATGTGTAGTTTATTGAGTATTTGTAGCACTGCCATATCATTAATATTAAACAATATTGTTTTGTTAAAAAAGCCTTGTGCACCAAAAATGTGTGCATCAAGTACCCACACTAGTTTTGTGTCACAGAAAAACATTGTTGCTATTTCTTGAAGGAATTACCAATTTATAGATGTATCATTCATTGGTCTTTGTTAAACTTGTTACTATTGAACATATGGGCTTAGTAAAAATGCACAATTACTTTTTTTAAACCGTTTACAGTAATTTTGCATAATATCAATAATTTACCCGGGATTCAAGTCCAAAAAAGCTGAAGCTAAATTAATTTTGAACACTTCTGGTTTTTCTGCTTCTCGTTTGGGAAAATAGTATCTCAAAACTATCCAAAAAGTCTCCTAATGACAACCAATTAAATGAAAATTGATATCATACAGACCCAGTATTAAACTAGTTGGCTTTTTTGATTTGTTAAAAAAAACTCGAATGATGTCAGGTAATTTTATATCAAATGTCAAGAGTAAGTACAAGGGTTTATAACTTTCAAATATACACTCAGAAAAATTATTTTAAAAAGACTGTAGACACCCTACACTATAGATGAAAACCTAGAATATCATGTGGCTCTTTTCATGCCACAGTTCCAGGCTTGGGGCGAATTACATTGTAAAGTAATGCATTACATTACCATTACTTCATGAATTTGGGCATTAAATTACCATTACCATTACTTGATTTTCTTGAAGTAATGCATTACATTACCATTACATGAGTAAAGTAATGCATTACCATTACCATTACTTTTTTTTTTAAGTAAAGCTAATAAAGAGTTTTTGCAAATGTTTCAAATATACAACACTCTTTAACATATATACAGCTTCATGCTCAGTATCAGGTTCAAATTCAATGAATAAACAAGAGTCATTCTTTATTTGCTCAATATATAATCATATTGTGGCAATATGAACAAACATATTACATAAGTAAAATGATATTTATAGACATTTGGCATGATACAATATCAGATATGAAATAGAGACTCAGGATAACAAGTGTAACAAAAAACAATTTATGAAATAATGTTGCGGTTTTTAAAAGCTAAATATAGATATATCCCCAGATTACACAAATCTTTATAATTTTGGACACTTAATTTTATTAATTTATAAACGGATGATTTTTCCCAGTTATATTTCTTAATATATTTTAATCGTATTTCTTTTTACGGAGGACACTTTAAGACAAAATATTGCTGTTGCACTTTATGATTGAAGTTTCAAAGGGTTCATCTTTTAAATGCATCTATCTTCCGGGCTATACTAAATAAATGTTTTGCAGGAGCAGTCAAAGCTTGGACTGGAAAATATTGTTTTACGATCTTTATCTTAGGATATATAAAGCGCAATAATAGATTAAATACATAAATCTTGTATTTTCTATCGGTCCAAACTAATGTACAGTGTAATTAATATACAAGAGAGAGAGAGAGACAGACAGAGAAAATAAGTAAGTTTTTTTTCAAATGGGTTATAATATTGGAAGTGATATTGATTTTCATCATGGATGGACAGTGCATTCATTTTGCTTTTAAAGGTGCATGTCTGTCTCCTATTCTACTGTGACATAGCGAAGGGAAGGGGATTGGAGTGTTTAGCACTTCTTATAATAATAGATTGTTTTGATACTTAGATTATCCTGGGGGCATAGTGTGTTGTTGACACATTTCTTATTGAAGTGCAAACTAATTGGAGTAAATTGTTTAAATGATTAAAAACTCTTAATAACAACACTCTTTAAAATGTTATGAAATTGTGCTGTTATCTTTAGTTATATAAACAATTCAAAAATGAATTTTAAAAAACCTTTTTTAATAAAACATGTACAATTAAAACAATTTTTTCTTTATTAGAATTATTTTTTTCTTCTTTAAAAATAAATTTAATCAAATTCCATTTCAGCTATTCATTTATTCATCACATTTTTAAAAGTGAACATGCATAAATATGCATAGTAATGCAAAGTAATGCCATGTAATGCCAGCATTACACTAGATTTTGGAAAGTAATGCATTACATTAGCATTACTTGTAATGCTAATTTTGAGGCATTACACATTACTAGCATTACTTTGAAAACATGTAATGCATGAAGAATAGTTAAAACTACGTTCTCAGATAAACATCGGTATAACATAATAAAACTGTATTATCCTAAAATGATACACAGTTATTTAAATGTAGAAAAAAAAATTCATTTGACCCAAACCATTTGTTGGCTTCAAAGTCCTAAAGCAGTTTTTTCTCTTTACAGTTGCTTTTTAACTGTAAGTCAATAACACAGTTTTATTATGTTATACCGATGTTTATCTGAGAACGTAGTTTTAACTATTCTTCAGACCGCAATTCTATAGCATTTAATTATCAAAGGAATAAGAAGTTATGAGTTTTAAGGATAAACTTTCATGTTTAAAGTTGGTGACGATATTTCAACAAACTGACAGGTGTAAGTACAAAGTAAGCAGTTAGCGAAATTTTAATTGACAAAAGATACATAGCATGATTTATTGGGCTGCCATGGTTGAGTTGAATATGCTTGATATGTTTTCAACAGCTTTCATTTTACACTTTTTTACTGACTTTTTATTCAGTGAAAAGAAGGTTGATAAAAAGCAAGACTACATAACTTAATGACCAAACACATAATTATTTGTTACTTAAAGCATAAAATTATAAAACGGAAAAATTTTTATCTTATTTTGACTAATGGAAATGTCCAGAGATAAGCTTTTACATTTTCTCTCATCAACATACTCTACTCATTTCTTATTAAAAACGAACGATTAAGCTGTGCATCTTATAAAGTAGATGCTATTGGCACGACACTCACGTTGAATATGCTGAAACGCTTAGTTTTGGAGGAATGACATCCGATTTAAAGGTCATAGGAGACGGGTTTTAACATTTAGTTTTTATTTTCTAATAAATATCAACTTGGTATGATAGAGTATTCATAAAAAATATTGGACATAATTAGTTTGAGTATTTACTGTAAGAAGTAAAAACTGCCAACGAAAGAAAATCGTATCGTGATTATCGGTCTTGAATTTCGGAGTTTGTGACGTCACAAAAATCACTTCAATTTGAGAAATACAATGACACATGACTCAATTTTTTTTTAAATACTGTTTTGGTGGTTTATTCGAATCAAATGATTGCCCTTTCAAATTGCTTGTGATCCGGCGGAAAAAAGGGAGTATATTCAATCCATATTTTGACAAAGTTGACACTAAAGTTGATTAATACGCTATAGAGTTCTCTAGGATGCCAATCCAATGGATAGCAGAATCACGAAGCTGTCCTGACAAAAATGTGCTGGGTCCCTTAGCTCTATTTCTGCTAATCCTCTCTGAGCTGCCAAGGAAGAATTTCTTTCTTCTAGTTTTACCCATGAGGGTTTAACTTTAATGTTATTCAATATCTGATCTACATTAAACATCTTTTTTCCCAGTTTGGGAGAACAGGATTAAACGCATCATTCACCTACAATGTAAATATCATGTAGAGATATTAAACCTACATGAGGTGATCTAGAGTGAAGAAACTTCATTTCAGCAGCTCACGTGAACAAAGTCCAGCACGGAATTAGTTTCTCTAAGCTGATAAATAAAGTCTCTAATACTAGAACTTTGATGAAAATCAATATGAATTTTTTAAAAATTTAAATATATGGCAAATTAATAGCAGAGGGATATTACACCTTAAGTGTCCGCAGACTGTATTCAATTCTCACGGTTGCACTATGATTTCCATTGAAATGAAAAACATATTTGTTGGTTCTATTTGGAATAATTATTGGTATCAATATTTTGAAGTGTAAAGCATGACACTCAACGATACGTATGAAACTTTAAAAGAATTGTTTTAATTTTTTAGTTGCATAGCAATCATAAGAATGAGGAGAAGACCCTTTACTATGAAACTTTACTTATTAAGTTTAGTGTTTTACTGTAAAACAATGTGTTAATTATACCACACACAGCTATATAAACTAATCCTGAGTATTCATATAAGAACATTGATGCATGTAATATGCTTAAATATTCGCATAAAAGATATTTTATAAGTTACTGACGTAAAAAGTAAAAACGTTATTGAGTCAGTTATAACTTTAGTAAAACAAAGATAAGAAAAATCTTCATATTGTTTAAACAAATGTTTAAACAAATTATTTTAGAAATAAATAATTATCTCTTTTTCTTTCTTTCTTTCTCTCTCTCTCTCTCTCTCTCTCTCTCTCTCTCTCTCTCTCTCTCTGATAAATTATTTTTTTACAAATTGTGTTGAATGTGATAAACCATAATTTCAATCAATTGTAACTATATACGTAATACATTTAGCTGGGTATTCGTTTTAGCTTCTTGGTGGGAAAGCAGCTTCTAAATGCATCGCTAAATACTATAACAGATATGCACATTTGCACGTAAAAAAAATACTGTAAATTCCTAATATTACGCGAGTATTTATTTCGGCGATCCCGCTGTTTTGTATCAAATCGCAAGAATATGAAATCGTAAACGCGAAAATTATCCATATTTCTTATAGTTTACAACTCTCAAAAAATAAAGGCGAAATTTTTAAATCCGCGACGGGCGCTTTTTAACGGATATAAATTACTCGCGTTTAAATAGGAATTTATAGTATAAAATACACTGTTATTCAATCATTTTATATGTTTAGCTATCTGAAATATTAATTAAGCATTTAACCATTTTTAAAGATATACATTCTTATTACAAGGACGGCCTGTCTACACAAATCGAGTGACTTATATTTGTTTGCACATGTCATTGCAGTTAAGATAATAAATTGATATGACAATAAATCAATAATTTTAAATAAAACCGAACAGAGTTTTAGAAGAGATGGACCCTAAGAGTTCGGTTATTATGACACACAAGAAGACTTGTTTATGTTTATTGTTTTCTGATAGATTTTTCTTTAACATTAGTCAAAATCTGCTTGTTATTATATCATCAAGTATAGAATATACTGAGATATTGAACACTTTCGTTTGTAGCTGACTGTCTATGGAAATTTGTTGGATTGATAAACTCCATTGAAAGCGAGGACCAAAACTAGAGAAAGAAATCAGATAAAAGAAATCTGTGTCGGTTAATTCTATTTTCATACTCTCAACTAAAGTTATTTGGTAGTAAATGCCATTAACTTTCTGAAGATTTTTAAGTAAACTATCAAAGGCATTAATCCGAAATTATATTATCAAATATCTCAGATTTAATCAATGAGTTGAACCCTTCTAAGTAGAACACTTCAAGTACATACACTAATAAATTATTTTTATTCAAACGTCTTGTCACAATCTTGTTGTGACCGCTTCAGTTTGATCTCTGTTGTCTTTCTAAATTTCCCGAGTCAGGTGGTCATTGCAGTTTTCAATGTAAACGTATTTACCTCAGAGCCAATTTTGAATTGCTCTAATAATTCAAGGAGTAATAAATCATTCTTCTTGAGGAATGTTTGTTCTACAATTAGTGAAAAAGACGATATGCTCACAACGCCTAAATTTGGAGGCTTTCTATAAAAAATTAGACAGCATATACGTGACGAAACTTATCCAATGTCAATTTGTCATTCTAGTCCGTAAAAGGCAAAACAAAGAATTTTTTTTTATAAAACACAGAAAAAGCAAACAGAAAAAAACTGGCTAAATGCAATAAAACTAGGTCACTTTTGATCTCAGTCTCACTTTCACTATGTATTTCTTTGATTGGTTTCACTACATGAATATATTGATTGTAATGTCCATTGTAACCGTTCTCATTGTAATAATGATTGTTAACACATTGCACCAAATACTTGTTTGATAGATTTAATCTCTCATTCATAAAGAAAATAAAGAATTTTTGTCTTTCTGGAATGAAATCAAATACTTAAACAAAAAGGTACACCTTAATACACTGTATCTCAGACCATTTACAAAGTTTAAGGATAAACAATCTAATGGTTAGTTCTTCCATTTCTTCGCCTTTTTATTTAAATTCATTTGACAGATTGAAAAATTTCAGCCTAAGTTTGGACATTAAGACATACTATTTTAAATTGCATCGTTTTGATCTAATCAGTTACTTTGTGATATGTATACGTTTGAATTTTTAATTTAATTGGGTCATGGGTTTCAAGTGAACAAATGGCATGTTCTCCACGATAAAAAAGTGGATTAATCGTCTTAAAGAAAATGACTAGATCCACCATTCAAGAACAAAACACAAATTCAGAGAGAAACATTTTACTTTTTATAAAAGTCAGAACTATAAAAACAAATACAGGTACATTTTTTATCAAAAACGAGAAGGTCCTGCATTTCAAAAAGCAAAGAAAGGTCATAATTTCTACTTCAAATCATCTGGTAGGCATCGATCTGTCACATCACTATCTTGATAAGTGACGGTGGCTTGGCATGAATCAGTGTCAAATCTGTAAGAAATAAAATTGATCAACATACATCATAGCTATGATTATTTTATCAACAATAACACTAAATATATATATATATATATATATATATATATATATATATATATATATATATATATATATATATATATATATATATGAACTATAACTGTTAATATTACAAAGGTGACTTATAGGCCCAATGGGCCGGGTGCCCAATATTCATGTACAAGTAGTTGTTATAAAATTTGTATCATACGGCACAATTGTACATGATATGCACATGCCACTATAATAAATAATTTCTGTTTCAACACGTAAATTTAATTGAAGAGAAAAGTAATTATGTAATCGTGATAACCATTATGTCCTAAAATATTAAAACAGTTCATAAAACAATAATATTTAACGTTAGCATATTCAATAACTTACTACCAAAAAATTATCATTTATTACTTATTCTTTCAAAAACTAGGAATAAACTATATTATATGCCAGTGTTGCATAAATCCATTCAAAATTAAAAGAAAATGCTTACGTGCACGTCAGTTCATCTTGGAACAGGTCTTCGTCTGCGCATACAAATCCTTCACAAGGATTAACCGGGCATTCCTCCTCTGGTTAACAAAATAAAGTGTACATAAATGTTGACCGTATATGTGTATATACATGTAGTCTTAAATAGGCATAATGTTTGTTTATTTAATTTTTCTCTACTAACGTGTGCCTAAAACA
The DNA here is from genome assembly GCF_963853765.1 of Magallana gigas. Classification (NCBI taxonomy): domain Eukaryota; kingdom Metazoa; phylum Mollusca; class Bivalvia; order Ostreida; family Ostreidae; genus Magallana; species Magallana gigas. The sequence goes on along the minus strand of NC_088862.1, from coordinate 7,943,775 downwards.
AAAAACTGAAAGCAGTAATTATGTACTTAATCTATGTGCTTTGACATCGATACAATAATTAAAAAAAAAATAAATGATGTGCGCATATTTTTCTTGCCCAACAGCGAAGGTGTTTCTTGACCACTTAAGCAATTAAGATACGTAATTTATCAAAACCCAGTAATATATTAAAGTGTTCTTAATGACTATTCATCGTGATGTGTGAATCAAATCAATATTTGTAATGGTGTTAAACTGTTTTCCAAATCAAGGTTATTGAATCTGGGTTGCCATAAAAATCATAGGACGAAATACGATTAACGTAAATAAAACCATGATTCTTAATGACCAATAACGCAATCATGCTTTACTTAAAACCCAAACAATAATTTACGATTGAGATATTGATAGTTCTTGATAGAACTAAAAAGTCAAACATTAATTTACGATTGAGATATTGATAGTTCTTGACAGTACTTAAAAGCCAAACATTGATTTACGATTGAGATATTGATAGTTCTTGATAGAACTAAAAAGTCAAACATTAATTTACGATTGAGATATTAATAGTTCTTGACAGTACTTAAAAGTCAAACATTAATTTACGATTGAGATATTGATAGTTCTTGACAGCACTTAAAAGCCAAACATTAATTTACGATTGAGATATTGATAGTTCTTGACAGCACTTAAAAGCCAAACATTAGATTACGATTGAGATAATGATAGTTCCTGACAGTACTTAAAAGTCAAACATTAGTTTACGATTGAGATATTGATAGTTCCTTACAGTACTTAAAAGCCAAACATTAGTTAACAATTGAGATATTGATAGTTCCTGATAGAACTAAAAAGTCAAACATTAGTTTACGATTGAGTTATTGATAGTTCTTGATATAACTAAAAAGTCAAACATTAGTTTACGATTGAGATATTGATAGTTCTTGACAGTACTAAAAAGTGAAACAATAGTTTACGATTGAGATATTGATAGTTCTTGATAGAACTAAAAAGTCAAACATTAGTTTACGATTGAGATATTGATAGTTCTTGATAAAAATAAAAAGTCAAACATTAGTTTACGATTGAGATATTGATAGTTCTTGACAGTACTTAAAAGTCAAACATTAGTTTACGATTGAGATATTGATAGTTCTTGACAGTACTTAAAAGTCAAACATTAATTTACGATTGAGATATTGATAGTTCTTGACAGCACTTAAAAGCCAAACATTAGATTACGATTGAGATAATGATAGTTCCTTGGTTTGAAGGGTAGCGTACTCTGCATAGACGCAGACTCCACTATTGGAATAACATAAACTTTAAAGTGTTATAAATAAAGAAAATATATAAATGTTGATAATACATAATAATAAAAAACCCAAATGAAAAGCTGTCAATGTAACAGCAATCCGTGTTTTCTTATATGTTGACTGTGTCCATAATCCATGTCAACCCTGACTTGGAAAACACTACCTACCGAAATGGAATACCCTATACGCAATATTTTGCAAGAAATGAATAAGTTCAAAAGCTTTTATTTTTTTCAGGAATTATCAGAAATCAAAATCCTATCAATATGCACATTTCTGATATACGTACAATTTATCTGCAAATTAAAAGAACAACTTCCTATCTTGAAAATTGTAGGAGGAGTTATCCGTACAATGAGGGTACACTATATGCAATAGTTTGCCCAAATATGACTAAGTCCAAAAGCTGGTATTTTTTATTATAAATTATCAGAAATCAAAATCCTAGCAATATGCACACCTCTAATATATGTACAATTCATCTGCAAAAGAACAATTTCCTATCTTGAAAACTGTAGGAGGAGTTATCCGTACAATGAGGATTACCCTTTTGGCAGCCGCCTACTCACCAGCCCGCCCGCCATTTTCACAATTTCAATAACTGGATTTTTCCGTCAGAAAACCCGGTTAAAAATTGCTAAGAGATGTTTTTTGTAAATAAGGTCTGTTGTATCGAAATATGTACATATTAATTAAAACAAAGCTAATTTTATTTTAATTAACATTTTTCGTTTATTTGATGCTATGATGAAAAAAAAATCTAATTGTGAAAAATAAAAGAGCTTATTTTTTTAACTGTCAACTTTAAATGTGCTCTTTTCCCAACGTAACTGTAATCATATGAATCGACATTTCTCTCAATTTTTGAAATTTTTCTTTAATGTAAGCTTAATTCATTGTGTGTTGCGTGTTCGCTATAACCGTCTTTTACTGTACATGTATAAAATACCTTCTTCTTCGGAGCTAGATTCTCCATCCTCGCAGCAAACTTTTTCATCACCCTCTGTATCAAAACAATACTGGTTCGATTTCTCGCAGTCATCATCATTATCACAAGAACCGAAACCGCCTGGTTTGCCAGCAGGGCACACTCTCACTACAATAAAAACAAGTTTTATAACTTCTAGTTGATTCTGATATTATCAGTGTTTTCTTTCGTGTTTGTATATATATATATATATATATATATATATATATATATATATATATATATATATATATATATATATATATATATATATAATAACAGAGACGGGAACGTAAGAATAACGTCAATAATCGTATTTATTTGTAACAAGTTGCGGTTTACGTATGAGTAAAAATATGAGCTGCATAAAAGGTTTGGTTTAGATGGAGACTTTGCATGAGACTATGGACGTTGATTTCTAAATATTCATGTTCATCTAATCTTTTAACAAAAGTTTGATTAAATATTAAGTTATTGACATTTTTACGTTATTCTTCATAATGTATTCTTATGCAAAACCCACTTGCGCCACACAGTACGTCATTTGCGTCGCTAATGAAATGTTTTGGACTATATATTACCATTTTATTTGTTGCGATTTCACGGATACTAAAAAATGTAAAATCGTGTTCATATATAAACCTATTTGTTGTTTAAAACAGCATTCTTTAAGATAGCTCGATGATTGTAGCCATTTTAAAACTATTATATGTATAAAGATACAGAATTTTGTCAAATTTTAAAGCTAAAATATTTGTATTTTCTTTACTAAATGACAGTTCAAACTAAAAAAGATATCATATCAACAATTATAAGATAATTTGGTGACCGTCCAGCCTCTCTTAAGACCGATCTCTTGCAAAATCGTAAATGAATAAAATCTGAATTGAAAACAGTTTAAGAAATTTGGGTTTTCACACTGAGATTGGTTATTTTTTAACTGATTAGATGTAGACTTGTATTGCTGAGGTTTTAAATTAGTAGTATCAGTTTTCATAAAAAAAGATGATGTTCAGAAGAAATTTAGGAGATGAGTGCAGTAGATATAATTGTATTTTTCTGTATAGAAAATCACCTTTGGGGATTTTACAGCAGACATCAGCGATGCATTCCAAATCTCCTCGACAGTTTCCTTCCATGTCGCATCGCCCGTATCCAAATGGTTTACCAATGGGACAAACACGTGGTTTCTAAAAATATTTAATGGAGAATCAATTTTGTATTCTATAATAAATAACAATGAAACAACATTATATTGTATTCTAAGTGAACATATAAAGAATCCAAATCTAATTTAGTATAATTATAAATTAATAATCAAAATGGTTTGCAACACAAAGTACACGAAGAGGCTAAAAGCGACATCCAATGTCCTTTTATGCACACTATCTAGATAGTATCTTAAAATTTCTATATCGAAAATAATTTTGATTATGATAAAACAAGCACTTATGAAACTAATCTTATTTTAGTTAGCTTACTACACGAAATTCCTGGAAGCCTTAACATATAACTGTTAGATGCAACCATACTCATGTTAAATATGATTTGAAAATCCAATACCAGGTATTGAACAAGTGTATGCCTTACATTGAAATCGTTTGAACGACAGCAGACCCCGTCCACGCAAGTGAATCCTACGTCACAATAGGGTCCCTCTGACCCACAAGGTCCATAGCCATTCGGGTTACCTCTGCCGGGACAAAGGCTGCTAGGCGGTTTAGCCTAGAGTAAGATAAACTCTTAAGTAGTGTTTAATTGTTCCCAAAACACTTTTTTTTTGGCGGAAGCGCCTTTTGCAATTGCTTTCATGATCTTATATCTTACAGGTTATATTCCTCCCCCTTTTTATGGTACTTCCAACAAATGTTACTTTAACGAAGGACATACAACTTGTCACACGACAACCCCCTCTTTTTTCCATCGTTCGATTCTCGTTAGTTGTTTTGTTTTTAATAATAAAACTTTAACTGGTATAAATCACTACTTTATCCGTTTGTGAATTTCAATTGGATTTATGTGGGGAAAAAATGCCCAATAGCAAATATAAATTATTATATAAGTAGATGTTATATGTATTTACATTTATCTGTAGATGGACGAACGATAACTCTTGCTTTGGTATTCGATGTACACAACAAGGACCCACGTGGTCTAAATATTAGGCGAGCAAGATAGTTCATTAATTAATGAACAGGTAATGATTTTTTAAAGAAGTATTTTTGAAAAAGGAATATTAGAATTATAAAATTTGCTTCGTGCTATAGTCCAACATTTTCAGATAGTTGCTAATTAAGACAACAGGTGGTGATGGGAGGGGGTTCATAGGGACCCCAGCTGCGGTTTTTCGTAGGCTCAAAAGAAAGAAAAGTATGTAAATTTCATGTATCTAAAGAGATCGAACGTTACAGGACACGATTATCAAATACGTAAAAGTACATGTACATTCTGTTAAATTGACGAACGAAGATACTATCTTCTTGTATTACACAAAATGGAAATATTTTTTCTGACGTCTTGATCATCATTGAGGTTGCATTCACTTTTTTGGTGAGAGAATAAGATTCCATAATGAAGTATCTCGCGTTCTCTAAAGGAACTACTTTACTCGCCCGGGTATGATATATCGCATCCGTAACAAAGATTCTAATAGTTTGGTGAATGCGATTGAAATATTAAATGTTGCCGAAAAGTATTGCCTATATCTTAAATGATGTAAAAAGTGATCAACCCGTTAAACCGGTAAAGGAGCTGCTGTGTATAAAAAGTCACTTTTGTGTGTATGCATGCATGTACCATGATTTCAAAATGTTTTCAAATTAACAGCTATTTCATCTATTAAAGCTATTAAGTTTAAAAAATACATGTTTATCAAAACTGTTATAGTAAAAAATGCAGTTATGTTCTTCTATATATTATATTTTTTAAAAAGTATGTGTATTTATGCAATGTAGTACGTAATTGAATTAATAATGAAACATGAAGACAGAGAATTTGCTACTTGTACAATCAATATCATCTTCGGTTCCCTATTGAACATACAAGCCACATCACCAGTATCCAGGCGCCATTTGCAGGTACCCATTTAATTTTAGAGAGTGAAAGAGTAAAGTAAAGTTACGTGCCAAAATTAAAATGCGACAGACCGGACTCGATTTTTGGCTGCCGTGTACAAATCAGTAAACGCTATCAACTGCGCCTACACCTTTAAACATATGCCGGTCATAAAAATGCGTGTTATTTCGTAACTTTGTTTTTATAATGTATTTTAATGATTTACCTTCCTAGACTTTATTATACCCCACGCGACTTGTAGGGAGGATATAATAATTTGACTGTTTGTCGGTCAATCCGCAAGTAGTTTTTTGTAAGTGCGACTCTCTAATGTTGCTCCACGAAATTTCCAGAAACGTAGAATGGAATAAATTATGTAGATGTGTACGTTACCAGGAAAACACGGTTCCATTAATTTTCCTGCAGTTCGGGTCTTTTGCACTCAGATTTTTTGTCATTTATTGGGTGTAGTCACTATAGATAAGAGCGGTTTTATAGCGGTCCTCTTCAACCGCTGAACAGAATTTCAAAAACTGTATACGGAATTTGAAAGCTATATGTAAATGTACATATTACCGGGATTTTCCGGTTCAATTATTTTTTTGCGAATTTTTGCACTTCTGAATTTAGAATCTTGCTATTGTTAACAAAGGTACAGATGAGTATATTTGCTAAAACTTTCGGTGTGATTACTTTTGGGGAATGTTTGCCCTTTATTTAATTATATTTATTAGCATATCTAATGCATACCTATTTTCGCAAACCACGGCAAATAGTTAAGATCATCTGCCCATCCGGAGAAAGTTATGCGGACTACGGACCGTGGCTTGGGACGATGATGCATACCATGCCATTCACAATGTGTAGTCATGTCAAGTAATGACATTTTTGCCGGTATTGTTTAGTCGCGACCCCGGGGTTTATTTGCATGTAATTAATAAAATTATTTCTTTGGGAATTCATGGGGGATATGAAAGTGGCATCATTGTAGAAAAAATACATAACCCCTGTTATATAGCAGGCTATGTAATTTTTTCTGCAATGATCGCTACCTTCATAACTCGCATGAATCATAAAAAAACATTTTACTGTTTTTATTTACATCTTTCTTTTATTGATTTAATAGTTTGATCGTTAAAATTAAGAAGTAAGTAAATTAATCAGTTAATCAATTATTTAAACTATTGTTAATGTTTATCCGTTCGTTTGATAAAAGAATGGCCAAAGCGTCTTCAATTGGAATTTGAGACTGATATCATCATATTAATTATTTTGTGCAGTCCGTGATTTTTCTTACGTTGATAAAGATTTTGACCAATCGATAAACGGGGCGTGTGTATATCACTGATGTCAGTTCATACAAAACTATGAGTTGCAATCAATTTCCGTCAAAAATAGAAGGAATCATAATTGGTCAATGTAAATATATCAAAATATCTCTCAAGAACAACTAATCGTTATTTCTTTGATAATTTTGATTGAAAGTTATAAAACTTAGAAGGTTTACTGGATTTATATTTCACACGTAACTGGATATTTTTTAAAGTCATAATGACTTCAATTAATCCTCAGATACGTGTGAAGACATACGATTGAATTTTGGGTTTCCCATGTTTTATTTTATCGCTTCTTTAAGTATCTTTCACTACTTTTTACACACCAAGTCCACTTGCTACATTTAACTAATCTATTAAACAAGCAATCATTTACCAACATCGACGTTTATGTTTGCATCTAATGAGGTTGAAAACAACTTACTTTACGGAAAGAGTAGTCCCTTTTTTATCATGCAATTAAGGTGGTATGGACAAAATGTGTTTTCTTTGCCGAAATTCTTACCCAACAGTATAGAGCACTGGGTTAGAGCGTTAGCTACGAATCTGTTAGTCGTGAGTTCGAATCGCGCTGGAACTTTTTATAACATCTACCTTTCCAAAAAAAATTAAAATATAATATATTTTTTGGCAAATATATTGTAAAATTTGAAAATACGAAACCGGTGGGAGTATTTTGGTTATAATGAATTTTCTTCACATCAATATCGACAGGTGTCCCATTGCACCTTAATTTTGTTTGGTACTTGTAATAACGACCATGCTTCCGCCTATCAGTATTCGAGGTACTTTGGTTATCCTTTATTTACAAAAATGTTAAGGTTAATTAATATAACTGATTCTCTATGTAAATCCTAAAATTAGCAAACGGTAGACAAGCCGTGTTTAAACAATACTTACAACGCTGTTATATGCAATAAACGTTAAATACATATTGAAATAAAGAAAATAACTCAAAATGTTTACAAAATAGAATATGTTGTAAAATATGAAAGTTCATATTCTTTCTGTAAACCTGTAAATTTACAAATTTAGACATGTAGTGTTTTAACTATCTAAATTGTTTCTCTATTACACATTCAATCAGCAAAAATAAGACACATGATGTTTTTAACACGTTAAATACTTTAGGAACGAAAATACAACACTGTTACATCTATTGCACGTTAAAGTCATATTGCAAAAAAGAAAAAAATACAAATCCAAAAAAATATATATATAGAAAATGACTTACCACAGCGACACAAACCAAAATCGAAAGGGCAATAAAACATCTCATGATTTTCTTTAGAGGGAAACTGTTTTCTTTCAAAAACAAAACGCGTCGTATGCTGCCAACAAACGAGTATTTATAGGCACGGGTTTCTGTTGGGATACAATTGAATTGCTGATATCAGTTGATAACCGAGTTCTTAGTTCCGGTTTGATAAATTACGCATGAAAAATTGACCTAATATGAATATGACGCACACGACATATTGAATTGAAATTTAATTTTAAAACGCCCAAAATACAAGACCTTTATTCAAGATCTTTAACCAATATCATGTTTTTTAATAGTGTACTTTAAGCAAATGCGATGTAATTTTTTACACCTAAACATTGGTTTTGCTTTATTTAACGTGTTTAGTATATAGATATCATCTTAATTAAAAGCTTGAATTGTTGATATAAGTCAATAATAAGCAGAAATCATTTTGAAAAAAAAAAATTCTCGTATCTAAGTTAAAGTTGAAACAATTGTATTATTAAATTGTATCGTTCCCAGACTAGTGCCATTCAATGTAATAGTTTTCTTTTTTTTAGAAATTGCGTTGTATGATAGAGGTGCCACACATGCATTACTTCTCACCTAATAATATTTTTCAACTGTTACATGTATTCATAATCTTTTTTTGCTCACAGAATTGTTTCAAATTTTTGTCTCCAATATGTACATAAATACTGTCTTGTCAATAATTTTGTTTCATTTATTTGCATATAATTGCATATATCAGATTAATGACTTTGTCTCATTCAATTTGAAATTTATTGTCATCATTGTAAAGTCCAAAAACAAGCAATTAAACAAAAATCTTTTTTTTTTACAACTATACATTGAAATTTTAATCATTTTGATAGCATATTTTTTCAGCAGTCTATAATTCTTGACAAAGAAAACTATCAAATGTGTAATTTTTAAGTTGTCGAAAGTCGTAAAATTATATTCTCATTAGAATGATTTATTAAAAATGTATCTTAATTTTGATGATGATGATGTTGATGATGATGTAAAGAAGATTTGATAAAATTTAATGCATTTTTATTTTATCTGATGATTCAAATTTGAAAATACATCATCTTTTTTTCAATTCAACATGATGTTTTGACACGGAATAAAACATAAGCTAATTCAAGATGTCTTCAAGATCGTGTACTGTTTAGACCCTTTCAATATCTTTGAGAAAATTATATCAAAATAAATATATAGAAAACATTTATGTTTTAATGCTAACGTATTTATAATGTTCCTAACTAAATGACAGTTAATATCACTTCTAAACTTTTGATGTGAATCGGATGTATAATTTGGTGACTATATAGACTGTTTAAGATTCATAAAAAACAAAGATTTTAAAACATTCTGATTTTATTGTGGGTGTACTAACTGTAGATTTCTTATCAGAAGAGAGGTATTAATATTCACTTGTAACCGCAGGAAGTACATTTCGCGGATTTTAAAATCCTGCTTCTATTTTTGAACAGATATAAATAAATGAAAGTATGAATTAAAAAAAATTCTGTGTTCGGGAGTTTTTATTCTTCCCATTTGATGCAATTTATGTCGCGGAATTTTGTACTCGCAAAAAATAGGCAATCTACAGTATGTTACCTGCTAAAAGTGTCTCTAGAAAGAAAATGCATCTGGTTTGAATTTATGTTTTTTGTCAACAGAAACGATTATTTACAATTATGAACAAGAAAAAAAATATATTATGATTTTTACTGGTAAAACCCAGATCTAACATTGAGTTATGCACTGTTTTATTCAGAGTAGATAACAACGTTTTGAATTTTAAAAGCTCTGAATAATAGCAATTTATTTGTTGAACATATATTAAAATAAGTATAAATACATGTAAGTTACCAAGGCCTATTCTTTAAAATACAATATTGTTGATTTTAAACATTTCGTCAATAATCTGGAACAAATGTTGCCTATCGGCAACTATTTTTACCCGACGCTCTCTATGATATTTTTTTCTAAAGTCATTATTATTTTGAGTTGAATTTTTTAGTCCTTATTAAAAAAAGCCAGACCATTATTATCGCATTTTGGGGATTTTTTTTTACCTTTAAGCATCGTTACCTTTAAGTCAACCCTTTAACTTTTACAACAATTTATCAACCCTAGCAATGTCAAATGAGAAAGAAATAACTTGTGTTATGTAAACTCAAATTTTAGTTGGCTGCATTTTTGTTATTTGAGTGCATGTAAAGGAACATATTTTAACAATCTATGTATAGCTGTTTATGAAATAAAAACGTTTCAGTGTTTTATTTGAACATTTGTTTTTAATATTTTTGCTTTCTTTAGGGACAGCCCAGAGCTAATAGCATATCGTAAAAACATAAAGGTGTGTATAAATCGATCAAACATTTTTAAAACAACATCAATAAGTAATTTAGGTGACACTGGTTCAACAACAAGAAAAGTATAATTACATTTTATTAAAAGATTTCTCCTTTTTTATATATATTTTTAGCACTTTCTTTGTTTACATTTCACGCATGAAACATGTGATAGATTAAACTTTTAAAATTATCAAAATCTGACGGACAGGAGAGTCAAAGAACTATATATGATATTAGTCAAATTTGGCCCCAAAAATTCGCTATTTTTAAAATGATTCAGGTACATTAATTTGTTGTGTTATTTTATAAAAGAGTTGACATGAAATATGTTTTTCACCTATTTATTTGATTTATATGCACTCACTGGCAGTATATGACGTCAGAAGTGACGCTATTTTTATAATTCAATCAAAATCAACCAAAAATTGACATTTTTCTTATCTTTTTTCGAATGGGAAATATAGAGCGACTCTTTGAACAAAAACGAACTTTATGTCACTTATAAGTATTGGAAAGATACATCTTTGGTGAAAATATTTTGTTTGTTCAAGTAGTCGCTTAATGTTTCCTGAAAGAAAAACTACCTCAAAACAAGCCGTTTTATGCTAAAAATGAGAAAATGGCGGGAAAAGATAAACTTTATGATGTCATATCTTTAAATTGTGGGCACTAAAATCAAAATGAAAATTATGAAAAAACTTCAAATGTATATTTGTACAAATAAAACAAAGAATTACAGTAAAATGACAATGTTCATTTTAGGGGGCCATTTTAGGCTCAAACCATATATAGTCCTTTGTCTTAAGTATTTGTTTATGAAAAAAATATAATGTTTTGTTTGAAAAATTCATACATGGTGATTCACTTGAATAAATTATCAAACTCTTGTCATTAAACTTCCATTTGCATTATTAAAGCAGTTTGTAACACTTATTTTTATGACGTGTTTTCTCGTTTATATTTGAGTGCAGTGTTCCATAATGGCCCGATGTACTCGAGTGATGTTTTGTTTTTGCCTAAAATAACCTGGTATGAATATAAAACTTGTATTTATAACATACAAATATATAATTAGTTCTAACAGACAATATTAGACGGAACTTGATGTCTATAGGAAATAAAAGTAATTTTTGAGGCAATTTAACATGTGTAATAAAATTAAACTACGAAATTGTATACCCCTATACCGCGTCTCAATCACCAATTTGCACTTAAGTGCAATTTAGGCTAGATTGTTGAAACTTGTGGGTTTTTTTTAAATGTTGATCTTTACTCTGATCAATGATTATCAATATTTTCATTTTCTATCCTGGACAGGGATGGGGTAATGGTAATTTGTAATGGTAATTAAGTGTAATTTATTACAAATTTTGATTTAATAGAAAGTAATGTGTAACATATATTTTTCAATTACATGTAATGGTAATTTAATTAATTACTTTCAAAAAAGGCATGTAATTAAAATTTCTTTTCCATCACACACTGATGAGTTTGAACAGGTTGCCCCCCCCCCCGATAGGAAATCTCATAGATAAAATCTGATAGGCAATTTCAAATCAAATTCCTGCAGGAAATACTCTTCTCCTATAAGAAATATAATTCCTATGGGTTTTGTAAAAAAAATCCTATATGATTTTCTACATTTCCTATTGGAGAATCATTTTTCCTATGGGAATTATTATTTTCCTATGGGATGTTAATTCTTAAAGGTAAATACATGTATCTCACCTGTGAGGTTAAACACACTAAAACAAAAGTGGTTATTTACTCTCTAGACAATGGTCTATCATTCGGTATATACGGATTTTTCCTAAACTGCATCTTAAGCGGGTGCAAAAATGCTACCTTGGCACTGGCATAATTATCCGGCACAGTGTTAACTTAAATCATAAGTTTGCAAATTCAAGAAATGGTGGATAGATACATTACGGTGTAAAAATTCACCAAATATTTTTATAGTTTATCGCTTTTATTTTATATTTTGTTAAAAATAATCTGCAGGGGAAAAACACTACAAACCTTTTTGAACATGCTTTTGTAGTTCAATTTACAAAATAATCAATTTAATGAGTCGTACCAAGGCATTTTGTTAATAAACACGTTTGAATGTGCATGCCATTTTGTCGGAAATCGCATTCGGAATGTCTCAGATTTTATCATTAACATGGCGACCGTAAACAGCGAATTTTCAAAATTGATGTTAAAAGAGGCAGTGATCTCGTTGCAAAAACAGTGAATGTGGTAAAATGGGATTTTAAAAGAGCAACATTGTAGGTATTTGAGACTAATCTTATGAAAATTTAGGCGAGATACAGCTCGATATATATTTTATTTTCTACGGAGCGAGTATTCTATCGTTAAACCGGGTCCGTAGGACATCTGTCATTTTAACGATAGAACATTCTATCTAGAATGTTTTAAGTGATTCAAATTAATGATATCTGTAGGAGGGGGATCCGAAGCTTATTTTAAGTAAGAACACTTCTTATTGTTTTTGAAAAACGACTGACTAAAATTTTCAGATATTGAGGGGGAAAAACAGGCCTTGATGTCAGTAATATGAATTTCTTTTGCAAAAATCAGCAAATATAAAATCAGATTTGAAAAATTCCTTAAGAGGAAAATTTACCTTGAATATGTTATCAATCTTTTGGGTGTTGTATGCAAGTCTGTTGTTTTATTTAATGTTCAAATATTTAGTAATGATATATTTTTGAAACATCCTATTTTGTACTCTAATTAAACGATACATAATATATGTATGTATATAATCATAACATATGGTACATTGTATTGCTTCTCAAACAATTTGTATAGAGGAGGGCATTGCATTGACAACATTATGACCCTTTTAGACGAAATGTTCGAAAATTCCATGCGACAAGGAAACAACAACGAAGAGCTTTTACATTTTTAAAACTGATATTATGTTTTTGTATACATATTTTTTAAAACTGAAACTTGTTTTTATCACATTCAGTGACTTTGAAAGTGGTGTTTCACTCCAGTGATTTATTTATCGGCAGGACCTAGCCCTGCAAAAATTTGTGTCATTTAAAACACAGTTTAATGTAAAAATGATGTTTAAAAGGATAGACAGGGGTAAATATCAATCGTAAATAGAATAATTAAATAACTCTTAACATGTTCGTAGATAGTTATATTTTTGATCTTGCATCAAGAAATGTGTTTAACATTTTAGTATTTTAGTGGGGCTTTATCATCTGTAAACAAGCTTAATGATGCTTTTAAAGTTTATGAATGACGCATATCCTATACGGGAAAGAAAGGCTATGGAACTAGTACCAGTTCATAAACACAGATGCGTATTCACGTGTGTGTGTCGCAGTTATTATATAAATATTTTTTGTCGTACACATTTAATACTTTTTTACGCGCATTGTAAATCGATCATGTGCAAGTTGTGAATGAGTGAATGTTGTTTGGTTGTTGTTTTTTTAAAACAAAAACTGCCTCGCATACTTTCACATGACATTTGGTATCAACAGATACATGTATTACACCACTGGATTTAGATCATTTTATTCAGTATGTCTTTAAAATGAAGAAACGCTGATCATTTCTTGTTCTGTATACCAGTAATAAACGATTTCTGTTTCTGTATTTCATTTTAAAAACCATGGCTATTTATTTTTCACTGAAAATTCTACTTAGGAAATGAACCTTCTTGTTAAGTTTTTTTCAGCTAACAAAACATTGATACATCAGAGTTCAGTTAGTGTCAAATGCAGAATTTATGTGAGGAGATGTACATGTAACTGCAAATCCATGAATAAAAACTTGCTTTGTTAACATCTTACACGGTTCAAAACAAGATGACAGGTGTATATAATGAATATCTATTCTTTTTAATTAACAACAAATCAGATTTCACAAAGAGGGTAATATTGACCCAAAGCTGGATAAGCGTACAATCTTTGATAAAAAGCCATTTTGAATGAATCCGGAACGTTGTTATTGTCGATTGTTCCTGTGTAAGGCAATGGGGTTCCGTCGTCGGCCAACCAGGGAGCTGAAAGGGAACTCCTGGATCCCTGTATCCAAACATACCTTCCCTTACTATACACAAATACAATAATTAGAACGACAAAATGTCCTACACGACATTAATTTTTTTTTCTTCAATTGTTATGTCTACAAAAATATGTGTTTTATCATATCCATATTAATAAAGTATTGCAATAGCGATCTTAGTAGAATTAATTATTGTCTTTAAATATTGCTAATTGCAAACACCTAATCTGATTGAAAAGTCTTCAAGAGACTCCCTAAGACGTTACCTATTATTCTATGCGTCTTTTTATGTTTGGTTTTACTTATGTAACTACATTAGGGGGTCTCTGATTAATATTTTGTATATGTATTGCATAATAGTTCTAGTCATTTGGCCCACTTTATTGTGTTTTTGTGATGTCTATTTCCCGTTGGTGTGTAAAATAGGGGGGGGGGGGGTCATTATTGCATTCAGCACCACATGTATTAATACTATGTAACATGTTTATGACCCCCCCCCCCTCCCACACACACACACACACACACAAACACACACACACACACGCACACACGTTTTGTATACATCATTTCGTTATTTACTAAATAAATGATGTCTATAATCACTATACTGCTTGAGCAAAAAACAGACCCAGTCTCCTTGGCAACGTTTGTTTAAAAAGCAAAGAAACATTAACTCAACTTATTATTCTAATGTTTCAATCAATTAAATGTTAATTCAATGTTGCAAAAGATTACGAGCATACCAAGAAGTGAGAGTACTTCTTGTGACTCCTCTGCCGAGTTCACTAGCAGCAGACGACCGCCATCTTGAGCACACCGTTGTTTCGCTTCCGGTTGGATTAGCTTAGCGTCCTTTATGAGCCGATAGCATCCCAAAATCGGGCTTCTAGCATATCCTTTGGCAATGCATGGATCTATTGAATCTATTGAAATGTTACATTGTAGTAGACATTTTAAACTGGCGCAGCATTTCAATGTGAATAAGGCAATGTTTGGTAACATTTTTAGTTTACATTTTAAATGTTTCTTCAAAATATGTTCATTCATTGTTTCCTCGCAATGTATCAAAATAAGAAGTATTTTGAATAAAATAAAAACTTATAATTCATCTCAGGATTTTACACTTATAAACACTACTTGTTCTTTGTCTTTTTTCTGAACTCATATTTATTTTCCCACATTACTTCAGCTGTTAAATATATATAATAATATTATACATAAATATTTTGGACAAAATTATGTAATGAATGTTAAGAATTACATGTGGAGTCAACAGTAATGACTGACAATGAATTGCATTCTTACCGGTGCATTTCACTTTACTGTTTTTAAGGTTATGATTATAAGAACCAAGTATAATAAAGGAACAAATTTAAAGCAATAGTTTTCTGCATCACCTTCCGCCTGCTTATTCCCTGGAAAGTTCAAAACCAAAACCCCAGTCGTCAGTAATGCAAGTTCGCCTTCACTGAAGGTGTAACTTCCAGCTATTATAAGCAGATAATGGTCAAAATTGACCTACATGTAGCATCTCGATAACAGTTTCAATCAGTAAGACCGTTATTTACATATTTTGAGTTAATGTTTACAAACTTTATTTACGTTTTTTCAAAACCGACTTTTTAGGGTTCATATGAAACCCAAGTATACTACAGAATGTATTATGGCATACATGTACTTACATAATGACGCCCCAAGAGCTGCACCAACCATCAGGCTACTCAAGAGAATGCGGTTGTTCGTTGTCGTGGCAACTGTGGAAATCATCATATATGATATCACGATGGATAGAAATACATATTTCGTCGAATATTTCATCGCTGTAATTGTTGCCTATCATTGATGTATCTAAACATATGAAAGAAATGATATATTTGATAAACATGTTAGAGAAATTATATATATATATATATATATATATATATATATATATATATATATATATATATATATATATATATATATATATATATATATTTATATATGTTGCAATTTAGCGTAAGGCTTAGAGTCATAAGTGTTTTGGAATAAGAAAGAAGGACTTCTGAACAGTTGGGTTTTTCAAAAGTGTGAATGTGATTAAACTATTATAGAGTCATTTATAAAGTTATGAATTGATATTGATATACATATATAATGTTTGAAATCGTCATGCATTATAATTGCAAAGAATGATATTCAATTTGATTCTTTAATTGCATGCAATTCAATAAAAGAAATGTTGGTTGTTAAGTGGACAATGTTAAAATCTTTAATTTTTTACTAATTGGTGTTATATAGGGGTACTTAATTGTAATTTAAAACCTGTTTAATCCAATATACACCGAACATGAACAATTAACAAATAAATTAACATTGCTTTTATTGATAAAACAGCAATAACATTCAGTATACGCTATATACTGATTATTATATTTTTTTAAGCATTCCATAATGAGACAACAGTGATCGACACGTTAAAAGTTTTTGTTTTTTATATAATAATGTTTGTAGGAAAATCACGTTAAGATATATTTTTTCAACCTTTAAAGCAATATGAGCTGTTTTTTTAAGAATGTTATTTTGCTGCAAAAACCTGCTAGTGCGATAAGTCTGCATGTAACTTAAACTTTTATGATAAATAAGATTTGAAAACATCAAAATTGTTGTCAAGAGAAAAATTTCTCTTCAAAGGAATATATAGCAGATCAATTATTGTACAGGACGACAATAATTCAATTTTGCTCCAATTAAGGCTTCTTGACGGCTTTTTCCACAAAAATATGGCTTAAGGATATTAAAAAACCATGATTTTTTTGTCATTTTAGAAGAAAATAATATTTTTGTAAAAAACGAATTCAACATGAAAATTGCAGCTCATATTTGGCTGTGTATTCTATTTTAAGGCAGAATGTGGATTTCGCTTAACAAAGTACATCGCCAAATTTCAAACATATAAGTAGACAGATATAATAATATTATACCACTTTCTCTTAATATTTTCTTTGTAAAATTACAGGAGAGAGAGAGAGAGAGAGAGAGAGAGAGAGAGAGAGAGAGAGAGAGAGAGAGAGAGAGAGAGAGAGAGTCGATGTAAATCACAGGTGCGCTAACACCGTTAAAATTAAAGCTTGCTAGTTGGTCTGCCCTACCCTAGCTACCTCCTCTCTTTTCTCGTTTTAGAGGCTTAATTATTGTCTATATATGCTTGTAACAATCAAATCAATTTCAAATTCTAAATCAAACTGAATTTGACACTACAAAACTCTCTGTCTGTCTGTCTGTCTGTCTGTCTGTGTGTCTGTCTGTCTGTCCGTCTGTCTGTCTGTCTGTCTCTCTCTCTCTCTCTCTCTCTCTCTCTCTCTCTCTCTCTCTCTCTCTCTCTCTCTCTCTCTCTCTTTCTCTCATATCGACAATGGCATTGCCATACCCTACAGTACACTATTCTTATCTGGATTTTTGTCTTTGAGGTTGTAAATCATTATATCTTCTATGGTTTAAAACTTTATCATAACCTATATTTTGACATGTCGATTATTTTTTTGAGTTTCGTTTCATATATAAAACATTTAGATAAAACAGATCTTTCTTCGCGAGCCGATTTTTACACAGTTGGGGCGAATACACTTCGGGTTAAAATTGTTCGGGGGGAAATACATACAGGGCAAACAAAACCACTTAGATTCGCAAAGCCAACAGTGTTATTTCTAATTTAATTGTTTATACTGTGTGGGGTTAATTCATCAATGTTAATTTAACCATTTTATAACCACTATATAAGAGCTATTAAGACATTTATTTGTAGGAAAGAGCATGTACGAATGATCTTTATTAAGAACAGTTTGATGTTGCTAGGATACAGGTTTCAGATCCATGATTTGATTGGTTAATTTAGATATTGAATCTCGAATTTCGAATCTCGAATCTCGTATTTCGAATCTCGTATTTCGAATCTCGAATCTCAAATGATCCTTCTCGGCTTTCGTAAAACTTGACTTGCAATTTATTGAATGCTGCATTTGTAATAAATAAGCATGTAAACATCGTTTTGATATTGAAAAAGAACATATGAATTCCTACTAGTTCTTACTTCTCCTATATAATCAATTTTGGCAACTTAACCTATTTTTCTGAACAAAGGTAATTGTTAAGGGCTCTGCACTCAAACATTTTTCCTTAAAAATAGCTTACCAGTAATCATTATAATCATGGTAAATGCATACGAACATTTTTATTACTTGTGTTAATATTACCAAGTTTCAAAAGTCTTTTATATTTTAGTTGATATTGTTAATTACTAATCAGAAACCTTTACTACATATGTAGTACATACAAATCTGTGCTTTGAAATATACGCGAAAAAGGCCGCGCGCGATGCTACCGCTTTTCGGTATAAAATCAACCTATTTTTCATCACTGTAGGTTAACATGTATGCTAATTAACCAAAAAATCTCATTGAGCGAAATCATTGTACGAAAACAATACGTTTTACCAGTGGTATCAAGTATTCGTTTGACAGTATTTTTATTTTAAACATAAGTAAAAAGGTTAATAATTCAGATTAAGTTACCTTTCTTAAACGTAAATGTAAGTAATAAACAGCAATGTTAATATTTTCACCGGGATATGAACTTGCTTGGTACGTGATCAAATCTTCTTAAAAGCCATTCGAACTGTTTATTTCCTGAATAAATCTATTCAAACGCGTGATGACTTGCTGTCTCCCGAAGAGTCAGTAAATAGGTATTATGTAACACCGACGAAAACTATACTTGACGGCGATGTAGTTATGGAACTTTGACTTCAACGTAGCGACTTGGATTATACTAAAGGTGTTTCGAGTTTAGAAACGAGGGAAATCGAATGCCGCCGGTCAATAGTTTCCATGACTATCCACCATGGGCAGAAAGCAAGGAAACTATTACACGGTTAGACAAAATAACATATTTATTCCCTGTAATTTTACAAAGAAAATATTTAGAGAGAGTGGTATAATATTATTATCTCTCTCTCTCTCTCTCTCTCTCTCTCTCTCTCTCTCTCTCTCATCACCTAGCATTTCCTTTTCCGTGAGGGGGCTTGGGGTATTTGTGATGTCTTACATTAGCTAGCGAAAATGATAAAAAAACATGAAATTTTCTTTAAATTGTGTGCGGATGTTATACGCCAATAATCTGTTTTCAGTATATACATTTCAAGAGGGGGGGGGGGGGGGCGGCTATATAGTCCTAATTAATTTGTCAGTTATTCTGTCCCCACTTTGTTTTCTCTTCGTTTTCCAGGGTTTTTTTATTTGGCTCGGCAAATTAATATAAAACTTTCTGTGTAGCTCCATAACGATGCACTGTAGATAAATTATGAGTAGTTTTACTTTTGATAAACAGGTACATATCCGTACTTGATTTTTAATTTGACTCTTATAATCGGATTTAATATTCCAATAATTATAGGGTTGGAAAGAGTAGACGGGACTTTTTTGCGCATATCCTACTGTACCATTCATTCAACACAGGTATTAGCACTCATCGAGTTCGACTTGCTTTCCTTTTCTTTCATCCACTGGATTTAAAGCTATTAATTTTTGAAAATATTTTGAATTTAAGGCCTGATTATATATAAATTAGAGCTGCGCTGGTGTATATATTTACCCAAATGGACCAAAATATAACCAAATGAATCTAAAAGTGTTGAATTAGATTTGAACGTACGACTCTTTTTTTCAATTCTAATCGGGTATGTCCTTTAGAAAAATCTTGAACCACACACATTTTAGCAAATAAAACGAAAATTGTTTCATTTTTTTATGGGGAGGGAGGTGGTGCCGGTAAAGGACATGTATTGCTTGTGGCAGTTGTGCTATACTCTCATTTGTTATACTAGGTAATACTACATATTGATATAAAATGAAAGTTTCCAATTACACTGTATAGCTTCTATCACGCATTTTGACCCGTGCGATAGTTTAAAACAATTTTCAAAGCATTTAATGTAATTCTACCGATCTTTTTTGAAATTTAATTTTCTGGAACCCCGCCTGATACGTCCGCCTTCTTGTATATTAGAATTACATGTACGTTGACCATATGTACACATTAACTTAATCGGCTATGTTATGGGACGATAACATTTTTTAATCAATGTTTTTGCAGGATATGTAACAAATAACAGCCTATTTGTGGGTTTTTGCACTGATTATTTGAGATAATTTGCCGCCATCTTTTATGCATTCCACACACCACTCACAGTTTCTTTATTTGGTGTTCTGTGTGTATGGCGACAAATTGGTAAATTTGCACCACCCACCCCTTGTAGCTTCATCCTGATTACATTTTATCTGGCTAAGTGTAATGTAGTAGTATATTAAATACACACATCTTTGTTTGCAGTGCTTATTTACATCTTTAGAGATTTACTTACAAAAAAAGTAAACATTTGTATGACTTATATGTAATTATTGTCAATTTTGGTGCGGGGGGGGGGGGGGGTGGGGTAGGAAACTAAAAAGAAACTTAACTTGGCTGTGAAACATATGCTTTTATTCTTTCTTGTTGATATATCAATGAATGATATATAACAAAATATATGTACAGCAATTAATTTTGAAATATTCATGCACAATCAAATAAAGGGTTTTACTGTTCTCTGCACAAGAAATCGGCAATGTGAACAAATTGGCACCCTATCATCCCTACCTTTAATTGTAGAGAGTAGGTACGTATCCTTCTATATTGAAAACAATTCCAAAAGTAAGAATCATAATAAGTTGTTTACTGAGGAAAAGGAAAAAAAATTGTATTTATTAATAATTCCGTATGATGTGATACTATCTCAATGATTTGTTTATAATCATAGTACTAGTGTATCACTGTATGCATACATAAAAACGATAAGTAATGCTTATATTTATTAGTGAAACGGGACAGATTATTTATATTTAGATTATTTAGATACATGTACTAATCTTCATGCGGGGATCTAGAAAGGAGGGGGTCAGGGGATCTGGACCCCCTCCTCGGGAAAATTGGAGCTTATTAAATTTACATAGTAAAATTTTTTAAAATTGGCCTAGGACCCCCTACAGAAAAAATTAGCTACGCTTATGAAGTTCTCTACCATAACCGCATTTTTACACAAAAGGGGTGAATAAACCCGGGTTTTAAACTATTACTGGTGGTGAAATACCTTAGGGTTCAAATGCATCAGGTGGAAATGCACCAGGGCAAACAAAATCACTTAGATCCGCGAAGCACACTGCATTATTACTAGTCTACTTAGATATTCTGTGTAAAAGTAAATACAAATAATTATTTAGTTAGGTAGGGAGAAGTGAACATAGCATTCATTTGTATATAAGAGCATGTACGTATGATTTTTATTTAGAACAGTTTGATGTCGCTAGGATACATATTTTCAGATCCTTGATTTGATTGGTTAATTTAGATATTGAATCTCGAATTTCGAATCTCGAATCTCGTATTTCGAATCTGGTATTTCGAATCTCGAATCTCGAATGATCCTTCTCAGCTTTCGTAAAGTTTACTGTTATGGCCAAGTTAAAAGATATATTCAATCCTCGTTAAAGCCACGTGTGGATTTGCAAAGCTTCTTTTTCCATTGCGAGGATAATATCGACATGTCTTGTAACTAATGTAATCACGGGAAGTGGCTTCTTTCATCGTTTAATGTAAAACACATGCTTGAAAACAAACTTGTCATCCAAGCGTCTAAATAAAGCCTTTGTGTGCCTCCGATTCAAAGTCACGCGCTAATTTCAAACCCGACGAGAATTTTTGACCACAATGGCTTCCAAAATGACTATCTATCAAAACAAGGAACGCATTTTAAAGAAAAGCGGTAGATTTTAAAATAAAAGCGGTAGGCGGGAGACAGAGCTAAAAAGCGGTAGACTTCCGCGTAAATCGGTAGAGTTAACATGTATGTAATTAGATCCTCGGACCCGGCGCAGACAGGTTCATCACTGGACTTAATTACCCACTTTTCTATACTTACTACTATATTAAAACAATAGACTCGAATTTTTTAGCTTTAATACCGATAAATCGGAAGAGTACTGTCTTTTGTTTTATATATTTTAAACATCATTGGTACTTGAAGATTACCAATTTGTTTTTATTTTTTTCAACCAAGCTTCGTTAATTAATAATCAACGAAAATTCCTCCAAAAATTCCGGAAATCATCTGAATTTTTGGGATTTTACAATCTTGCGCATGCGCATTACATTCACACTAAACCAGGGGAGGCTCTTTATTTTATGTTTCCAAAATATCACATTTACATGGATAAACTTGGAAACGATAAAACAAATGCGTGTTAATTTTCATTGGAATTTTTTTCTGTTCATCAAAGAAAATACGGGAGATAACTCTTACATAGTGCATTTACTATAAAAAATCCCGAGAGTTTCGAATGTCAACATGGGGTGTAAAAACGTTGTTGAAATATGTGGAATTTTGCAATTATAGAATTAAACTTTTCGAAGAAAGGTATTTACATGTTCTGAACAATTTGACTGTTATTTGCAATGCAACTTTATTAATTTTCTCCAGAGACATAAATAAAATGTTATCTATGTCTCTGTTTTCTCCAAAATCGTTTTGGAGCGATTCTGCAATTTTCTGCTACATTACGGGTATATGGGAGGCATTTTAACTGTGGTTTTGGCCTTCCCCGAGACACAGTTAGATTATTCCAACTCAGCCGAGTGTAGTGAAATTAATGGCATTATTGTAGGCTTGAAGTTTGGTTATGCAAATGTCAACAATATACGGTGTTTCGATGTATCTATTTTGTAAATGCCCGATATCATATGCAATGTCAACCCGTGCGTGCACGGGTCAAAGTGTAGTGAATATAAACAATTATTCGTTATCTGTCTAGCCAATGCACTTTAACTAATCTCTGTAGTATTTTCGTTATGATATTGTAATCAAGGATGCAGAGAAGATTTTCAAAGACTATTTAAAAAGCGAGAATGAGAAGGAATTACAAAAACTGAAAAATTGCAAGTGACGTAGTGAGAAAGATAGTCCAAGAAAATACATTTACCCTGATCGACCGTGCTCAGTACAAAATATTGACAAAAAATGCATGCATTAAAGGAAGAAGGAATCATTTTTTAAGTATTATGAGGTGATAAATTTGGTCTGGGCATGATCAAATCTAATAAAAACACATGGGTTTGATGTCAACGAAATATTTCTACAATTTCTGATAAATATTTTTTTTAAAAGGGCATGGTCACGATTTTGGTCAAAAATTAATTTTTTGATTTTAATGTTTACAATGCTTCAGTAAGGCATTTTTAATAGGCAAATAAAATTTGAGTTTCATTTGTTGAGCATTAAGCGAGTTACAGAGCTTACAATTCTTCCCTATGTAAACAAAGCATTTGTTTACTTTTTAATGTTGAAGTACAAAATTCCAGTTTTAAACTTCAAATGAATGTGTTAATCGTTAGGAAATGTTTATATATGCTTAGAATGAACAAGACGATGGACAAATCAGCTTGAAAAAGATTTTTTACTGGTATATTGAACCTATGTAAACAAAAAACAGGGCACGAGCCTTGTTTACATGACGAAGAATTGTGAGCCCTTTATCTTGCTTAAAACTCACTGACTGACACCCAAATTTCATTTGATCAATAGAACTGCATTCCTTAAGCATTGTAAATATTAAAAACAGAAAAATAAAATTTGACCAAAATCGTGACCATGCCCCTTTAAATTAAAAAGAAAAAGTTTAACCTCTACAATCTTTAATTTATTTAAATATATATTTCCCGACATGTATAAAGAAGATCACAAAGAATCTCTCCATCACGTTGTGACAATATTAGGTCACATAGGTCACGAATATACAAGACGGTCCCGACTTTGGCCTCAAGACACCATCTTTACATCTGTTTGGCGTCATTTGATCACGCATCTGAATTTTTACATAAAGTTTCCATTCATTTTAATCAAAGTAAACCTTTTTAGTGTCCTTGGATATTGAGGGGAAAATATGGTAATAATAAAACTACAAGATAATAAGAATATTACAGTAGTTGTGGTGCGGATGGACAGACGGACGGACTGATAAATAACATTCTGACAGGTCTCTTGAAAAATATTAACTTCGATTTGTTTCTCGAACACCACTTTGTGAGCATTGAACGTAAGCAATGGCAGTTGTTTTTTTTTTAAGAATATCGCGTAACAAGAAATCTATTCCCGGCGACAGAGTAGTTTGTGTTCTATTGAAAATGTTACCGCATGCTAACATTATCACAATTTGTTATATTAAGTATCATTTTAACAGGCCTTAAACTTTCCGTAAGATTTAACAATCTTTTTCTTGCATAAAAACAAGTTAACATTGACGTTGGGTTGAAACGAAATATGTATAGATTGCGTATTTTTAGCCCAGAAGCCCTACAAATGAAATCATGTTGATTTAAAAGAGACATGATGGCAGAGTGGCTAGCGATGAAACAGACAGGCCTACGTCTCATTGCTGTTTGGCACAACTACCCAAAGTTCAAGCTCTTGTTAATATGGTCTTTTGTGTTCGTTTTCTCAAGTTCAAGTTCATTTATTTTCACTCATAACATATAATGTTACATGAGGTGCAGAAGAATTATATACAAAAGTATAAGAAAAGCAGGATTTACAAAAGAAACAGAATAAAGTAAACAATGAATTTGTTATAGTTGTTACTTAGAATGATCGACAAAATCAAATATTTTTCTAATAAAAGTACACATTTTCATTAGTATTAGATGATTTGAAGATGACATAAGTGTTCTAGATTTTAAGATGTTTGGGTTTTTTAAGATAATAATTACTAAACAATTTTTTTCTTACAGGTGACAGTGCACTACATTCTAAAACATAATGATATTCATCGCCAATTTGATTGGCTTCTAACATACATTGTAAAAACAACAATAATTAGTCGTTGTTGATAGAATCTGTCCTATATCAATTACTCAACTTTAGATGAAACCCTTTTTTATGTACAATGATACATATCAATGCAATAACACCAGTTAATAATGTTTCTTTGAACAAGCAGAAATATTTCTAGAAATAAAAACGAAGGTGTTCGGATTTCTGTAAATGAATTACCTTTATGACCGAAGTCTCATCGATCCTTTCTATCAGGGTGTCAGGAAGACGTTAAATATATATCGCTAAGTTATAATGTTACGGCATGCCGTTATTTCACGTTTTGACCTCCATGTGACCCAAAGCAATATCCAAAATGTTAAAATCAAACTTACAAGGTAAATGAGTCGTCGAGAACTTAATACTTTTCTTTTTGGTGACATTATTATTATCATTTTCTTTTTTTTTTCTTTGAAAAAAAAACCTCAAAGACTTTTCTTATTCGCAGTATAGCAATTTCGGATAACTGTTTTTCACTTTGATTTGAAAACAAAGATATTTATTCTTAAATATCTGGATTATATCATAAAACAAGTATACAAGTAATAAATCCAGTCGTAAGTCTTTACGATCAAGCGCGTAAAATATTCTTCACATTGTCATATATGGTTTAAAAAGAATAATGGAAGATATATCAAGAAATAATTTATTCATTTACTACATTTATGTTGATAAACAAGTTATTTTTCTTCTTGTCAGGAAAGTTTTAGCTTGCATTTTCTGTTTGATCATTGTCAGTTTTAGACATTCGTTTATGTAAGTAATAGTTAGATTATTTGGATTGAAATTTACGCCGTTAAGAAGGGGACGGAGAGAGCGATTTCGAAGAGATGAAGTCCCTTTCTTATTCGCGTAATTGCTTAATTAATTTTATATTAATATTTTGATTGCTTAAAATAGTCTGACCTACATAGAACACAGCGAACTTTCATTGGATGACTAAAAGTTTTGCACCAATCAAATATTATCTCTCTTTTAATTACGGCTCTCTAAAGGCCCTGTCACACCAAACTGCGTCCCCACGACGTGTTCACGGCGTTGTAAAACTCATGGAATCGCTGTAGGATGGCAAGGAAAATTCAGAAAAAATGTACAGTTTTATTTGAAATTTTAACAATTGGAGATGTCACGGCGTCCTGACGGCGACGGAGGCGTTCTTACGGAGCTCCCACGGCGTGTAACTGCGTTTCCACAGAGCTCAACTTGGCGATTGACTGCGCTCTCGTTGAGTCTCCGCCGAGCGCTCATGACGTGCTAGGAGTTTTTACCGTGCGTCCATGGCGTGCTCAGCACGCTGACTGCGTGCACAAGCCGTTCTTTACTTCTTGGTAGGTTAATATTAATTTGTATGGGAAACAAACAAAAATTTACAACTAGTAAATAAATGATTAAAAACAAATTGTTTTGATTTTATGAAAAGGTACATTGTAATTGAAACGTAACTACTTCTAAACAATTTGTGAAGGACTAGGACATAACTCTTGGTAGTCAGGTCTACAAAAAAGATCCGTTATTAGTTCTTAGAAAACGTAGAGAAGATGTGAAAACATCAGAACCAAATGGCATGAATTCCATCTACGTCCATTGATAGGTCTTGGAATATTATCAAATGCTACTTTTTACAAGGTCATCTACATCCAGTTTGATAATCGCTTGCAATTGTACAACAGCCATTTTTTGAGTTTTCGTGGTCTTGATGACAACGCACTAGAAACGCCGTGGGAGCGCGGTAAAAACGCAGAAGAAACGTCAGGAGAGCGCGATGAACGCAGCAACAGCTCTATTGGGTCGTTGTGTGAACGCAGCCAAATGAAAAATAACTTGTTCAAACGCTGTGGATGCGCAGTGAGAGCGCGATAGAGACGCAGTGAGATCCCAAAGGACTCCGTGAGGTCTCCGTGCAGGCGCAATTGACTTATCACTGCGTCTACACTGCGATTAGCTGCGTTCCTTGAGCGCACCGACGGAGCTCTCGTTGCGCTGTTGGAGATCTTACGGCGCTGTCACGGCGACCTCACTACGCTTCTACGGCGTGTTTATCAGAACGCTGGGCCACCGGCATGTTCAAAGTGCGCGCCGTCGCATGGCGTTCTTAAATGTTCAAGGCGATCCCGCCGCGACGGACGAAGATGGCGTTGCGTTGTTACGGCGCTGTAGGAGACTACTGGGTTTACCTTTGCGTTTTACATTCTTTAAGGACGCAGCGGGATCGCCGTGAGGACGCAGCTCCGGTGTGACAGGGGGTTTAGCTGTCAATTGAAATGTGAGGTAGCGGTGAATTTAGATTAGAAGCCCCACTTATAAATAAAATATTTAGCGACTGCTGGTTGGATGAAAAGGTGTGTTATGGTTTTCAGATTTTCATGTAAAGTACTGTACAGCCTCAATGAAATAAGTTATGTACATCATATAGAGGTTAATTTATTAAACAAAAACTATTAGTGTGTGCTTAACTTTTTTTTTACCGTAAAATACTTCAAAATTAAGCACAGTGTCAGTCATAGTTTACAGACTGAGTGTATTTTTAATTCGAGTATTGAAGTAGGTCGGAATTAAATGATTTGTTCACTGGCTCAAACTGTCTATGTAGGTGGTTATAAATAACTTGATCTAACAAAAAAAAAAACTCACAATAGAACTTTGACATTCCCCAGAGAAAGTTGTGCATGTTAATTTATGTTGAAACGCGTATTTTAACAAGTCGAATTATGATAGAGTCAGTTACTTCTTGTACTATATAAAGTATTATAAATTACGTAAAACAGCTAATAACTTTGCCATAAGCGATTTTCATTGAGGTTTAGTGATTGTGACGTAAGATTGAGAATTCTGTTAGGAGCACGATGTATCTGTGCAAAGCAAAATAGGTCTGTTGATTTTAATTAATAATACTTGTATTTACTATATATCAATAGTTTTTATTCTGGGTTCCTATAATTGCCGATATTACCTAGATTTACTGTTGGTACACTTCAACAATTAAATAAACCGTCGTTTTCCGTTGGTAATTAAATGCCGATTGTGTCATTTTAACATCGGTTCCTTCTCATTCTTAAACTCAAATAAATTGTGTTTGCTTATGTTTCTTTTTGTTTGCTTTATTTTTTTTTATTTTGTCACATTTGTTTTTTTATTAACTTATGAAATTTAACTCAAATAAAACTTAGAATTAATTGCATGTTGAAAATACACAATGGTGATATACCCCCCCCCCCCCTCCGCGAATCCCTTTGATACTACTGTGCCGTGTCGGGAATGATCAATCTAAAGAACCTGTGAATATAAGATAAAATTTACAAATTTGACCTCTGAATATATGTTATCGTTTATTAAATTTAATAATTCCCGATTTGTACCATTACTATATAGCTGTAGGCCACGTTAAAAATGTAAAACTTTAGATGCGGATCCGGCAATGATCACTTTTTTTCTTTCTATAAGATATCAAACTAATGTGTTTTTGGCGTATTTCCCGGCCGTTTACATCTATGTATTCTGTGTTTACAAAAAATATAGTAAAACATTTATAAAAGGTGATCAATTTTCACACCTTGCCGCGGGCACCCCGTCGTGTGTATATTAATATAAAATGGTCTGTTAGTTTCGAGGTGTTTCTCGATACAAGACAGATAAACAGTGTGTTCTTTACACTTACACAAAGTAGAAGACAGCGCTCCGTCTAACATTAACATTACTTTTACACATTTTGGGTGTACTTTTTTCGACATTAGAAATAAATACATGATTTTTGACACCAACTGTACTTATACATGTTGGCCATATTACCGCATACTGGTTCTAAAACAAGCATAACTTATCTTGTATGTATACGAGAGAGAGAGAGAGAGAGAGAGAGAGAGAGAGAGAGAGAGAGAGAGAGAGAGAGAGAGAGAGAGAGAGAGAGAGAGAGAGAGAGAGTAATTTTGTGTAAGTTCGGGTTTTTTTTCAAGTGTTGATCGTGCATTAGGATTTCCGTTTAAAAAAAATATGAAGAAAATGATATATGCTGCTGAAAAAATTTAACTGTGTGTTTGTAAAAGAAACAGTCTTTTTTTTACTTCAACTGTTGTTTACAATTTTGCTTATTTCGAAACTGTAATAAACAAACAATAATCCATAATGTATATCGTGAGCGTATGAACAGTTAACCGGCTTTAGTTAATGTTTACATGTACATGATTTTTAGCGAGAAACAAAGGCTTGATATACGTGATCTTGAGAGACCCGCATTGATAATTATATTTTTGTAAACCTCAGATCTAGAAAATAAATTTTCTTGTGTTGTCTGATTTTATTTACCGTTTTCTGCTCGGTTTTGTACATTAAGTGTAAGGAAATCAGAATGAAATATGTATGATAAAGGGCTTCGTTTAGTGTTTAGAGTTTAAAATAGAAGCTAGCAAATAGATCAATCTTTAAATAAGTTGAACTGTAACGTATGTATAGGATCTCTCATGATTTGCATGTTATATGATTTTTATCTGTGTGCTTTTTATTTTGAGCCTCTCGGCTCGGAGATAGAAAGCAGTAAAAAGGACACAGTACTTTTTATAGCTAGTGATGATATTATATTAGTACCTATTCTTTTTTTAACAGAATAGTTGCAACTGAATAGTGTTTTCCCTCCTTAATATTCAAATGAAGCAAATAAGTCTATTATAAATATATAACATTACACTAAGAAGATACACTTTTGATTAACAACAGTATCAAATCAGCTGCATGAAATTAAATAAAAAGCATTTTAACTTCTTGGACACATGAAAGACTCTAATACCGTCAATAACATAAAACAAAATATAGGTTATGATCAAAAGTATACTTCGGTTTTTAACTTACGGTTCTTCGATTCACAGGTACTAAAGATTGAAAGTGTGAATTTCAAAACAAATGAAATTTTACTGTTGCATACAAATGATTAGAATAATAAATCAAACATTCATATATATTGTTTCCAGGCGTTTTCTAGGATAATGCAATATCACTCACATATGTTTATATATTAGGAAAAAGAAGGGTTTGCTAATTTGTATGGAACGCCTCAACTGCCTCATGTAGGTAATCTTCATAATATGATGATACTTCAACATTACATGATGGTACTTTAACATTACATGATGGTACTTCAACATTACGTGATGGTACTTTAACATTACGTGATGGTACTTTAACATTACGTGCTGATACTTTAACATTACATGATGGTACTTTAACATTACATGCTGATACTTCAACATTATTACGTAATGTTACTTTAACATTACGTGCTGATACTTCAACTTTACATGATGGTACTTTAACATTACGTGATGGTACTTTAACATTACGTGCTGATACTTTAACATTACGTGATGGTACTTTAACATTACGTGCTGGTACTTCATTATATGATGATACTTCACTATGCGGTGGTTCTAAAAATACGGAAGTTTTAACATTGGGCTGTTTCTCTGTTTCAGAGATTTATCATATAGGACTAAGGTCCACTGAGACTAGTTTGGATCATGTCAAAAAGCTGGAACTACAAATAATAAAAAACAGGATTCTGCTTGAAAATATATGCTTTTGAAAATCTGTAGATACTCAAATTATGAAAACCACTGGCAAACAATTTGTGAGAAATCATAACAAGTTTTATGACATATGTCATTGCTGAAACTATACTCTTTTTTTTAATTATATTGACTTGTGAACAAATATTTTGATACATGAACCCCCTTTTCTATTGTATTTTTTTAATCTTCTATATCTCCCTTTTTCTCTTTTCATTTACTGCTATTTTTTTTTATCAATATATTTTTATTTTGCAAGAAAACACGTTTTCACACTACACAGATAATCTATTTCCTTTACATTAATAAGATATTACAATATGTAGAATCTTGAAATGTATGAAATATGTCTGAAATATGTGTGTATGTTGATTTATTTGTAAACAAAAATAAAAAATAAAATAAAAAAAAAAGCTGGAACTGAAGAAGTACACAATACACTACAGCTCATGAGAGAGGATCTGTACTGAATAAAAATATTGTCGAAACATACGATTTGTTTTGGTGCAATGTATTTAGGCAAACGACAACCACACATGCAACTTATAAGATCATGCAAAGGATAAAGCATTGCATTGCTGTTGAATCTGATTTTAGCAGTAACTGTACTGTTGAACAAATCAGTGCTTTCATTGCCCACTCTTTCACGTGGATCTCCAGGAAGAACCCATTAATCCCCATAAGTCCAATCTACATGTAACATGAATTACAGAAGTATTTGTTTAGGTGCTTTTTTTAAAAAATTAGCTGTTCGCTCTGACTAAGCGCCAAAAGATTGGGTTCTGAATGCACATTTTTAGACCAAAATTCCATGAAGGACTTTTGGTACCCCCTGATTTTTATGCTCTGAGCCCCAATGAACTCAAAATGCAGCCATTCTTTAGAATTTAAAATGACCCATTTAAAAGACAACACTTAATCAAATAGTAGCATTTGTTGAGTATCTCGATCTAAACAAGTTTTAGTGGACCTTAGTCCAATCTGATCAATTTCTGAAACAGAGAAACAGCCCAGTGTTAAAAACTTTACAGGCATCCCTGTGTTCTGAGTTTTAGCGTATTTCGTTCCCAAGGCGACGCTTCCCTAACCCTATTTTTAGAACTATCGCATAGTGAAGTACCATCATATAATGAAGTATCAGCATGTAATGTTGAAGTATCAGCATGTAATGTTGAAGTATCAGCATGTAATGTTAAAGTACCATCATGTAATGTTGAAGTATCAGCATGTAATGTTAAAGTACCATCATGTAATGTTGAAGTATCAGCATGTAATGTTGAAGTTTCATCATATTATGAAGATTACCTACATAAGGCAGTTGAGGCGTTCCATAAATTTGTATTCAGTACACTGAAAATGGTTACACTTTTTGCTGTACATGAATGAAGTGGATATGCAGCTGTAGAATAAACAAATAAAAAAATATTGTATTCCGTAAAATTGTAAATAATGTATAAACTGCCAAGAAACTGAAAGTACTGAAATCGACACGCCCTGTTAATTGATTGGTCGAAACCTACAGCGACCTAAGAAAAGTCACGGACTAAATAATTATGATGATGTCAGACTCAAAGTCTCACAAGAGGCTGTTTCTTTTATCGTACTTTTGTATATTAACAGTGATTAAATGGGTTTTACTTACTTTTCATACTTAGTAATCAATTTATAAATAAGTTACAAGAAAGATGTTAATTTAAACATTGGTGATTCATGCAGATTATGAAGGTAGCGATCATTGCAGTAAAAATTTACATAATCCGCTAACACGGGCTATGTATTTTTTCTGCAATGTCGCTACCTTCATATCCCGAATAAATCACCAAAAGAAAGCATTTTATTGTTAAAATATTTCATCAGTAATTGAATTTTTAAAAGTTTGTTACATGTACACGAATCGCCACTTCTCGGAAGCCGTGATATCTATGCGCACGAAACTTCCGGCTAAGAATAACTGCCCTAAGAATTTTTAAAATTTTGCAAAACATTTAAAATATGAAAACGACTAATTGTAGAGAAACGAAATGCAATGACGCTCAAGGTCATTCTGAAATGTAAAAAGCTATTGCACCGTACATGTCCCAAGGCTTTCAGAGGAGTCACCCCTCCCCTATCAAAAATGAAAAAAATGACCTTGACCTTTGACCTTGGTCTCGTGAACTTGCAATTGATCCCTCGACCACTAGGTACTTAAATTGAGTAATACTCTTTCTTATGCAAAAGACATCAAGAGGTTCAAAAGCATACGCTTCCCTTTTTTCGTCCACTTCCGGTTTACGCGTTATTTGGCCTTTTTAATTGAGACATTTAAATAAAATTGATTCTTCTACTAGCGTTCAACATTGTTCCAAATATCAGCCCTAAAGACAAATCTTTGCTTGGGCCTTTAGTGCAGAAAAAATAAAACTACCGAATCCTTTAATCAATCAAATAGAAAGATCATAATGGAAAATTTGTACTTCAAAACCTATATTATCTGTTTGTTTAGCTTAAAAATGATTTAAAAATTACAAATACGAAATCTCCACGGCTTAAGATCGATAACTCTACTGCCTAAATTGGTAATTTCGACATGTGCTGTTTCTCGATTTTATATGAAAGCTTCTTTTGCATGTTTTTGTCTTGTTTTTGCTTTTAACTATGATAGTATTTGATAAACAGACCAACATTAAAACACAGAAGTATTAATTCATTTTCCGATTTAATGCGAATTTGAATTTCCATTTATTTTTGTCTTGTCTTTTTTTCTCTAAGTATGTCAGCGACGTTTTTAGAATAGTTACATTCTTCCAAGGTCAGATGCATTTATTAAATAAGTTTAATTCCGAGCACAACATTTGGTATCCAAGATGGATGCCCCCGGGATTCCATGTATCGATATGTGCTCCCGTCATCATTAAAATGACTACATAACCACGTTTGACTTTACAATTCCAAACAAATTCTATAACGTTCAGATCCAGAGGCCCTGGTTTCTCTACCAAAAGGAAAATGGGCTATATTTTCCATTTTTCATCCTTGTTTGTTAATTTAGACATTTCCTTACAAGATTTAAACAGAAGAAAGCAGCAATTCGTGGTGAAAAAACAATCAACAATTAGTCTACTGGTTTATCCTTCGTTTATTATCATGATAAATTCTTAAAGGTAGAATTTTAAACGTAAAGTACAATTCAATTTATTTCTCATTTCAATGTAGCATTACAACTTTAGTTTTCACAGACTAATAAAATTTAGGTATCACTTAAAGAACAGAAATTCCGTATTTTTTACTCCTTTTTTTATTCTAAACATTGAAACATTGAGGGTCCTCTTCCAGTTTCACTTGCTTTGACCAGAACGCCTTCTAACCTCTGAAAGACGTACATTGTATCCAAAATAAACCAAAGTAAATAAATACTCTTAATACTCTTCAAATAGATCTATTAAACAAACGAATAATGTATCATCAATTAACAGATGGAGAATTAAAAAAACGACTTTTAATATCATGTCACAAAATTATGAAATATCTTAGACTTAAGTCGTAATTTGTACACAGTTTTAAAGTTTTATTATTGATTTCAAACAAAGATTTACTTTATGAAATGCTATTTAGGATTTTTAAACTTTTCTGATGCAACCAAAGTATTTCAAGTGTCAAACTTTCTTAAATAAGTGTTTAGTAAAGCATTGGAATTTTGACTGAAGTCTAAGATAGTTCATGATCCGCGACCCAGTTGTTTTACAATTACTTACGGAGTTGACAATCGCAGGAGGAGTATGTTCTAGGGAGGGTATATGACACACAAGGGGTGATGCTGCCCGGGCGGTACCAACACTTAAGATTGTCCAGCTGTGATAAAGAAAACGTCATTAATGAGCAATGACTGTAAGCATTAAATCTTTCTATTAGTTTATTAGACATGAAAAAGAACTATAAACGGAACAAAGGAACTCTTATTTTAATTTTTAAAAAGTATATGTATTTTAATGAAAAACAGTATAAAAGCTCATTATTTTTTAATGGGTAATATATATTTGGTTCATCTACATTTTTAAGAAGACTTACCATTTATTAAACTCGTTTAATCAAACATTTGAAAATCAAAGCAAAAACTGAAATGGTGAAAATCTTTATCAAATCTCAGTGTAGTTAAAGGTCATATGAAACGATATCCTGACCATATTGAGTTATATACGGGAATGAGTTCATAAGTGCCTATTTAATAAGACTGACATTGTTTTTTGGATATTTGATGCAAAATGTGAGCGCCACAGTCGATCAAAATTACTTAATCGGGAAAAGGAACATTGACTTACGCGGCTTACCTCCCTTGCTTATGATGTCAGTAAGACCCAATCGCCTTATAAAGCTATGTTGTGAATACATGTACAAATATCCATGTCATTTTGCAGCATTTTAAAAGAAAAAAAAATACTATTTTATATAAAGACTTGTATAATTGTACAATAATCAACCACGTCAGTATTTTTTCTCTCAAGAAATGAAATCGTGTGCGTTTTTATTTACATGTAATAGCGTGTACATAATGATATTCAGTTTCGAGACTGCAGGGAGAATAAATGATTTTCTTCATAGATCCACATGCAAGTATAATATAATTTTAATATAAGCATATTTATATGTTTTATTTTGATCTTTTTAATGAAATTGACAAATTCAAAAATAAATCTGATCGTTTTTTCCCATTTGCACGTTCATGCAATTCATTAAGATTTTTTTTCTAAAAAACTTGTAGGCCTCATTGTGCCTCATTCGCTTCACGATTATATTGTTTGTTTCACTTTCAAATTCACAAATATGTTACCATTTAATTATTTTTAGTCTATGAGAAATTTCTTCAAATGTTTTGTTTTTGAAACGTGTACTTGAATGTGCGGTGTTTTGATTTTAAAACGTTAAATGCTTTAATTCCTTTTACATGTAGCTCAATCATTTCACGTACCGAAGAAGAAAATGATGTTTCTATTTCAAAAGGATAAGGATAATTCATTAATCAGCTGTAAATGTTGGAGCATTTCTTTCGTTAAATTTCCACTCCAGTACGGGATCTTCATCATGATTTTACTTTTGTGAGAAGCTGATATTAGATTTATTCATTAACGACCAATTAAAACTAAGTCATCTGTAGGCTACTACGAAATCAAATGATCTCATTTGAAAAGAGAGACACGTTCATATATGCAAAACTTACTAAAATTTAATCGATAAACAACTGTAAAATTACACTAATTTTAATGCATTGTTTACATCGGTGGGTCTTTGTGACGTCATAAATCCACAAAATCAAGAACGATAAGCGGGCAAGAATTTTTTCAGGTGCTCAGTTTTCACGGTTATTTCTCAGTAATGCAAAGACAAAAAAATCTTACATCATGTATTTTAACATTTGTTTATACCAAGCTTTATATTCATGAAAGAAAATCATAGTGTTAAAAATCGTTTCATATGACCTTTAAAGTAAAACATTTTGACACAATTGAAAAAATGAATTTAAAATTAAAAAAAAAAATCATATGTTTATGATTATAAACTGTTTTTCCGTGAAAAAGTATGTTAACTTTAACTATGTTATAAAAGTTTTCTATCAGACTAATTAACGCTTAGCATAGAGAACAGGGCTGTATCTGTGCTGATAAAAGCACTGTATGAAAAAATATATTGAAACATTTTAATTGTGATCTACGATATAAGTACTGTCAATATTCGTTACTTAAAAATTACATTTGATCGATGAAAATAACTATTAATATTTTAAAGGCTATCAATTTAAAGGATAATACTTTCTTTAAAGGCGCTTTGAAATTCAAATTCACTTGGACATATTTAGAATATTTGTGTTTGAGATGTTGAGGTAAATTTTAATAATTCACTTCAAATACAATTAAAAATATGAAAGCCCTTAACATGACAATAAAAGATTACACCCACACAATATATCTTTGAACAGCTGTAAGGTGGACTCGGAGGCACAGGTGTAGCCAGAATTCCTGGGCCTTGCGGCTCTGTAATATACAAATTTAGATAAGTTTTGAAAAATTAATAAAAATGATCTACAATGAACAATTGATATCTGTTTGTATGGACGTTGCGTACTTTTAGAATATCCAGCAATGATATACTGATACATAAACATAAATATCTTACATGTATCTTCTCTGCCATAAGGTTTACGATTGTATTTAATTTAGTTATTAGTATAAATTTCGCGCCATTTAAAAAGGGAATTTTTATTTAATTAATAATTTTTTTTTATTTGTGACTTTAAATAACAACATAACGATGAAAAGAAAATTGCAATTTTGTTTTTACTTACGCGCTTGTACCCCGATAAACAACAGAAGCCATGTCAACACAAAAACTCCTTTAAAAACCATTTCCAAACTTCAAATTCTATGTTATCTGATTGATATACTCAAGTTTATATTTAAGAATATTTTCTTTTTCTAACTGAAAAATCCATTTTTTTTTAATTTGATAAGGAGATTGATCTGTTTGACGTGGATGGATCTGTATCAAATAAACGTTTCTCTCATTATTAGTTGACGACTTTTGCATTTATTAATTTTGAGGCGTGTATATAAAATCTAAAAAAAACTAGAGGCATAAATAATGAGATAAACTTCTTAGACTATATTTTTTATGCAGGAAGAGAACAAAATTATTTTGCCTATATCGTACAGGTTACTCTAGCACAACTTCTATTTTGCCTGACTTTATAATTGCAGCATATAATTTTCAGTGGTTAATAACAATTGCACGTTTTCATATACAAAGAGGTTTATCTGCACCTTTCATGAGTTTATGAAATAGAAGGGTTGAAATACAAATTGCATTGTGCTCCGCCTGGGCGCTGTGTAATGAAACAGATATGATAGTTTTTATCGAATAGTACTAATCTAAAGGAGAAACCAAAAAGCGCACAATAGTTTAAAAGATACTTCCTTATCTAATTGTTGTGAATAAAAATTAAGGAGCGTAATTTTTGTGATATTTTGCAGATCTTTATTTCAATTATAGTTTAAGAAACCGATCTGTCTACGCATAATTTTTTTTATTATATTCCAATGTATTGAAATACTCTTAAAATTCTACAAAAGAGCATGGCGGCTTAAAATATATATATATATATATATATATATATATATATATATATATATATATATATATATATATATATATATATATATATATATATAT
Organism: Magallana gigas; assembly: GCF_963853765.1. Classification (NCBI taxonomy): domain Eukaryota; kingdom Metazoa; phylum Mollusca; class Bivalvia; order Ostreida; family Ostreidae; genus Magallana; species Magallana gigas. Next base: position 7,905,790 of record NC_088862.1, on the reverse strand, counting down.
ATATATATATGAATTACAGATCAAAATCAAAACTTTCAAAAATGCCGGAATGGCGTTACTAGTATGCGAATCATGTAGTTACATATACATGTATCTCACTTTTTATGTAGTATTATTTGTTTTGAAGTATATTTATATTTAGAAAGATTCAAGCCGGAATGGAAAAATAAGGAAATTAAAAACAAGAGTTTTATTTACGTCGAATTGATTATGATTTCATAGCATCGGAGACATAGCTCTTGAGTCAACCCTCCTGCATGTTTTTACAACGATCTATCAAATCATGTATGCAAATAACATGCAAACATAAAAATTAAAAACTGGTATCATATGTATTGCTGATTTTTTTATGTATTTGCTGTCAATAACATTAAAATCTTCAGAAATTAATGGGAAAAGTGTAAACCAAAATAACATTAGCGATTGCTTGTAGCATTTTCTGTAATTTCCAAGGTATAGCACAAATATCTTGCAACATTCAATTGTTAAACAAGAACAATGTTTGGTAACGTACGCTTGAACAATTATTGCCATACCAAATCATAAAAACTGCAAACCTTAAAAAAATATGTATACATAGATTTTTAAGAAATAAAACCAATTAGATTGAAATCAATCTGCAAATTAGTACAAGGGAATAGTTGCTATAGTTAAAGAACTAAGAACCAAATTATGCACGTCGTCAATCGCCTCTCCTTTTGAATTCAAAAATGTCACTTTCCATCTCTATTATAACACGATACAGAAAACTAAAACATTATTATATTAAATATTCTGAGATATGATTTTTATCAAACAAATCTGTATCCGTTTGAAAATAGATATATTTTTATTTATTTTATACATGTATTGCCATATATATATTTGTAGGTAATAAATGAAAATAAAACATTATCTTTAGCATATCGACTAACGTTTAAAAATTCATCGATAATGATAAAAAATAATTTATACAGGAAAAATCTTAAAAATTACGTTGGGCTGGAAAACCTTAACTTTTGAATTATGTATGCAAATGTCATTCACTGGGAGGAAGATGCAATGACAAAAGACGAAGGATAATGGTAATTTGCGATTGACAGACACATACTAATTTTATTATTTGTAGAGGTTTTATCTCTCAATTTCAGTAAAGGCAAGTTAATATTTTACCACGCTGACTATTCTTTCATTTTTTTTACTATTCCATTTCTGGAATTTCCGAGACATATTTTAACGAATCTCACAACACAAAGTCAGTAAAAACCTAGATATATGAGTCTTTTTCCCAAATAAGATATCTATAAAGTATTTTGACACACAGTAAAACCCGAAATATTTGAAATACTAAGCCTTGATTACATCACAATAAAACCATTTTTATCAGCTAATTGGTATTTCTGTGTTTGTGTGCACTGTATATACTAGTCGATAGATATATAATGGTACATATGCGTTGCATGCGGCTTAATGGATTAATTTATAAACACTTCAAACCTCTCCTTTACAACATCAAAGAAACAGATAACCTCTCCCATTTAAATTAGATATTTTATTGGAGAGGGAGAGAGATTGATAATTATAAAGACTTTATCAGAAGCGATAAGTCAAACATTTCTGTAAAGTGTAGTGAATTCAGTTGCTTACATCTAATTCAACAAATAAATTCAAAATAATCCTTTCTCATATCGTTAATCTGTTTGGAAATCCTTCTTATTTTAGATTTTCAAAACAACTTATTTTATTTACTAAATATACCAAAATCAAAATAGTTCATAATTTCTTTTAATAAATGTAAATTGTTGAGGATTTTAAGAAATGTATTTTTTTTAGATTTCTTGTCCATGTCAGTCCAAATAAATCATTAAAATAATTCAAGTAATTCAAATATGCATCTTATTCCAAATAGTTCTTATAAAAATGCAACAACCATCTTCGAGTCTGTCAATTTATAGCTAATTCATATCAATTTCTTATGTGTTATCGATGTTACTCATTCATATTTACGTAAAAAATTCCTTAATTTCAGTCGATAAATATTTTAAACTTTCGTCTCGTATATGTAAATCATAATATTTATGAACCAAACAAAACCTATTAAAACATGTAGATGTAAGCTTTCTATAGGAATCACCGTTTTATTGCTACAGTTTATTCACATACCCTATAGACAGCGCTACTGGAGGACTGGTCTCCTTTCAATAGATATATGTATATTACACAGTATGTTTAAATGTATGAAGACAGAAATAAAATCAGTTATATATATGGATTTCGATTTGTACTGCAGAAGTGATGGACAAGCATTTTTTAACAGAGATGATTTGAGATGCGGGTTTATTAGCCCTTCTGCGTTTCCATTTGATTTTTATAATGTACAATACTTTTTAAACTGATATTTTTGATGCATTTTTAGGGATATTACATTCATATTAGGGATATTAAATTCAATGTTACAGGTTTCTTTTTTTTCTAAGTGAAAATCTTCTATAATACATTTTCAAATTTATTTTTATAATTAAAAATTAACACCGATATAGGTATGTTATTAAAATCTTCTTATATCTAAGTTGTAATTCAATTCGTATTTATAAACTTAATCACTCCATTTCGATTTATAATGCCTCTCATTTTCTATTTTAACCAATGGTATTAGATGATGGTGTCATCGCATGATTGTCTTGCGAAGTCTATTCTTCCTGAACATAATTGACAAGTGTGTCCACTGTCGTATGCGGTTTGATCTCGTGTAAGGTTTGCAAATTTATAAACGAGTAAATAGCCGTAAAAATCTTACTCTGTAAATTGTTTTTTTAATTGAATAAAACATTTTTACCTTAGGATCATTTTTATAATTTTTTTCTAATCTTGTTTATTGTAAACGTTTTATTTTCCAATTTACTTGTTTATTTTGTATATTTTAGAGCTTAGTGATGACCTCTAAAACGTACATAAGAATGATTGTATATCGTGATAATCACACAACCCACCATGGCATTCAGAGTTATTATGTTTGTATTGAATCAAATTTAAAAAAAAATGTACGGAAATAACGGTATACATGATCTATTGTTTTTATGGAAAACGATAAATAATTGATTACGATAGTATTAATTCTTTTCTTTTTTCTCGTTCGAAAGTTTGTATTTATATATATCTAAAAAGGAAGTCATGATAAAAATAAATTTTCTTCGGTGTGTGTGTATGACTTACATTCTACGATTGCAGCTTTAAATAAAATGAAAATTAAGTATCCTTATTATTGTATAAACAAAACTACTAAACAAAAGGCACAGGGGCCACATCGCTCACCTGAGCAAAAATAGCCTTAACTTTGATCAAATTAGCATTACAGTATCAAAATCAAAATATTTTGTCAACTAAGTACAGAAGATCTTGCAAAAAAAAAAAAAAAATATCAAAATATGCCAATTTTTATTCACATATTTTTAAGGATAAACCAAACCCCTTTTGTTGTTGTGCCTGTAAGAATATTTTTCTCTATTGCTATACACCCCTCCCCATTTTGCTCTATAGAAACATGGTTTCATCAAGTTTTAATCTGCACAACCTGTGCTTTCACATAAATTACTGCTTTTTTGGACTGAAAAATTTCCCAGAGTATTTATAAAGATTTTCTCTATACATGTACATGTATATTATCTATATGTAAAAATTCATCCTGTCGTTGCGGCCCCGCCCTACATTCATGAACTATGATTTAGCAAATCTGAATTAACGCTACATGAGGACGCCTTCACACAAGTTTAAGCTTTTCTGGGCTAAAAGTTCATAAAAGGAAGATTTTTAAAAACTTTATATATTCCTATGGAAAAAGTCTTCCCCCACTAGGGTTTCACCTATGATTTAAACAAACTTGAATCTATACTATCTGAGGGTGCTTTCACTCAAATTTGGGCTTTACTGGCCTAATAGTTTTTGAAAAGATTTTGAAAGATTTTCTCCATTTATTCCTACATAGAAATTTATATCCCCATTGTAGCCCTGTCCTACACCTGGGGACCATGATTTGGATACATTTGAATTTACACTTTTTGAGGATGCTTCCACTCTAATTTGAGCTTTCCTCTCCAAACAAATTTTGAGAAGAAAATTTTTAAAAGATTTTCTCTATATATTCTTATGTAAAAAAAAATTCTCCCATTGTGGCCCCGCCCTACACCAAGGGACAATGATTTGAACAAACTTGAATCTACACTACCGGAGGATGCTTCCACTTTTTTTTTTAACTTTTCTGGCCTAATAGTTTTTTAGGAGATTTTTAAAGATTTTCTCTATATATTCTTATGTAAAACTTGATCCCCCCTATTGTGGCCCAACCCTATCCATGGGGACCATGATTTGAAAAAAAACTTGAATCTACACTACCTGATGATTCTTCAACACAAGTTTAAGCTTTTCTGGCCAAGTAGGTTTTGAGAAGAAGATTTTTTTAAAATACAAACAAATTTTCAATAACTCAAAATATCTCCCATTTAAAAAGGGCGTGGCCCTCCACTTGAACACACTTGAATACCCTTCACCAAATGATGCTTTGTGCAAAGTTTGGTTGAAAATCTACCCAGTGGTTCTGGAGAAGAAGATGAAAATGTGAAAAGTTCACAACAACGACAGCGCCGCCAACGCCAACTACAACGACGACAGGCAATGGACAAATTTTGATCAGAAAAGCTCATTTGTGCTTTCAGCTCAGGTGAGCAAAAATCTTGAAATGTCATTCAAACATTAACACAGTGGAATGTTTAACCTTAGTGATTAAATATTTCCCTTTAACAAAGATCATTTCTTCAGTTAACATCTGATAGTCATTTAAGCATATCATATTATACTTTCATTAAGATTTCGCAATGATATTTTATCATTGTAAAACGGATTTTGTTCAAACCAATTAATTTGAAATACTTTTAAATAATTATATAAGTATGCAATTTCCTTTTGCTGATTACTGATGATTAATGATAGTATACGCAAATAAAATTGCATTTAAATGTCAGTCCATAAAAGAAAAAAACAAGACAAATATAAGTACATAATTTCCTAATCTGACAGGTTGCTTTTGGCTAATGTAGTACGCGTTAAAGTAATATAACATGTGTATATGAAACAGAGTTTTATGAGTTATAAAAGTAAGTGCTTAATATACAGAGCAATGCCCTTATAAGAGAAAACATACTCGGTTCTATATCAAATACAATTAAGTTTAATAAGTAATATACTATCTATTTGTCTTTATTAATTTTTTTTATCACAAAGACTGTCTTTATGCAATTGTAAATGAGAACGTGCAACGTAACAAATTTAAAATAAACAACAACAAAGAGGAACAAAGAGGCGTATGTATTACATTTCTTGGATTTTTTATAACACAAGAGTAAATTCATCTAAACTTTACAAATATTATTTTCATTTTCGGGGACACAACCATAAGGCAGTATTATCGCCGAAAGTGCCAAAAACGAGTCCTTTCAAAGGCATATGAGTAAAACAAGCTTGTGATGTTAAAAGGGTTTCCCTTAGGTATAATTGATTTTATTGTTAGCATGTTTACATAAATATTCTTATGGTAAAACCTTAATTTTACACATAATATGATGTAATACCTAACACAAAAAACAAAAATTAAGTGAATTAATATGTTTGGTATTTATTGGTTTCCTGTGCAAAATTTACAATTTAAATTCGACTCAATAATAAAATTGTCACTTTAAGAATAGAATTTTATACATTTTCTTTTCAGAGTCTAAACGTTAAACTGTATGTCATCTTCGCGTCCTATTTGCCACCACGGAATGGCCACTCAGATTCTGAAAGATATATCCAACTTAATTATGGTTAATAATTATCATTTCAACAAATCAAATACATTATGCATCATCAAATAAAAAAAATAACACGTCCTTAATAAGAGATGGAAAATAAAGAAAATGCATTGTTAATAGCAGTAATTAAAATACTTACCACTGAAAGAACAACGACATGAAGCGGCTGTGATAGGTCTGGTCAGTGATATACAAGGACGTGAACTTGGTATGTTGATCCAACATTCGGGCTTGTCCATCTGTGACAGAGTAAACGCTGATATTAAAAACAATAACCATTACACATCAAAGGGGAATGGTCACGATTTGATCAAAATTTATATATCCTGGGTTTGTTTTTGTTTTTTGTTTTTGTTCTTACGGGGCTCTAGTAAGGCATTTCTGATAGTCAGCCAAAATGTGAATGTCTGTTTTCGTGTTTTGAGCGATATACAGAGTATTAAATGCCCTGTTATGTTTACAAAGCTTACGTCTCTTTTTTGCTACTTTTTTATATGAAAGTTCCAGTTTTAGATCAAGAATGAATGGTAGAAACGCTCTGAACCGTTTTGTATTCTTCAAACGAATACGAAATAAATTGCTTTAAAAGAGCTCTTCCCTGGTATATTGAACCAATATTACCAAAAACAGAAAATGAACCTTGTTACCTGAAAAAAGAATTGTTAGCTATGTATGTTTCTTATATATCTACGATTGCACTCACACTTTGGTAAAGAATTATAAATGGGCTTCTAAAACATTGTAAACGATTAAAATAAGAAATTAAAAGTGCAAAAATCGTGACCATACCCCTTTAAACCATTTTAGATTTTAAAATTAAACTAGTTGTTTTCACAATCTTGACGAATATTACCAGGACCGTCCACCATTATAGCCGGCGGAGATCGGCAAAGTACCAGAGAGCGCGAGATTAAAACAGCTAAAGGTACGGCTTCATCAAGAAATGGCTGACATATAACTTTTGATTTACAATTCCTTGGGGTTTGAGAACACGTGATAAGTTTAGAGTCTTATCAAAGATCTGTAAAGCATGTACAAACTAATCCAGTGTACATTTAAAATCCGATACTACCTGCTTCAGGTGATTACAATTGTAGTTGTTAAAAAAAATTAGCATTGATAGAAAGATACGATATATATATATATATATATATATATATATATATATATATATATATATATATATATATATATATATATATATATATATATATATATATATTCATTTGTAAACTGCTTTTGGTTAGTGTATTAGTGTAAGCGATTTAAACTGTATGTTTAGACTGTAAGACAGCCTTAACCCAGTGAGAACTATATATAATCATAAATTGGTTTGCTATTGAATTCATTCATTATACTTCAATTTACTGCCATTTATAGAAAAAAATTGTTATTTGATTTTTTAATAACATCCTGTCGTAAAAATTTGATCGTATTGTCACTTAGGTTGATACGTTACAGACATATTCTGGCGTACCTAATAAACCTATACAGTGCTCACTAATTGTTATTAATATCTTAGCCAATCAGAAAGTCCATTATTAACAAATTCAATTGCTATGCTGTTAACTTGATATTAAGCGATTAAACTTACACAATATTCCTTTGGACAACTCGTAGGTGGTAACCCTCGGTCAATCTCTGAAATATGCAACAATCTTAAATACAGTACCTTGTTATAAATTGATTTTATAGCTTTTAAACAAATAATCAATGTTGGTAATTGGAGAAAATACGCACTAAAATATCCGACTATATACTCTATACACATGTAAATTGTAATATATGAAACGTGTTCGTTTTACTTTTAATTTTCCCAATCATAAAAAATGACTTTGTTCTTATTTTGATTTGACAATCAAAAACAGATATTTACATGAGTAACGTCATTGTTGATAACGGTAATTAAAATACTTACTGAAAGAACAACCACATGAAGCGGTTGTAATATGACTGGTAGAAGATGCACAGGCACGTAAACGTCTTATATTAATCAAACATTCGGGTTTGTCCATCTGTGACAGAGAGAACGTAAATATTAAAAACAATTACCATTACGCATCAAAGGGGCATGGTCACGATTTTGATAAAAAATTATATATTCCCATTTTTTTTTTTTTATAGTTTTTACAGAGTTATAGAAAGGCATTTCTGATAGTCAGCCAAAATGTGAATGTCTGTTTTCGTGTTTTAAGCGATATACAGAGCATTAAATTCCCTGATATGTTTACAATGCTTACGTCTTTTTTTTTTGTTAATATTTCTAATGTTAATTTGAAAGTTCCAGTTTCAGATCAAAAAATGAATGGTAGAAACGCTCAGAACCGTTTTGCATGCATCATGAAAATACAAAAACAAATTGCTTTAAAAGAACTTTTACTGAAATATCGAACCAATATTACCAAAATCAGGGAAAGAATCTTGTTACGATGAAAAAACGAATTGTTAGTTCTGTATGTTTCTTACATATCTACGATTGACGCTCACAATTTGGTTTAGAATTATACATGTAAATGGGCTTTTAAAACATTGTAAACAATAAAAATAAGAAATTAAAGTTGCCAAAATTGTGATCATGTCCCTTTAAACCATTTTAGATTTTAAAATCAAACTAGTTGTTTTCACAATCTTGACGAATATTACCAAGACCGTCTACTGTTATAGCTAATGCAGATCGGCAAAGTACAGTACCGATCAGACCCAACCTATCAGAAAGTAAACCCCAACTAAACCCTGGGTTACTCTGGGTTTACTAGAGTGGACCCAGAGTAAACCCCAAGTAAACCCAGTGGACACAGTGAGTAAACCCCAATCAGAAGTATGCCCTGAAAGCAGACGCAACATGTGTATTCGGAATATACAAGGGTAGGAATCACAGGCAGTAGGATGATAAGATAAACTACAAGTCTGCTTCAACCTTCAGTGCGTATAGTTGACCTCAAAAGTAAACCCCAAATAAACCCAAAGTAAACCCCAAATAAACCCAAAGTAAACCCCAATTGGACCCAAATTTTCAAAAAGTAAACCCAAAGTAAACCACAAAAGTAAACTCGGGGTTTTGTTGGGGTTTACTCTGGTGTTAGGTTGGGTCTGATCGGTACTGTACCAGAGCGCGCGAGAAAGAAACAGCTAAATCTACGGATTTATCAAGCAATGGCCGACAAATAACTCTTAATTTACAATTCCTTGGAGTTTAAGAGCACATTCAAGCATCGCAACCTGTTTCTTAGAGCTCCTTTTAAACCTTTGAGCTAGTTGCGGTTCATAAACGATATTGTTACATGTATTAAATGTGGTGAAAACCGAAACTGCCTAAATGACTTTGATTTATTATCCAACTCGTTCTGCAATTCGATTAAACTCACAGTGGACATATCTAATTCAAAAAATGTATTTTTGGATACTACATCAAGTAAAATAAATTCAGTCTTCATACGAAACCCACAGATTCTCACATTTATCTCAAGCCATCGAGTTGCCACCCTCCCTATACTTTTAGAGGAATTCCTAAAGGATAAACAACCCGAATTGGACGGATCTGGTACTCTAACGAAATCTTTGAAGAACAGAGCAGACTATTAATATCCAACGGTGCAATCGATGCTATTAAGCCCACACAGTGCAATTTGCAATTGATGAGATTGTTACAAAAGCCAGGAATACCCTTTTTCAATACAAAGAAAAAACAGACAAAAGCTAGGTTCCACTCGTCACTAAATATCACCCCGCCCTTAAGAACCTCAACAGCATCCTTAGAAGTAATCTGCCGTTTCTTTACACTAAAAGTAACGGCATGAAAAAGATGCATGCAAAAGATCTTTTCAAGGATCCGCCAATGGCTGCGTTTGAACGCCCGAGGAACTGAAGGATTACGTTTACTCAGGGGCGAAAAAAATTCCACTTATAGGAACTAAAAACTACTGTAGCCTCACTATTGTGGTGTTATTTTTCACTTTCAAATAACTAGGTCAATGACTTACTTTTTCTGCTATTGACCTCTAAATGTTTTTTGAAAAAATGTCAAAATTTGTCAAAAATTTTCACCATTTTCAAGGTTTTCATTATTTTTTAATTATCAAAAATAATAAAGGAGTTTGTAGGTTGGGAGATGATTAAATACCAATTGCTTTACTAATTTTATATTTGAATAAATTGTATAAGCTCATATTTTAAATTTAATTTAGTCCGAATTTCCTCGATCAATTTCCAAAATTGTACCCATTTTTGATCAAGTTTTACAAAAAACTGACTAATAGGAGCTCCAAACCATTGATTGCCTAAAATTGTTTTTATTGTCTGTATTATTTTGACATTAACATAATATAAGGTCTATGATCAAAATTTTGAGATATTTTATCTTGAATCGATTTTATGTATTTTAAAGATTTTTCCAATCGGCTGCCCGCCAATGATATAAATTTATAGACGAGTAAATACAACTATAAAATATGTAAAATGATATGAAAAAACACATAGAAACTTAACTTTTGCAATTACACTGCAACAGAAAGTTTTTAAGAGAAAATAAGAAAATGAAAATATTAGTCCGAATTTCCTCTGTTTCAATTGTAATCTACCTTTGTCGGAGCACATCTTCATCAAATAAACAAATCATGGATATCAATATAGATATTTGTTAATAACGTTGTTATTTTGTGTTTTTAAACCAACTTTGGACTTCAGATATTGAACTTTGTAAAAAAAAATTTTTTTAATCTCAAACCTTGAGTAAACGTAATTCTTAAAGGGCATGGTTGTGAGGCGAGATTAGACAACCCGTTGCCAAATGGAGGTTGTAAAACATGTTCCGATGCCAAATGCAAACATAGCGCCAAAAGGGGACAGTTTTAAAACCCCACTCACGGGTCGCACCTAAAAGGCATTTGGCAACACGTCTTGCCGCACAAACAACTGCATCAATCTCATCAGTGCAATGTCTACTCTTAGCAATACGTTGGTGAAACAGGTGACCTCCACAGAAGGATCAATAACCACCACTCTTAAGTAAGGACCAAACAAATCAAGGAGTTCGTCGGGGAACATTTTAATACGAGTGGTCACAAATGAAAAGGTATTACAGTATTGGTTATTGACCATTATCCTTATTGGACAGACGCAGAGAGGTAAAGTGAGAAAAAGTTCTGGAAGCACAGACTCTAATCATTCAGACCTAATGGCATAGCCTTATATTACCTGACACCCATGTAGTAATTAATCAATTCTGTCAACTGTGCCTCTTTTAGTTTTTACTCCAGCTTCTTTATTACCTTTTATTTGTTAATAACTATTTTTCATAATTTCTTTATTTTAAAATTTTTATTTTTTTATTTTTAATCAAAATCTTACCCATTATATACTTCATTGAAAAATTCGGTTCTAAATCATAAGTGCCGTACGAGTTAACAACGGTGGTTCAAATTTTTATTTATTACCTCGGACGTCAATTTCTATTAGTTAATTAACTCAATCTGACGCGAAGTTGGCTGTCGATTGATTACTATAGAGCTATCGGACGTATTGCTATAACATCCTTTAAGGATGTGAACTAAAACTCTTTATAATGTAGTTGTTCTTTTTTATAGTTTCTTAAGTTGTTTTAGTAGTAGCGCTAGATTGCTTTCTTTGTTTTCCCATGTGATTTATTTCTTTTTTCCTGAAGAAGGAACTGGTTGTCCCGACATTTTGACAATATCTATTGTTCGTGTCGATAGTGATTAAAAGTGCTATATATATTCAGTTTAATGGCTTAGTACCTATAAATTAGATCCGACAATTAAAAAATATTGTTTATTCTATTCAGTGCTTTGTATATATATATATATATATATATATATATATATATATATATATATATATATATATATATATATATATATATATATATATATATATATATATATATATATATATCATATATAGATATTGCAAATTGTCAAACCATTAAATTGGAAAATGGGATATTTCACACTTACAAAGAGTGAGCAATGTCATACATTTACATGTACATCGTACACATTGAAAATGCAAAAAATGCAATGTAAAGCATATTATGAACCAGAAAAAAAATTAAAGTAAAAAAAAAATAAGGTACGAAAAAAATCTCATTTTTTTCACTTTTGATGAAAATAAAACAAAAATTACAATTAACAGACTGATCAATTCTCTCTAAAAGCAAAGAACAGTTTTAGGGGTAATCAACTCTGTAAAGTTTGTAAGAATTTTTTCTTTAAAATATTATATGATTCTCTCTCTCTCTCTCTCTATCTCTCTCTCAAATTATTTTTGATGTTTAGTCGATAATTATCATAGTATTACTTACTTTAAAACGATTCAAGGTATTTAATTCTTGCTTTTTACTGCGTTCGCCACACCGGTAGCACCGTAAAACATATAATTTTTTTTATCTTATTGAAATGTAGTTAGAAATATAAAATATAATATATAATTATTTTTTTCCATTTCATGTAGTATATCATATCTGAACATGTGTATATCGGTTCAATTTATTCAAAAATGACAATTCTTTAATTTTCAGATTAAAACAGATGAGTACAAAATGTTAATAATGAAATGACAAAAATAAAAAATTCTGTCTCAACAATGTATAACTCCTGTATTATACTCGTCGATTGAGTTTAACTAAAAACAAATATTATATTTAATAATTATCTGAGTGTCTGGACGTATTTACTATTTTCTTAACTCCTTTGTGTGTTATTTTAAAAAAGTACTTTTTTCAAAGAAATTAAATAGCTATCACATTTATACGTTGTTAACTGATTTTGGTCAGTTTAAGCTGTTTAAACTGTACGTAAAGACTGTATGACAGCCTTAACCTAGTTTCAACTATGTATTAGCATAAATTAGTTTGCTATTGAATTCATTCATTATAATTTAATTTAATGTCATTTATAGAAAAAGTTGTCATTTAATTTTTTAATAGCATTTCGTCGTTCAAAATTTGATCGTATTGTTACTAGGGTTGATACGTTACAGACATACTCTGGCGTACCTAATAATCCAATACAGTGCACACTAATAATTATTAATATCATAGCCAATCAGAAAGTCCAATATAAACAAATTTAATTACTATGCTGTTAACTTGGCACTTGATAAGCGATTGAACTTACACAATATTCCTTTGGACAAGTCGTAATAGGTAATACTGGGTCATTCCCGGAGGTATCAATAATGCCTAGGCCGCCAATCTCTGAAATATGCAACAATCTTAAATACAGTATCTTGATGTAAATTGATCTTTCATCTGTAAAATAATCAATGATGGTCAATGGGGAATGTGCGTACTTAAATATCTAGCTATATACTGTGTCTACCTGAAGTACGCACGAAATGAGTCCTTTTTTTAAATTTTCCAATACATAGAAAATGACTTTTGTTCTAATTTTGATTTGACAATCAAAAACAGATATTTACATGAGTAACGTCTGAATTATTTACTTACGATGGTATATTCCACTTCCATTTTGTGACGTATTTTCAATCGAAATAAACAATTTAATCTATTATAATTTTATATATAGCCCCCCCCTAAAATTGTTATCTAACAACTTTAATACTTTTTTGATAAGTGTCTTTGGAAACCCAACAAAAAAAGTCAATAGTTTTCAACAATTTTGTTTACTTACGTGCTACTATCCCACTCAACAGCAAAAACCAAGTAAAAACCAACACTCTTTGAAGATTCATCATTCAAAGGAGGAATTAGATGTTTTCTGTTCAATAGAATCTCTGTTAGGATAAAAGGTTGCTGGCCGAATCATATATATACAAGATTTGAACTTTTTAAATTGTCTTTTTCTAATGGAAAATTACATTTTCTTTTTAAATTAATGAGTCGATTGATGGATACTTTTTAACTTAACGCCTTATGATAATCTGGAAGTTTTGGCATTAATGTGGACTTTTCTATACTGAAAAATAAGGACTTTTTGTTAACGCCTCTCGATATATCTAGCAGGCATCCAATCATTTTTAATTATAAACTTAGTGTATCGGTCTGTGTGTTTATTTCTTGTATTATTTCTTGTATTAATGAGCATTGTTTTTAAGGTTAATAAGTTTAAAAACAATCATACATAAACATTTAACCAGCCTCTTGGTCTGCATATTTATTTATTTTAAAGACATTGAAGGTTATTTATATTGGAAAAAAAACATTAACAGTTAAAAACAGTAACTATCGATATGAATATTGACTTTTATCGATAAGTGTTATTTTTAAAATTTGAACTATTATTAATCAAAGTGTACGTTTTCACGCTTTAATAAAATTATTTAAAATCAGCGTCATTATATTATCTATCAATAATGGAGCATTAAAAACAATTTTCTTACAGTGATTCAATACAAACAATAATAAAACTTTGATTGCAAAGGGTAATACGTACGTACTTTCATTGCAAAGGGTAATAATTTACAGTTTGCACTTCAGAATTTACACCTGGGATGCATTTTTAACTTTTTGGTTGCTTAGGTATCTTAAAAATTAAAAATCTTTCAAACAAGAGACTCAAGATTCAAGATTAGTATCATGAATAAGTGTAAGGAAACGGGATTACATAAAGCGTCAATTAAAATTTGATAGTATATTGTTTAAATGGACTGAATTATTAGATGTTAATGTTTATTAAAGCGTTCATTTTGTCAGCCATTTAAGCAATAAAACACCTTTTTGGTGATAGCAGGATACGAAGGTGGCGACTCTACAGACACATACCAAACCCTTGTTTGCGGGTTAGAAATCATCATGGTTATTTTGTGTAGTCCGTGATTATTTTTTTAGTCCCTTTAGGTTTCGATCAATTGATAAACAGGGTGTGTAGATCATACCTCATTGTAGATTTCGACTAATCGATAAACGGGGCGGGGAGCTGTTATCCATAGCTATGAATTAATTTTAATTAAAAAAGTTTCTATAGAAAATAGAGGGATTCATACTCGTAAGATGTTCATACAATCATTATATTTGTTTTCAAATGGCATTATAATATTTCCATTTTTTTTTTCATTTAAAATTTTGTGACACTGTAATACGTATGACTAATGTTTAAACAAATAATTTGAATCAAATGACTAAACATTTGTACAAAGATTTTTTGATTGCTACTTTCACGATCTCTGTTGATTGATGAGAGTATGTACTTTCATGCTTTTGGATATGCACTCTCATGTGCAGGAATATGCACTTTTCTGCTTGGGAGTATGAAATTTCATGCATGCATTTGAATTTTTAATCACAACAGCCAAAACAAAACATGACATTTTTTTTTCAATTCTCATACAAAGGATTGATTAGTTAGAGCTGGTTCACATTAGTTTATTTTTTTCTCCGACAACCACTACATTAGTTTTTGATTTCTATTTATTGCCCACCGCTCGCTCACCATCCCTACATAAGGCCGGGAGCACTTTTAATGCTTCACCGCATTACATTTGACAGAACGATTTGTAGAAAAACGTTTTGAACAAAAATAAAACGACAAGCACTCCACTTGAGGAATATCCAGTGAAAGACAAAAAAGAACAAAAGTCAAGCTTAAATGCTGCAATATTTTGCTTTTATTGCTTTTTACAGATAAAAGACTTTTGATATCACAAATTATTTTATTTTTCTGGCCTTAAAATCTCTGAAGGATGTGTCAAAATTAAACAAATTAAATTACAGTTCAAGGAAGACAAAAACGTAATAATCATAAAAAATATTAGTAGAACGTCATTAATTCAAGATTAATATGAAAGAATTCAACAAAAATTACTTCAACATTATACGAGCAATTTAAATACTCACCGACCTGACCTCAGGTTTTTGTTTAGGAGGAAAACAACAACAAAAAATCAAGATATACAAATTAATTACAGAAAAATAAATAAGTATGAAATAAAAATCAATTTGACTTAAAATAGAACTTAAAACTTAAAATGAAATATGCATGGACTTTTATTATATTCCAAACCCTATAGCTAAGTACTAACATATTTCTAATTGCTTGAAATATATGAGTATTAAAATTGCAATTACGTAAATTATACATCTTTTTTTATTGTTTATATGAAAATTTATACAGTCATGAGTTACAAATGGTACAGATATACAAAGTTACGAATTTTTTTTTTAAATATCACATTTTAGCTTTAAATCTATATAGAGCTTAAGTTTGAAAGATTTATATTTCTGTTACAAATAAATTGCATTTTCTCTTAAAAACTAAATGTTTTTAAATGCTACAAAAGTCTATCCATTGTTTTGTGGAGTTTAATTATTTTTATTTATTTATTTTTTGTAATAGCAAACTTACTCTGTTAAATGTCATTAATAATCTTTTTTGTTTTGAAAATTATAAAAAAAAAACACACAAGTACTGATAAGCACGCAAAATAATGTATCTTTGTAAATGGCACTGTTTATGATGAAGCAAAACAAATTGGTAAACTGAAATAAGCAAGAAAATTCAAATCTCTATACTTCGAATACAGTATAACCGAGAGAAAAAAAAATAAATCGAAACATGAGAAACAACAATTACGAAACAAGCTGTTTGGAAACTGCAATGCTTTCAGTCTGATTAAGTCATTTTGATAATTACATATTGATGGCCGTCAAATATATACATGTTCCAAACTCTGAAATTCTTTTCTTCTAACTGGAAGTTTCATATCCTTTTTTGACAAGAAACTTGATTGATTCGTTTCTATTAGACGTTTTCCAGTTGTCAAATCGTACATCAATTAAATTTTGACATATGACATTGAAATAAAAAAACCAAATATCACTTTGTTGTTCAATTCAGTAGTAAATTTTAGCATAATGTATTTGTAAATTCCAGCATATTAAGGGCTGATATTATGAAACAAATCAATGCAAAGTTGGTACTGAAAAACAAAATTGTATTATACAAGAATTGTTCTGAAAGTTTAGCTACGCATTGCATTGCCTTTGAACTTTATACATGTATATAGTATGGAAAAGGAAATAATTTGTCTAATTTTAATTTAAAGCTCAATCAATTATTTAAAAACAAACTCTAAACAATATTAAAAAAAAAGAGCATATTTTTTTTAACTACGAATTTAGCAAACAATTTATGATTGTTTATGGCTCTTTGTAGATGATTTATTAAACTTAAAACCATACACATGTATACTTTTGTATTTTACACAAGTTTACTTACCGGTTGGGGATTTTTTGCATGAAAAAGGGAAGGAGATAAAAATAAAAATGCAAAAGAAATTCCTCGGCAAATTATAAAAATTTAAAACTAGTAATGCCGTTACCTCAATAGTCGTTTTTGCTTTTATACGAAATGCAATGCGAAAGTGTTTAGTACCATATTCTTCTGCAATAAATTATCTAAACAACCATATATAGCATGCTTACTTTTAATGTATTCTAATGTACATAATCTTGTAAATAAAAAATATTGTAAATTATTTCGTATAAAAGCAAAAACGACTGCAACACACGGGATAGGGTGGTTTACCTCATTCGGAGTTAGATACCTTGTGTTATTATTATACTATAGGGTAATTTTTTTTTCTCAGAAACAAGTGTTTGTGTTCTAAACTAGTAAGATTAACATTCACAAAAAATATCATTGAACACCAGTAAAGGGGAACAGTGAACGAGGAAATTGGTCCACAATTCTTAACTCTGAAACATTAAACAATTCAAGACGAAAATAATTATTGAAATATCAATCTTTTATAGGTTTCTTTGTTAACTTGAAGGTCTTTATACGAGCTATTAAATCAATGAGAACACTGCAATCGTATCAGGGTAGACCATGCAATAAATTTAAAAGTCCGTGTATTATAAGACTTTTTATAATGAACATAAAACGGAGGCGTTAAATTTTCCTTAACCTACGTCTCATTACAATTTTACGCCTAAGTTTTGCTCATAATTTTTTTTGCGTCTTTAATTTAGCAACATTAAAATGAAATTTGTATACTTACGAGCTTGTATTTGAACAAACAACAGAGGCCAAGTCAAGATAAACAGTCCTTGAAAATTCATTTTCCAAGTTTCGGGTTCAGTGTTCTCTTTTTGATATTGTCAAGTGTATATATTACAATTGCTGTGATTGTCGCATATGTACATATTCGAAACTCTGAAAATTTTCTTTTACTAACGAGAATTTCGGTATTCTTATTTGATTCCAGGATTGATTGATTGACATCAATCAGACGTTTCCCTTATGAATAGATGACAACTTTAGCATTCATTAATTTTTGACGCGTGTGTTAAAAATGCAGATAAATATATAATACATTTAAGCGCCATTAATCCAATTCAACTAAAACCGTCAATGTGATGATATATGAGGTGCATATATATAAATATCAGGAAAGAGTTTGAATGATCAAGGAGGATAGACTGATTCATTAATATTGAAAAAAAATAAACAACATTTTGATATTTTAAGTTTTAAGAAAACATTAATTCACAAAAATTGAAATACATAGTCTTTCAAAAATCTGAGTTCGAAGAATTTTTTCCTGATACTTGAAAGAGCATAACATTTAAACATTTTAACACAAAATGCATTTCACCGGCTACTTGATTAATAATTACATTAGGTACAGCGTCTTTCATTCAGGGGATAGCTAACCATCTACCAGTCTTTACAGAAAGTCGGTGATTTGACGTTCGAAAAACAAACACTTTTCAAAATTTTGATTACAAAATATCCAAGTACTTTTCACATGAAAACATAGATTTCAAAAGTTTCATTTATATGCCCTTTAAAAGATTTTTTCAATATTAACCGTCCATTTCTGTCCAAACTGGTCTTTGGATCTTTATTTGACAGCATTATCAAGATTTCGTGGCTTTGATAACCTGTAGCTTATGACCCGGTGGATATTCACTTTGAAGTGAAAATTCTCTTTGGGACTTCGCTACTACGTCATTGAAATACACATTGAGTTCTCTAGAACTTCAAACTTTAGATTCAATTCAGTTCAATGCGGTCACGTGATTTTTGAACACGTCTAATACAAGCCACTGGCAACCATTAATTTATTGAATTATGGAACAAAATTTGATTTGTTTTATCAAAGATTATAATAATAATTCGCATG
The DNA here is from genome assembly GCF_963853765.1 of Magallana gigas. Taxonomy (NCBI): domain Eukaryota; kingdom Metazoa; phylum Mollusca; class Bivalvia; order Ostreida; family Ostreidae; genus Magallana; species Magallana gigas. The sequence goes on along the minus strand of NC_088862.1, from coordinate 7,886,867 downwards.
TAGTTAAATAAAATACAGTAATAATTACATTTCATTTAATTGTAAATTTCTTATCTACGTTCATTTATAGTTATTCTGCAAAGAATACCATCCCTCCACAAACCAAAATGTTTACATTGATTTTGTTAAACAAATTAATCGGTAAGCGTTAAATAGCCACGATAATTCAGCACAGAAATATTCATATTTTCACTTTTTTATGTGCTATTTTTTGTTTAGCCTATAAAAATAAATTGTATCAATATAATTTGTATTTGTATGCGTATCACAAAAAGTATAACAATACATAGTTAAAGGTAAGAAAAATAAATCAATGTCCTTTCTAGTTCCTTTCAAGATACTGTTATCAAATTTAGGATTTTTGATTTCCTTTGTTACAATTCCATCGAAGGCAATTGGCAAACTTTAGTGACTATTTCACAACAATGGTTTTCCATTTATTATCTGACGATGTTTGTATAATTAAGGTAAGCATTCATCAAATAAGAAAAAAATATACGCCTGTCAATAACCAATGGCTTTAATATCACTCATTAAATCTACATGCTTAACATTTGCATACACAGCTTAATTGATCATTGCTTGAGTGCAAGGGTTGATCCAAAATAGGTCATAAATGCTAAAGAAAAATCAAAAATTGCCTAGATATGATTTTCATTAATGTCTTGAAATATTTAACAAATATAGTAACTGTTCTAATTTGATAATTTTAACGGAAAAAAAATTTTAAAAAATTATTTAGGCCGAATGCACAGCTTACGGTAACGGAAATCGCGATAGGCAATATCAGTTTTGGATTCTTATATTTTGCCAAGGAATTTCTTCTGCGGTTTTATTTTTTATTTCTTCCCCTTTTTCATACTAAATATCTCCAATCGGTAAGTATACTTTTGTGTAACAGAAAAATATACATGTATATGGTTTTAAGATTTATAGGTAATCTACAACGAGTAATAAACAATTATAAATTATGTTCGCAAAATTCAGACAAAGTTGAAAAAAATATTATGCACTTTTTTTTTCAATGTTTTGTTGTTTAGAGTAATTTTTTAATTATTGATTGAACTTTGATTAAAATTAGACAATTTTTTAAATTTCGTTTTCCATACTATATATAAAGTTCAAGCACAATGCAGTGCGTACGTAAACTTTCATAAAAATTCTTGTATAATACAATTTTGTTTTTCAGAACCAACTTTGTATTGATTTGACTTCATATTATCAGCCCTTAATATGCAGGAATTTACAAATACATTATGGTAAAATTTACTAATGAATAGAAAATTCATGCAGTTTATGTATCTAAAATAGTTATTCGATTAATGAGATGAATTTAATACCAAAGTGATATATTTATCTTTTATTTTAAGGTCATACGTCAAAATTTTATTTTTTTAATTTATTTGATTTAATTTTTTTAAGGAAAACGTCTAGCAGAAACGGATCTATAAAGTTTCCTTTCAAAAAAAGATATGAAATTTCAAGTAAGAAGAAGAAAAGTTTGGAACATGTATATATTTGACAGCCAGCAATATGAAATTGTAAACCTGACTTAATCAGACTGAAAGCATTGATTTCAATTTGGAAGATGAAATATCTAGGAGTGTTCGCGTTAACTTTGGTTCTGTTGTTTATTGGGATCCAAGCCCGTCCTGAAAAATCTTTTATTTTTATGCTCTTTCTCCAAAATAAGATCTTGATAATAAATTTTAAAAATCCAATGTAAAAAAACGTGACGTTCTCGAGGAATTGTATTATCCGTTTGTTGTTCTTGATTCTAAATTAAGGTTTAATTTCATGTGGCCGTCACTAAAATGAAACTCATATCTATAACTTGTTTATTTCTAGTGCGCCAAGAAACCCACAAAATTACCCGGTATTGATGTTGTTTTAAGAATTTTCAATGTTCTTATAATTAAAAATGTTATGAGTTCTGTCAATTTTTTGTATATTACAGAGATACAAACATTCCAAAGACACGGAAGAGGTCCCAGTAGATAGACCCCAGACAGGTGTGATTCCCCGAGACCATCCGGTCCGCCTAACAGCTGTTCAAAATTATATTGCGTGAGTGAAATTGCTAATGCCACTTTTTTATCAGTTACTTTATGGTTATTGCAGAACTCATGAATTACAGTCAAATTCAGTAAAACATTGTAGTTTCGAACATTGCCATTGCCAATATCAGTTTCCAAACGGCTTATTACGGGCGCCGGAAGGCGGTCCGTTATTTGATATAAATATAAATATTGTTACTGCGTTTCTGCGGGATAGTTCTTTCTTAATAGAATTAATTTTATGCTTCTATTTATGAATTAAAAATTAATTTGCATGTAGAAATATGTTTTATGCCTTTTAAAAAATATCACATATTTTTGGTTTTACACATAAATGAAAAATATGTCATACTTAGTAGACTGTCGCGCTTGGCGCGTTATTATCGAGACTATAATCTATTCGGAAAATTTCGGAGTTCTTCATTCTTTTCAAAACAATGTATCGGGATAGGTATGCGGACATACTAAAGACCTGAAATACTAAAGACCTGAATGTCATTTAATTTTATGTAAATGATATATTTGAATTTCTATGTGCCGTGTCAAATAAAATGACTTTGTATGTATATTTATTGTATCTCCATGTAAATGTGGTAGAAAATATCATGAAATGACATACATATTAATTATTTACGCAAACATATGACATAAATGAAATTTTGAATTGACTGGAAAATTTCAACTTATCCATTTTTATTTTATCATGTGGTTCCTTTGAAATCATATAAACTAATGCATTAAGTTTTAATTCAATACAATGCAACAACAAAAAAGCAAAACAGTTTGAAATACATAATCTCCAAGAGAAAAATGAACTTTGTATTAGAGTAATGTACAAATCAATGCGTTCTCCATTACTTCATACTATGGCAATGATCATAAAATTACCGTTAGAAATGCGTACAGTAACAAACTCGATTTTGTATGATAATAGTAAAATGTTAAACTAAAAACAAGTTGCTGAAAGTATATTAAAATTTACCATAAAAATTAATACAACCAACTTTTATATTTTCTTCTTTGTAGTGTGTTTTTATGTAAACGAACAATGATTCTTTTATGCGGCCCATTTGACGCTTGCGTCAATATGATTTCTTGTTTCGTAGTTGTTCTTCGTGTTTCGATTTATTATTTTTCTCTCTCTCGATTGTTCTGTATTCGAAGTATAGAGATTTTAAATTTCTGGCTTATTTTAGTTTACTAATTATTTTGCTTCATCATAAATAGTGACGTTTAATTTTCAAAACAAACAATGTTATTAATGACATTCAAGAAAGTAAGTTTGCTATTATAAAAAAAATAATAAGTAAACAAACTCCATAAAACAATGGATAGACTTTTGTAGCATTTTAAAACATTTTGTTTTCAATAGAAAATGCAATTTATTTGTAACAAAAATATAAATCATTAAAACCTAAGCTCTATATAGATTTAAAGCCATAATGTGGTATTTTAATTTTTTTTCTTAATTTTGTATATAGATGTATGTACCATTTGTAACTATTGATGTCTGTATAATTTACCAGATAAATATTAAAAAAAGGTCTATGATTAACGTAATTTGAATTTTTAATACTCAGATAATTCAAGCAATTTAAAAAATATGTTATTATTTAGCTAAAGTGATTGGAATACAGTTTATAGTATAATAAAAGTCCATGCATGTTTCGTATTCTATTTTTATTCAAATTGATTTTTATTCCATACTAATTCATTTTACATTAATTAATTTGTATGTCTTAATTTTTTGTTGTTGTTTTCCTCCTAAACAGAAATCTGACGTTATAGTTTTTTAAAGAATATATATTAAAAAGTACGACACGTATCATCGGATAAAGACCTTACACAAGGTTTTATATTGTTTTTAATTTTTATAGAGAATTGTATATATTTTTTTTTTATAAAACAAATTTCATCATTTCTACCGTTAACAGTTTTTTTTAATACTTTCAATGTGTAATTTAATTTGTTTAATTTGGACATATCTTTTAGAGATTTTAAGGCTAGAAAAAAAAGAATCGAAGAGGACCTACAGTTGATACGTTCGTACTTTAAAAACAAAAAGTACGGAATTTATTTTCTTTATGTAACATTTGAATTGTATTAATTTGTTACATTCAAAGTATTTTTATTCTGTGTGCAAAGGCAATAGAAACAAAATATTGGAGCACTAAAGCTTGACTTTTGTTCTAGTTGAAGTGCAGTGCTTGTCATGTTATTTTTGTTAACAACGTTTTTCTACAAATTTGTCTGTCTAATGTAATGCGGTCAAGCATTAACAGTGCTTTCGGCCTTATAATATAGGGATGGTGAGCGAGCGGTGTGCAAGCAATAAAAATCAAAAACTAATTTTTTGGTTGTCGGAGAAAATAATGAACTAATGTGAATCAGCTTCAACAATTCAATTCATTGTATGAGAATTGAAAAAAATGTCATGTTTTGTTTTGGCTGTTGATTAAAAATTCAAATGCATGCATGGAATTTCATACTCCCAAGCAGAAAAGTGCATATTCCCATACATGAGAGTGCATATCCCCAAGCACGAAAGTGCATACTCTCATCAATCAACAGAGATCGTGAAAGTAGCAATCAAATAAACTGTGTACAAATGTTTAGTCATTTGATTCAAATTAATTGTTTTAACAATGTTCATACGTATTACAGTGACACAACATTTTCAATGTGAAAAAAATATGAAAATGCCATTTGAAAACAAATATAATGATTGTATGAACATCTTACGAGTATGAATCCCTCTATTTCTACAGAAACTTTTTTAATCAAAATTAATTCATAGCTATGGATACCAGCTCCCCACCCCTTTTATCGATTAGTCGAAATCTACAATGACTGACACTGACAAGGTATAATCTACATACCCTGTTTATCGATTAATCGAAACCTAAAGGGACTAAAAAAAAATCACGGACTACATGAAATAATCTTGATGATTTCTAACCCACTATTACGGGTTTGGTATGTGTTTGTAGAGTCGCCACCTTGGTATCCTGCTATCACAAAAAAAATTACTTTATTGTTTAAATGGTTGACAAAATGAACGCATTAATATAGGTTAACATCTAATTATTCAGTCCATTTCAACAATATACTATCAAATTTTAAATGACGCTTTATGTAATCCCGTTTCCTTACACTTATTCATGAGACTAAGAAACGTTAATCTTGTGTCTCTTGTTTGAAAGATTTTTTAATTCTTAAGATACCTAAGCAACAAAAAAGTTGAAAATGCATCTAAGGTGTATATTCTGAAGTGCTAACTGTAAATTATTATCCTTTGCCATGAAAGTACGTACGTATTACCCTTTGCAATCAAAGTAAGTTTTATTATTGTTTGTATTGAATCACTGTAAGAAAATTGTTTTTAATGCTCTATTATTGATAGATAATATTATGTAGTTTTAATGTTTTAAAAATATTTTACTAAAGCGTGAAAACGTACCCTTTAATTAATGATATTTGCAATTTTAAAATTAACACTTATCGATAAAAGTCAATATCTATATCAATAGTTACTGTCTTTAACTGTTAATACTTTTTTCCAATATAAATAATTTTCAATGCCTTTAAAAAAATAAATATTCAAAGCAAGAGGATGGTTTTATGTTTATGTATGATTGTTTTCAAACTTATTAACCTAAAAAAACAATGCCCATTTAAAGAAATAAACACACAGACCGATAAACAGAGTTTATAATTACATATGATTGGATGCCTGCTAAATATATTGAGAGGCGTTAACAAAAAGTCTTTATTTTTTAATAAAGAAAACTCCACATTAATGCGAAAACTTCCAGATTATCATAAGGCGTCAAGTTAAAAAGTATCCATCAATCGACTCATTAATTGAAAAAGAAAATGTCATTTTCCATTAGAAAAAGACAATTCAAAAAGTTCAAATCTTGTATATATATGATTCGGCCAGCAACCTTTTATCCTAACAGAGACTCTATTGAACAGAACACATCTAATTCCTCCTTTGGAAGATGACTCTTCAAAGAGTGTTGGTTTTTACTTGGCTTTTGCTGTTGAGTGGGATACAAGCACGTAAGTAAACAACATTGTTGAAAACTATTGACTTTCTTTGTAGGGTTTCCAAAGACATTTATCAAAAAAATATTAACGATGTTAGATAACAATTTGGGGGGGGGGCTATATATAAAATTATACTAGATTAAAGTGTTTATTTCGATTGAAAATACGTCACAACATGGAGGTGTCACATATCATCGTAAGTAAATGATTCAGACGTTACTCATGTAGATATCTCATTTTGATTTTGTCAAATCAAAATTAGAACAAAAGTCGTTTTCTATGTATAGGAAAATTCAAAAAAGGACACATTTCGTGCGTACTTCACGTACACAGTATATAGCTAGATATTTGAGTACGCACATTCCCCATTTACCAACATTGATTGTTTTACAGATTTTAGATCATTTTACATCAAGATACTGTATTTAAGATTATTGCATATTTCAGAGATTGACGGCCTAGGCTGTATTGATACCGCCGCGAATGTCCCAATATCAGGTTTTACGATTTGTCCAAAGGAATGTTGTGTGAGTTCAATTGCTTAGTGCCAAGTTAACAACATAGTAATTAAATTTGTTTATAATGGACTTTCTGATTGGCTATGATATAAATAATTATTAGTGTTCACTGTATTGGATTATTAGTAACGGCAGAGTATGTATGTAACGTATCAATCTACGTGACAATACGATCAAATGACATTAGATCGAATTATAATGAATGAATTCAAAAGCAAACTAATTTATGCTCATACATAGTTGAAACTGGGATAAGGCTGTCATACACTCTTTACGTACAGTTTAAATCGCTTTAACTGACCAAAATCAGTTAACAACGTATAAATTTTATAGCTATTTAATTATTTTGAATAAAGTACTGTTTCTTTTCAATAACACACAAAGGAGTTAAGAAATTAGTAAATACGTCCGGACACTCAGAGAATTATTAAATATAAGATTTGTTTTTAGTTAAACTCAATCGACTAGTATGATACAGGTGTTATTCTTTGTCAAGACAGATTGTTTTTATTTTTATCATTTCATTATTAACAGTTTGTACTCATTTGTTTTAATCTGAAAAAAAATTAAGAATTGTCATTTTTGAATAAATTAAACCGATATACACATGTTCAGATATGATATACTACATGAGATGGAAAATAATTATATATAAGATTTTATATTTCAAACTACATTTCAATAAGATAAAAAAAAATTATATATTTTACGGTGCTACCGTTGTGGCGAGCGCAGCAAAAAGCAAGAATTAAACATACCTTGCATCGTTAATAAAGTAAGTAATATTTTGAAAATTTTCGACTAAACATCAACAATATTTTGAGAGAGAGAGAGAGAGAAGAATATTTTAAAGAAAATATTCTTGCAAACTTCACAGCCTTGATTAGCCCTAAAACCGTTCTTTGCTTTTAGAGAGAATTGATCAGCCTGTTAATTGTAATTTTTGTTTAATTTTAAACAAAAGTGAAAAAAATGATTTTTTTTTTCTCGTACCTTGTTTTTTTTTTTTTAATTTTAATTTTTTTCTGGTTCATAATATTCTTTACAAAATTACATTTTTTTCATTCTCAGTAAGTACGATATACAAGTATGACCCTGGTCCCTCTTTGTTGGTGTGTAATTTCCCATTTTCCAATTTAATGGTTTGACAATTTGCAATATCTATATATGATTTTTAATTTATTTTCTTAATTTTTTTAATTTACTTTTTTCTTTTAATTCAAATTTAGTAAGCTGTAACTTTGACAGCAATAGATGTTTTAAAATGTTCTCCCTACTTATACAAACTGTACATGCATTGGATATATATATTTGTTTTCCCTTGGACTGAAATGTCACATTTTCATTGGTTTAAACATAGCACGTGATTGCCTCATATATCTCTATATTTGTTCTGTGAGAATTAATATTAGGCAATATGGCCATCATTGGTCGACGCTTCGCAAACTCATTTCGACATTTCATAGTATTTAATACATAAACCGCATGCCGTAAGTTCTTAAAGTATTTGGAGTAGTTGCCCTTTGAAATTATTTAAAATTAGAGTAGTTGCCCTTATTGCAATATTGACGTCACATTGTTTTGTCTGGAGCAGAACAAAATGGCAGCGTCGAAATTTGCTCAAATCTCTGCAGAGAAAAGGGAGAAAACATTTAAAATTGAATATCAACAAAACATTGTAGGTAAACATGGGTGAAGCAAAGATTTTTAAAGAGTATTTGAAAGGTGAGATTGAAAATTTTGAAGAGTTTAAATGAGTTAAATTGGACGAGATGTTAGGCATCTTATACATGGCTGTGCCATCATCATCGCTATTTGTGAATAAATATGTCGCTTAATAGTCCTCGGTGAAAACAAAACATTTATTAGGTTAGTAACTGACTCACTACGGAAATATATTGGGTTGATCAATCTCATAGACGACTCGGCTTCGCCTCGCCATCTATGAGATTGATCAACCCAATATATTTCCGTAGTGAGTCAGTAACTAACCTAATAAGTAATAATATATATATATATATATATTATATATATATATATATATATATATATATATATATATATATATATATATATATATATATATATATATATATATATATAAAGCATTGTATAGAATCAACAACACTAGGCATTTGTAATTTGTTGGATCTAATTTATAAATATTAAGCCATTAAACTGAATATATATTGCACTAAAAATGGCTATCGACACGAACAATAGATATTGTCAAAATTTCGGGACAACCAGTCCCTTTTTCAGGACAAAAGAAATAAATCACATGAGAAAAACAAAGAAAACATAATCTAGCGCTACTTCTAAAACAACTAAAGAAACTATAAAAATAACAACTACATTATAAACAGTTTTAGTTCACATCCTTAAAGGAGGTTTTAACACTGCGTCCGATAGCTCTATAGTAATCAATCGACTGCCAACTTCGCGTCTGATTGAGTTAATTACTAATTAAAATTGACATCCGAGTCAATGAATAAAAATTTGTTGTTAACTCGTATGGCACTTATGATTTAGACCCGAATTTTTCAATGAAGTTTATAATGGGTAAGATTTTGATTAAAAATTTAAAAAAAAAATTGAAATACAAAAATTATAAAAAAAAAAAAATAGTTATTAACAAATAAAAGGTAGTAAAGGAGACTATGAAAAGTTCATTTTACATGTAGTGAAGTCCATTAGTTTGTTCATACCATTCGGTTTGAATGATTTGAGTCTGTGCACCCAGAACTTTTTCTCGCTTTACCTCTGTCTGTCCAATAAGGATTATGGTCAATAACCAATGCTGTCAAATCTTTTCATTTGTGAACACTCGTATTAAAATGGTCCCCGATGGGCTCCTTGAATTGTTTGGTCCTTACTGTATAGTGATGGTTATTTATCCTTCTGTGAAGGTCAGCTGTTTAACCAACGTATTGCTAAGAGTAAACGTTGCACTGATGAGATAGATGCAGTTGTCTGTGCGGCAAGACGTGTTGCCAAATATCTTAAAGATGCAACCCGTGATGGGGCTTTTAAAACTGCCCCCGTTTGGCGCTATGTTTGCACAAAAGGCATCTGATATCGGAACATGTTTTACAACCACCATTTGGCAACGGGTTGTCTAATCTCGTCTCACTACCATACCATTTAAGTTCTTCGGGCGTTCAAACGCAACCATTGGCGAATCTTTGAAAAGATCTGCCATTCTTTCGTTAGTGTAAAGAAACGGCAGATTACTTCTAAGGATGCTGTTGAGGTTATTAAGGGCGGGGTGATACTTAGTGACGAGTGGAACCTAGCTTTGGTCTGTTTTCTCTTTATATTGAAAAGGGGTATTCCTATCTTTTGTAACAATCTCATCAATTGCAAATTGCACTGTGTGGGCTTAATAGCATCGATTGCACCGTTTGATATCAATAGTCTGCTCTGTTCTTCAAAGATTTCGTTAGAAGACCAGATCCGTCTAATTTGGGTTGTATCCTTCTAAAAGTATAGGGAGGGTGGCAACGCTATGGCTTGAGATAAAGGTGAGAATCTGTGGGTTTCGTATGGAGACTGTATTTTATTTTACTATCTTCCAGGGTTGATGTAGGATCCAAAAATACATTTTTTGAACTAGATATGTCCACTGTGATTTTTAATCGAATTGCAGAACGAGTTGGCAAATGTAATAAAGTCATTTAGGGAGTTTCGATTTTCACCCCTATTTAATAACAATATCGTTTATGAACCGCAACCAGCTCAAGGGTTAAATGGAGCTTTAAGAAACAGGTTGCTATGCTCGAACTTGTTCTTAAACCCCAAGAAATTGTTAATTAAGAGTTATATGTCAGCCATTTCTTGATAAATCCGTAAGTTTAGCTGTTTCTTTCTCGCGCGCTCTGGTACTTTGTCGATCTGCGCTGGCTATAACAGTAGATGGTCTTGGTAATATTAGTCAAGATTGTGAAAACAACTAGTTTGATTTTAAAATCTAAAATGATTTAAAGGGGCATGGTCACGATTTTGGCAATTTTATTTTCTTATTTTTATTGTTTACAATGTTTTAGAAGCCCATTTATAATTCTTAACCAAATTGTAGCGTCAATCGTAGATATATAAGAAACATACAAAACAAACAATTCCTTTTTTCATCGTAACACGATTCTTTCCCTGATTTTGGTAATATTGGTTCAATATATATTTTTGTATTTGTTTGATGTATACAAAACGGTTCTGAGCGTTTCAACCATTCATTTTTGATCTGAAACTGGAACTTTCAAATTAACATTAGAAACATTAACAAAAACAAGACGTAAGCTTTGTAAACACAACAGGGAATTTAATGCTCTGTTTATCGCTTAAAACAATAAAACAGACATTCACATTTTGGCTGACTATCAGAAATGCCTTAGTAGAGCTCTGTAAATACTTTTTAGAAACGGGAATATATAATTTTTGATCAAAATCGTGACCATGCCCCTTTGATGCGTAATGGTAATTGTTTTTAATATTGGCGTTCTCTCTGTCACAGATGGACAAGCCCGAATGTTTGATCAATATAAGACGTTTACTTCCCTGTTCATCTACTACCTTCCCTATAACAGCTGCTTCATGTGGTTGTTCTTTCGGTGGTAAGTATTTTAATTACTATTATCAGCAATGACGTTACTCATGTAAATATCTGTTTTTGATTGTCAAATCAAAATTAGAACAGAAGTAATTTTCTATGATTGGGAAATTTAAAAAAACGAACACATTTCATATGCTACATGTATATATAGTATATAGCTGGATATTTTAGTATGCATTTTCCCCATTAACCAACATTGATTTTTTTGTTTTACAGATATAAAATCAATTTATATCAAGATATTGTATTTAAGATTGTTGCATATTTCAGAGATTGACAGCCCAGGCGGTACTGATACCCCAAAGTACCCAAAATTTCCTCTTTCGAATTGTCCAAAGGAATATTGTGTAAGTTAATCGCTTACTATCAAGTTACAGTAATTGTATTTGTTAATAATGGACTTTCTGATTGGCTAAGATATTAATAATTATAAGTGTGTATTGTATAGGATTAATAGGTACGCCAGAGAATGTCTGTAACGTATCAACCCACGTGACAATACGATCAAATATTGAACAAAAGGATGTTATTGAAAAATTAAATGACATTTTTTTCTATAAATGGCAGCATTAAATTGAACTATTAGGAAAGACGAAAACACGAAAACAGACATCAACATTTTGGCTGATTATCAGAATTGCCTTAGTAGAGCTCTGTAAAAACTAAAAAAAAAAACCGGGAATATATAATCTATTATCAAAATCGTGACCATGCCCCTTTGATGCGTAATGGTTAATATTTTAAATATTGGCGTATACTCTGTCACAGATGGACAAACCCGAATGTTGGATCAACGTAACAAGTTCACGTCCTTGTATATCACTGACCAGACCTATCACAGCCGCTTCATGTCGTTGTTCTTTCGGTGGTAAGTATTTTAATTACTGCTATTAACAATGCATTTTCTTTATTTTCAATCTTTTATTGAGGACATGATATTTATTTGATTTGATGATGCGTAATGTATTTGATTTGTTGAAATGATAATTATCAACAATAATTAGGTTGGATATATCTTTCAGAATCTGGCTGGCCATTTCCTGGCAAATTTCGTGGCAAATTTGGTAGCAAATAGAACCCGAAGATGACATAGATATCATATTATATGTAAAAATGGTTCGATTATCAATTTTTTTTATTTCATTTAAGAGTTTTACAGTAAGAATATTTATGTTAACAAGCTAACAATAAAATCAATTATACGAAAGGAAAACCCTTTTTTGGTACTTTAGGCAATAATACTGACTTATTGTTGTGTCCCCGATAATGAAACTAACATTTGTAAAGTTGAGATTAATTTACTCTTGTGTTGTACTTCCTTTCAATAAAAAAAATCCAAGAAATGTAATATGTACGCCTCTTTGTTCTTTTTTTTTAATTTGTGACGTTGCACGGTCTCATTTACAAGTACATAAAGACAGTCGTTGTGACAAAAAAAAGTTGATAAAGACCAAAGATATTATGTAACTTATTAAGATTAATTGTGCTTTAATATAGAACCAAGTATGCGTTCTCTTATAAAGGCATTGGTCTGTATAATAAGCACTTATTCTAATAACTCATATAACTCTGTTTTATATACACATGTTATATTAAGTCAACGCATACTACATTAGTCAAAAGCAACCTTTCAGATTGGGAAATTTATTTACTTATAATTGTCTTGTTTTTTCTTTTATGGACTGACATTAAAATGCAATTTCAGTTGCGTATACTATCATTAATTATCAGTTGTCAGCAAAAGGAAGTTGCATACTTATATAATGATTTAAAAGTATTTGATATTAATTGATTCAAATAACAAGGTTTGAACAAAGTCCATTTTACAATGATAAAATATTGCATAATCTGAATGAAAGTATAATATAATATGCTTAAATGACAATCAGATGTTAACTAAATAGATGATCTTTATCAAAGGGAAATATTTAATCACTAAGTTAGGTTAAACATTCCACTGTATTAAAGTTTGAATGACACTTCATGATTTTAACTCACCTGAGCTGAAAGCGCAAGTGAGCTTTTCTGATTAAAATTTGTCCATTGTCTGTCGTCATTGGCGTTGGCGGCGCTGTCGTTGTTATAAACTTTTCACATTTTCATCTTCTTCTCCAGAACCACTGGGCAGATTTTCATCCAAACTTTGCATAAAGCATCACTTGGTATAGGGGATTCAAGTTTTGTTCAAATGGAGGGTCACGTCCTTTTTTAAAAAGGGAGATAATTTTGAATTATTGAAAATTTGTTCGTATTTTCAAAAAATTTTCTCTCAAAACCTGCTTGGCCAGAAAAGCTCAAACTTGTACTGTGTTGAATAATTTTCAGGTAGTGTAGATTCAAGTTTTTTTTTTTCAAATCATAGTCCCTTGGTGCAGGGCGGGGCCACAATGGGGGAATGGTTTTTTACATTAGAATATATTGAGAAAATCTTTAAAAATCTTCTTCTCAAAAACTATTTGGCTGAGAAAGCTCAAATTAGAGTGGAAGCATCCTCAGGTAGTGTAGATTCAAATTTATCCAAAGCATGGCCCCCGGGGGTAGGGTGGGGCCACAATGGGGAAAAAATTTAATGTAGGAATAAATGGAGAAAATCTTTAAACATCTTCTCAAAAACTATAAGGCCAGGAAAGCTCAAATTTGAGTGTAAGCACCCTCAGATGGTATAGATTCAAGTTTGTTTAAATCATAGTCCCTTGGGGATAGAGTGAAGCCACGGGGGGGGGGACTTTTTACATTGGAATATATAGAGGAAGTTTTTTTTAAATCTTTCTTTTAAAAATTATAAGCCCAGAAAAGCTTAAGCTTGTGTGGAGGCATCTAATGTAGTGTAAATTCAAGTTTGCTAAAGCATAGTTCCTGGATGTAGGGCGGGCCATAATGGCGGGATTAATTTTTACATATAGAGAATATGTAGAGAAAATATTTATAAATATTCTTGGAAAGTTTTCAGTCCAAAAAGCAGTAACTTATGTGAAAGCACAGGTTGTGCAGATTAAAACTTGATGAAACCATGATTCACTAGAGCAAAATGGGGAGGAGGTGTATCGGAATAGAGAAAAATCTTCTTACAGGCACAACAACAAAAGGGGCTTGGTATTTATCCTAAAAAATATGTGAATAAAATTGTCAGATTTTGATATTTTTTAGTGAGATTTACTGTACTTAGTTGACAAGATATTTTGATTTTGATATGTAATGCTAATTTGATCAGAGTTAAGGCTATTTATTTTTGCTCAGGTGAGAGATGTGGCCCCTGTGCTTTTTGTTGTTTAGCAGTTTTGTTTATACAATGATAAGGATACTTAATTTTCATTTTATTTAAAGCTGCAATCGTAGAATGTAAGTCATACACAAACATCGAAGAACATTTATTTTTATCATGAATTCCTTTTTAGATATACATAGATACAAACTTTTGAAGGAGAAAAAAAGAAAAGAATTAATATCATGGTGAGCAATTATTTATTATCGTTTTCCGTCAATAACGATATATCATATATACAGTTAATTGCGTTAATTTTTTTTATTATGATTCGATACAAACATAATAACTCTGAAGGCCATGTCGGGCTGAGTGATTATCTCGATATACAATCATTCTTATGTACGTTTTAGACGTCATCACTAAGCTCTAAAATATACGTAAATTGGGAAAAGAAGTTTAACGTTAATCAAGGTGAGAAAAATTGATAAAAATGATCTCAAGGCAAAAATGTTTTATTCAATGAAAGAAAAACAACAAATTACAGAGTAAGATTTTTACAGCTTTTTACTTAAGCATTGAATCATTATTTTTTGAAAGATATAGTCTCATAACTGCAGCGATGTGTGCATACAAATTGAGTAACGCACACAAGCGCGTTCTGAAAATTTGTATGCACACACCGCTGCAGTTATGAGACTATACCTTTCAAAAAATAATGATTTAATGCTTATATTTACATTTTTTTTAACTTCTTGCCTTGTCTGCAAATGTGATTTATAGGTCAAAATTTCTGTTTTATCCTCAGGGTAAGTTCAAATTAATGGAAGAGCCACTGTAACAGCCGAGAGCGTGAACTTTGATTCTCGCTTGTGACGTTGCATTTTACAGCGTTCAACGTTTGTGACGTCATGATAAAACTCGTCATTTTAAACTTTGAGTACCTTATGTGTGTTACGTTCTTATAACTGCAGTACCTTTTCACACACTTGACTTGCAAAAAATATTTGGAATGTAAATATTCGTTTTAATTATGCAAATCTTACACGAGATCAAACAGCATACAACAGCGGACGCACTTGTCAATTATGTTCAGGGAGAATAGACTTCGCACACAATCCTGCGATGACACGATCATCTAATATCATTGGTTAAAATATAAAATGAGAGGCGTTATACCTCAAAATGGAGTGATTAAATTTATAAATGCGAATTGAATTACAACTTAAATATAAGATAATTTTAATAACATATCTTTATTGGTGTTAATTTTTAGTTTTAAAAATAAATTTGAAAAGGTATTATAGTAGATTTGTACTCTAGAAAATAATATACTTAGTTTCATTAATATTCAAGGGTATTAATTTTCGTGGATAAAGTGAAAATCACAGTTTCAAGGATACGTAAATTCGTGGCCAATGACCCAATCAAAACAAAATGTTCATATAAATTGCATTTCAATGAACATTTAATTTCGTGGATCAACTTAACAACGAAATCCACGAAAATTGGTATTCAACGAATATTGATGAAACCACAGTAAACCTGTTACATTGAATTAAATATCCCTAATATGAATGTAATATCCCTAATATACATCAAAAATATCAGTTTAAAAAGTATTGTAGATTATAAAATCAAATGGAAACGAAGAAGGGCTAATAAAGGCGCATCTCAAATCATCTCTGTTAAAAAATGCTTCTGCATTACTTTTGCAGTACACATCAAAATCCATATAAATTACTGATTTTACTAATATTATTACTGTCTTCATACGTGTGATATACATGTATCTACTGAGAGGAGACCAGTATTCCAGTAGCGCTGTCTATGGGGTATGCGAAAAACCTGTAATGACGACATGGTGATTCTTATAGAAAGCTTACATCTACATGTTTAAATAGTTTTGTTCGGTCATAAATATTTTGATTTACATATACGATACGAAAGTTTAAAATATCTGTTGACTGTATTCTTTATGTAAATATGAATATTTACATTTTCTACTGTCTTTGCCGGTGATAACACTACGTATCCATGTGCATGTACTATAAAACCCAGAACTTCAAATAACTATTATTGAGGCGCCAGCGTGGTTTGATAATTTATATTTAATTAT
This sequence comes from Magallana gigas, assembly GCF_963853765.1. NCBI lineage: Eukaryota > Metazoa > Mollusca > Bivalvia > Ostreida > Ostreidae > Magallana > Magallana gigas. The sequence goes on along the minus strand of NC_088862.1, from coordinate 7,870,309 downwards.
TTAATCGTACAATGGTATAAAATTATATAAATATAAGTTATAAGGAATCATTCTTTCAGCCTTTTGGGCTTTATTGGATCTGATCACTCTCCGATCAAAATTATCATTTCATATTACTCAAAGAATTATTCCTTATTCCTTAGACAATAATTAACGATAACACATAATTAATTGATATGAATTAGCTATAAATTTACAGGGTCGAGGATGGACGTTACATTTTTATAACAACTATTTGGAATAAGATGGCTATTTGAATTACTTGAATTATTTTAATGATTTATTTGGACTTAGATGGACAAGAAATCTAAAAAATACTTTTATTCAAATCAGCAACAATTTACATTTATAAAAACTAAATAAAATACGTTGTTTTGAAAATCAAAAACAAGATGGATTTCCAATCAGATAAACGATATGAGAAAGGATTGTCTTGAATTCGATACATGCAACTGAATTCACTAGACTTCACAGAATTGTTTAATATAGGCTTATCGCCTCTTATAAAGTCTTTATAATTATAAATCTCCCCTCCCCAAATTAAGCATCTAATTTCAAATGGGAGAGGTTATCTGTTACTTTGATGTTTAAAGGAAAAGTATGAAACGTTTATGAATTAATCCATTCAGCCGCATGCAACGAATCGAAATAGAAGGAATTTATTTATCATTAATGATTTCAGGTCATTTATCAAGGTTTGATTGTTCTGAAATGTTTTTGTCAGTTTGTGCATCTTTTGCAGAGGAAAAATACTATTACATCGTGCTAAAATTGCTCTTGTTAAAATACAAGTAAAAAAAACCCTGAAAACTATAGTCTTATTGTTATATACTATTCTTAAAGCGACTCGACTGTGCAAAAAATATTTGCATCTTCTAGAAAAAGAAACTGCATAGAAGTTGAAGGAAAGCTTAAGAGGATATAATTAATTTAAAGTTATGAAAATACCTTTAAAATGAAAATCACAAATTTTGTCTCAAAGAAATATTTTTTGTTAAATGTAGATTTGCGAGAGAGAGAGAGAGAGAGAGAGAGAGAGAGAGAGAGAGAGAGAGAGAGAGAGATATGGGTTAACATGGTTAGTTATCCCTGGTCAGTCAGGCTCTTGTACCGAATCCGTCAAGATTACATATGTAACTTTTCCATTAATTGATATATCTATCGATTCAAAGGTAATTCATGTTTCAATCGAATAAAGTATTGGTACTTCCTCCTAAGAATCATGTTTCTTCGGTGCATGTTTCGCAAAACACGGCTCTTAACGACAGAAGAAATTCGTTCTCACCGGATGTTCGATGTCTTCAGAGGCGCTTGCTGTCAAAATTGAAAATCAAGCAATGATTTGTTGCCCTCGATACACGAGTTGAAATTCTCTGGACATTCAATAATCGATCCATAAAGATCCATAAATTAACGCAAAACAGGCAAATAATTTACGTATGAAAATTAGCTGTGCAATGTTATTTTAGTTTCTAGAAGATGAAAAAACTGACGAAATTTAAAAAAAAAAAATTTATCCAAGAATGGTTCTCTGTCCTTCTAAATATTGTAAATAGTAATGATAATAATATATTTAAACATTATAAAGAAAAAAATGTAAAATATACAAATGTATTTTTTTGGATTGTTTTTCATTTGTGGATATGCTAAAATACATTGACAAACGGTATCTAGTTATATCGTTGAACATATTTACAACAGATAAAGAATTAGCACTTAATAATTATATTTCTAATAATTGTAAAAACTAACACTAAAATTGAATTTTTCCAAATAATGAAACGAAGGAAAAACTCTCTTGAGGTTTGCATAATATGCAATGCAGTTTACTTTGTTAAATGCTTTCTTTGTCGTAAAATCAGCAAATATATAATTAAACGGTACTAACAAACATTACAATATTGATAGATATATTTACATTTGTGTAGTAAAACATCCAGCAGGTCCATAAACTGAGAATTTAAAGTCAATATTTTGAATTAAAATACTTTTAGAATAATTTTAATAACTAAATACTACTTTAATTAGGGGTTAGAATGCATATTAAGTACTTCAAAACTAGTTAAGTACAATGACTTATAAACTGACTCATTGAGACCAAAAAGTCAAAAATATTGAAAGATAATGAATATTAATTCTCAATTTAAGGTCTTTTGACTAGAAATCAAACAACAAATACCATGTCTTATATCAGATATCGAAACAAGAATTGCCTGAAAAAAAAATTAACTAAAATTCTGCATGTATTAAATCAATAAAATCAAACTTTCCATGTTTAAAAAAAAACAAATTTGAAAATATATATCCCCCATACAACATTGATTTACAAACGCAAATGAAGTCCATCAATTTTATGAAATTTATCAAATATTGAAAATATCTTACAGTAACTACAATTACAGATTCTTAAGTTCATTTAATATTTTTTGAACGGGAAGTGTTTCATTCATAAATGTACATGGTTTTTGAATGGTTGTAGTATTTTTGCATGACACAAGCAGACACAATTCTATAGTATTCTAGGTAATAACAGTCATAACAAAACGAAAAACTATTTATCGTGCTTTACAAAGCATCACATTCTTTAAATTAAAAGGGCATGGTCACGATTTCGGTCTCATTTTATTTTTCTGTTTTTATTATTTACAATGCTTTAGGAATGAATTTCTAGTGATTAAATGAAATTTGAAAGTCAGTCGTAGAGTTATAAGCAAGCTACAGGGCTCACAATTCTTTGTCATGTAAACAAGGCTCGTGCCCTGCTTTTGTTTATATAAGTTCAATATACCAGTAAAAATCTTTTTCATGCTGATTTATGCATACATTTTTCATTTTAAGCATACATTAACAGTTCCTAACGTTAAAGACATTGATTTTAGGTCTAAAACTGAAATTTTTACTTCAACATTCAAAATGTAAACAAAAGCTTTATTTACATAGCAAAGAACTGTAAGCTTGGTAACTCGCTTATAACTCAACGAATGACACTCAGATATTGGTTGCCTATTAAAAATGCCTTAGTGAAGCATTGTAAACATCAGAAAATATTTTTTGACCAAAATATTGACCGTGCCCCTTTAAATATAATAATGAGATTCTTCGCCAATCTTGTTTGCTTGTGTAAATATCCTCTTCTCTAGATCTCGTAGTATTGTTCCAACAACTAATTTCAAAAAGGAAATTGTGATTCGTTGTTTCATTCTTTGCAAATTTATTTTAAAATTTCTATGAATATATAAAAATACACTTGAAATAGAAAATTAAAAATATAATTTTCTGGCATCATAATCTATAAGCACAGACAATATTTCAATTACCTATGTCCTATGGAACAATGTTTTTTAAGGCTTTTGGTAGCATGCTTTCATGGTGTAAATTTTAATTTCACAATTTGTCAAATATAGACTGACACCGTGTTCCGTGCATGCAATCAGTGGTGAATACAGAATATTTTACGATATCATCGATTACAAGCAAAGAAGCTGAGAAATCAAATTAAGTCCAGAATCTTGTTCGGATCCGGCCTTTAATAATGAACAGTATACAAAAAACAATTTGAACAGCACGTTTTTATTTGAAATTTTCACAGGAACTATCTGTAGGGCCACAGCGAATTTTAATTCGCAGGACTGCGGGCGACGGGCACGCGCACGTGATTTTTGCGCGATACTCACCGCAGTCCAAAAGATAATCTACAGGAAATTGACTACTTTTATTGGCAATGTTGATTTCACTTTCAAATCGCCTTTTATCACGTATTGTGTTTTTTCTTTCTTTCTATCTCCCCTACAACGGTGCTAGACCGTGAAGCGAAATATTGAGTAGCTTTTTGCATTAATCTGATCTCCAATTGTAATAACAGGGCTGAAATCTCATAATACATATGTAAAACCGTAATTATACAAATTGTATTAGCAAGAGAAACTGTAATTAATGTTGCCACAGCAAGCGAGTTCGTCTTTGATCCACTCTCGTAATAAATCTTAATTTCCCGTCTAAATTCAATGAATTGTGAAGAAGTATTTCTACCTTATTCTTTCACTTGATACCGGTATAGTATAGAGGAACATTTATATTGCAAAGCCGGCATCGATTTCTGGGCTGTGAAATTTATTCGCCTTTTCTGGTAAATTAAATACGAATCTTTTAATCTGTACATTAAGGCGGATATCTGTTTTTAATTAATGCATTCTGTACTTAGCCAAGTTCATGAACAATGCATTACAAGCCACGATCGGTATAGTATTTCCTTTAAATAAAGCTCTCGCCAAATTGATCGATATACTTAATGTTACATAAACCTGCTTATATTAATTTTTCCTAAAAATTAATTAAAGGGAATACTCTTAATTAAAGTAGCGTTAATTTAAATCGAAATATGAATCTAAAAACAATGGTATCGATTGGATGAAATGAAAAAGAGCAATCCATGTTCAAAGAAAGCTTTCAACTATCTTATTTGGATTTATTTTAAGTGTCTCAAATCAAACGCGTGGTTAGATTGCATAATGGTATCCTATCCACTACACCTAGCAACCTCCCCTTACACCAAAAAAAAATCTAGTAAACAAAACAACCAGAGCCCCCCCCCCCCCCCCAAATAAAATTGTAATTATCAAAAATATTAATATTTTTTGTGTTTTTCAGCAAATTATTTTTCTTTTCCAAAACGACATGCTGGACCAAGCATGGTCCCCCGTTCTAAAAATAAGACGAATGTACAGAACGTGTCTTCTTTCATTTGATTGATCCAGGGGTGTACGAAGACGAGTGTTTCTACATAAATCCTAACATGTCAGTCTATCTCTTGTCCCGAAACCTTGTCAAACACAGCGAGGCCAGAGAGCAAGAAATAAAAAACCAGGAAAATTTGTCCGAACAAGCGGATGAATAGCTGATTTATTCATTATGTCATTTGATCATTCATGTCTGGCCGAGTGACCGATCTCTAAGAGAAAGAACACGGTTTTTCTAGCTTTCTTTGGCGCCGTCGCTGCTCAGAAGTCCTGACTCAACGTATTTACGATCGTCATGACAACCAAAGACACGTGGACGACTCTATCGCTATCACCACTAGCAAACGGTTCGGGGTGCTGTAAGTTTCCAGATCAGAAGACCAGTCGGTTTCCTTCGACATCTTGCCGACTCGCCACCTACATCGAAGTTTTCTATCGTCTGCTTGATATTCACAATTCCTACATTTGTGATTTGCAGGAATGACGGAATACATTCCTATCTTCTCCTTCATCAAACGACGAAACCTGGCTTTGACCCCTGTGAACAGCTACAAAGAATACCAAAAGTGCCTCGTTTTGACAAACACCCTATTAAAATCATAACTGAGCATCTTGGAGTCGCTTTCATTGATAAAGCTTTCACTACCAATAAAGAACGTTTTCTGATGTCGGCGTTAGACAGGACATTTAGCGGGTTATTGTAATATCTAATGTCTTGTGTTGTCCCCTAATTGATAACAATGCGCTACCTCTACTGTATATGTATTATGGCTGTTTGAGCTTACATGACCGACTAAATGTTACATATGTCGTTGACATAATATTTACAATATCTAAAATCAGTGTTTTCACATTGTATCTCGTCGCAGAACAAGTGTTCTCTCCTTTTTATTTGGAGGACGACTATTTGTTGTGTAAATTTGCTGTAAACAACTGTATCAACGCGCATCTTTGTTCGCCATCAAACAACAAAGATTCCATCTCGATGTCGCCTCCACATTATAAAGTGTTTTTTCCATTACGTCAAAACTAGGCATTTTCTAAGATAGTCATCGCTAAGGATATTTCTTCCGCATACTGGCTCGTTTTTATTACTTTTTTCTCTGAGTTTTTGTTTTCCCTTTTCTTCATCCATTGTTTAACGTTGACGCTTAATATATCGTGGATGACTATGTCAAACGGAGGGTTTCTAGAGGAAATCATGGAGAAATAAAGGAAAAAAAGCTTCTGTCTTAATACAAAAATCTAACCATTACGTAGTATTCTAATTGATTTTTCAAAAAAATTACAGACCGTGAATTGTAAATATACATATATATTAGACATACATGTATGACTTGACACATTTGTTGGAGAACGACATATATCACAAAATAGTTGCCAACAAATTATACAACGATCTTGAACTTTAAAGTAATACTTAATTCTAAGATGCAACATTGCCTCAAAGACATTTTAAAGACCAAAACCTAATTTCTCAACTACTAGTACATGTAATTAGCTATTAATTAGTTATTAATTAATACAGGTACGAACAATTTTATGTAGAACTCTGAATAGACACATTGTAGGAAAGTTCTCAGCAAAATTAGGCTTTATGTTTGACGGAAAACTTTCAAAAATTGTGTGATTAAATATTAAAGAGACCTTTACACGATTTGAGGTCAAAATTAAATTTTTTTATGTATAAAATGTAAACTTCACATTTTGAATGACTGACACAGTTTGAATGTTGAAAGTCAAGATACAAGCAAGAATTCATTGTTATGTAAACGAAGCTCGAGTCTTATATTTGTTTGCCTCATACAATATAAATTAATCCAATGTGTTCATTTATACTACAGTACTTTCACCAAAAACATTTTATTGAACATATATTAAAATTAGCACATACATGTATGTAAACAATAACAAGATTCGAACTATGTTTTCAAAGCAAAATATTCCCTTTACTATTTTTCTTGCTTTTTACTCAATCTTTAGCTTTAAGATTTTTATAAAGCATTAATATTACCCATATTAAACATTCTAGACAATAAAAATTTAAAAATATAATATAAATCGTGTCCAGGTTTCTTTAAAATTTCGCTGTAAACTCACCCATAGGTTTCTCATATGCTGGTATTTGTCTCATATAAATGGTTTTTGAAATTTTTATCCAGTGTTAAAGAAAAAAAAATCATGCAGATTAAAAAAAAAACTATTTACCATCGAAACGTATCTTTGTATCTGGAAATTAGAATAAGATATACATTGTATGTGTAACATTAAATATCTATCAACTAGTATATACATTGCACACAAACACAGGAATACCAATTAGCTGATAGAAAGAGGTTTTATTGTGATGTAATCAAGGCTTAGTATTTCAAATATTTTGGGGTTTTGATGTGTGTCAAAATAGTTTATAGATATCTTAATTTGGAAAATAAAATCATATAACTTAGTGTTTACTAATTTTAGGTTGTCAGAGTCGTTTTAATACTTGGATTACACCTCGGAAATTCCAGAAATGTTCTTAGTAGATGCATATATATATATTTTACCATGCTGACTTTTCTTTCATATTTTGACGATGCAAATGTCATTGAGAGATACAAAAACGATCAACCCCAACTAAATCCTGGGTTTACTTTCTGGGTTTACGCTGGGTTTACTAGAGTGGACCCAGAGTAAACCCAGAGTTAACCCCAATTAAACCAAGAGTGGACACAGAGAGTAAACACCGATCAAAAGTATACCCTGAAAGCAGACATAACATGTGTATTTGTTATCTACAAGGGGCATGAATTATAGTATGTATTTAAAAAGTAGAGAGTGACATATTTAAATCTAATTAAAAGGAGAGGCGGTTGATAGTAATTAAGTTCTGAGTTCTTTAGCTATAGTAACCATTCCTTTACACTAATTTGGGGGAATGTTCTAAGTTAATTAATTGTTTCTCTTAAAAAAGCAATATATACATATTTTTGAAGGTTTGCAGCTGTGGATTTGGCATGGTAATTATTGTTTAAGCATACGTTACAAAATACCATACATGTGTAACAATTAAAACAAAACGTTACACATTTACTTTTTTCTGATTTGTCTTTTTCCATCGTTTTCATCTTGGGCGTAACCCGTCTTGAGACGTCACTTAAAGAAATATCGATTGTATGTATGTCAAAAAAAATCTAATTTGACTCGAATTTTTAAAAATGATAACATAGTCAACCCTTACAAAACGTGAATAAAATGATTGCATTGTTTTTTATTTAAATATCAAATGGTTCGCAATAGGGCGTTTTAGTACACAAAGGAAACCAAGAAACAAAAGCTGTTTGCTGTAATTGTCAATTTTTTTTCTTTTAATTAATGAACTAAAGTATAATTCATTACATAATATTGGTTTATGCCTCAGAGCAGAGAAGCTTCAGAGGGTTGACTCCAGGATACGTTGCTCCGCCGGTACCTTCCGGTCCCCCATACAGCTCTTTAAAGATATACTGCGTGAGTACATTTCTATTCTAAATGTATAGTTCAGAACTATCACCGATACTCAATGCTCGAACAATTTTCTCAAATATAATTAAGGCTGAGTGGTCAACAAATTAACCATCAGACCTTTGCTTTAATTTATTAGATATGATTTGTATAAAAGCAATAAAGTATTATTCAGTAAAGAAAAAATACATAAATTTTTGCTTTCGATTTCAGAATTTTCCTATATAGTCATACAAAAGTCTTCTTTTACAGAAGATCAATATTGTATAAAAAAAAATAGCCATTATTTGGAAACCATTATTTGGAAAACCAAATGAACGATTGGTCGAAACGGCCTGAAATTTCATTTTTTATATATGATTTGTATAGCCATAAACAATTATTTAGTGAAGACGAAATTTTAGATTTTAGAATTCAGGACCGGAAATTATTGTTATACAGAGTTCTTTTTTCTAATTAAAGAAGATAAATAAAGCATAAAAATAGCCACGTCCATCCAGCCCTGTTAAATATTTATATAAGGAAAACCAATATCTGGAATACCATGCAATGATTGGTCAAAATGATCTGGAATTTTCAAACAATAAAGTATTCTTAATGATTTTGTTTTTTATGCTTAATTATCAATACATATACCTGAAATTTACTCTTAATTTTCTTAATATGTTCAAATATGGTACCAAAATTCCCCTTCTAAGTTGATACATTTTAAAATCTGGAGAACAAGTGGATGATATACATTGTGCAATACAGAGGAAATAATTCATTTTCAAACGTATTTAAATCATATAAATGATATGGGTACAACATTTATGCATAATTTAAAAAATAATAAATTAATGTTAACTTATTTAGGATCCCTTTGTTATGATATAAAATGTATATTCCAAAGGATTAAAATTTGGTAAGCTTCAATGTTATATTGCTTTTTTCAAAAGAAATGTCAATGCTTCTAGTTTATGTTCAGCATGATCAATGTGTCTAAAATAATTTTAGCATGACTTTTTGCTCACAATTAAAATCTTTTAATAGTTTATTTTCTATGTTACAGTTAGACAGCCGTAAATGTGGGCAACGCCATGGCAGTCTCATGCCTTGTGTTACATATACCCTCCCTAGAACATTCGCTTCTTGCCATTGTAAGCTCCGTGAGTATCTTTATTTCATGGAAGCCATTTCAGTGTGTTAAATTTGTTGTAAATATATACATGTTATAAATATCTAATAACGTCCAGAAATGTAAGAGAAACGTTTCTTCTTTTTTTAATATACATATATGAAAAAAATTTCATTTGTTAATATTTTTAAATTTTAAAACTATTTGATAAACGTGAATTTTAAAAAAAAACAGTATTGGGAGAGAATGGTATCATATCTATAAATAAAATTGAAATTAAACTAGACAATTCAAAAAGTATTGCCGATCTTTCATGATTAATAACACTTGTGACATTACTGTTGGATCAGCCCTCCTATTTATAAAACGTCTGTCAAACAGATTTAATGTAAATTTAATGCAGATATTAAAAAGGTGTAAATAAATCTAATTGTGATTGACAAACACAAACTCTTTTTTATTTAATGACTATATGCATTAACATAGTCAGAAATTAAATGGAAAACCAGAATGGTTAACTTGTCATTAACTTCTGCTCATAGCATGCGATGGAATTTCTGTGGTTTACAAAAAAGTAAATAATATTACAAATACAATTCATATATTTGGCTAAAACTAGATGTCGCACCAATATTATTAGTGTACCCAAATATGGGAATAATTATTTACGGTATGAATCAAGAGCTCGTCACTCCACTTGTAATATATCAATTATTCAACTTAACAAAAACCAACATGAAATGTTTTATCACAATAATTTATTATTTATTTTTTTATTTATTTATTAATTGCATTAAGGAATCGTATATAAAGGTTTTGGTTTAAATATTGAAAATGAAAAGGAACTAATTTATTGGCGATTTGATTCACAAATTGTTTACAATTCAATAAACCAATTTGGTTGTGATTTGTCAGAAATTTCAAAATTCATTAATTTGAAAATATTCTAAATTGTCGTCCCTAATTTGATTTAGATTTTACTTTATATAAGAGTTTTTCTATTACACGAGTTCACTCGTATTTTTGACTGTGTGTTTAAAGATTAAATGTTTTCCATCAAGCATTTGTGCAATCATTGTCTTTTAAAGGTTTTCTTTCATATCTCACCTTGAACCTTTAGTAAATAATGTTTAGGATAACAGGAACACAAGCTGCAAGTTACTTTCGAGTCCTTCACATATACTTACATACATACACACATACATACATACATACATACATACATACATACATACATACATACATACATACATACATACATACATACATACATACATACATACATACATGTAAATAACATCAATTGTACTAGTACTATTTATAAAATCAATATCCCCCTCTTTCTCATTTCTGAGCTCTAAAACATGTTGGTCACAACTTAATCGCCTTTGTAACAAATTAAAAAATAAGTACTTTTTTGTCATTTCATATATCTTGGTTTTTAATGAAAACTTTTCTTGAAAAAAAATCAATGTGAGAGAGAGAGAGAGAGAGAGAGAGAGAGAGAGAGAGAGAGAGAGAGAGAGAGAGAGAGAAAGAGAGAGATTTACAATTACTGAATTTTAATCTGTCAAAAGACAAAGACGATGAAGACTTTTAAACTTGAGGTATTATCACAAGAGAGCGGGAAGGTGCATAGAAAAAAATATATGTATATAGAAAGAAACTTCGTTTGGCAGGATATGACAATTACATGCATAATGAAGAGGAAAATAAAATTCAGAAAGATATTACCTTGATTGCATTCATCGTATTTTCAAGAAAAAATTGAAACAAGGAAAGGTAAAAATTCATTTCTATTCAGGGGATTCTTTAGTCTTCTTTTCCCCTTTTACGTTGCATATATTTTTATATCATTCTGATTTGGTGTATAGGAATTGCTAATTACAATATTTGTTTCATCAATATTGTTACCTGTAGACCAAATGAAACACTTGAATAAAATATACCAAATTAAAAAGACCAAGATAAAGAGAAACAAAAACGATCCAAAATTTTCCATGATTTTATTAATTTAATTAGTTTTTAAAATTGTTGCTCTTTGTTTAACAAACCTAGTCGATAAAATCATGATAAATAGCAAATTTTTCACATGATTGTTTGAACAGTCAATCTCGCAATATACATCATTTCTCAATTTTTTTTCCTGTGTGGAAAACAATGAATATAAAAAGGAAATAAATATCATAGTGTAACACAGACAAAATTCAGATTGCAAAACAAGCTTAAAATATTAGTTAAATGCAAATATAAATCTAAAAAGTTTCTGGATTGTGTTCAAACAAAAAAATATTTTACAACTCTTTTCTTTGTGAGAGAACTTGCTGAGGTGTGAAAGGTTCTTCACATCGTTTGCTTCAGATTTCCCCAGAGTCCAGGTAAATGCTAAAAGGGCATAAAGTGAAACTAGTCCACACACAAACATATGTTTACAAGATTGTTTTAAAATGTTTTTTCCTTATTTTAAGAAATTAAATAAATTTCTTGAAAGTTATTATTCTAACACACACGCTTAATATTTCAATTTTAATCGTACAACTGCTGAAATTTATTTAATTTTTTTTTTTTTTTTTTTTTTTTTTTAATTATACCTCATTTCGACCTTTCTAAGAATTCTTTTGTCATCATAAAATTTCATGTATAAACTTTTTTTTGCAAGTGACTCGTATATATTTACTTACACCCACCAGTAAATTTAACAATATGACAATATTTTCTAAACCAGTGAAAAAATTCCATTCCAAACATGCGAGAAAAACGTAAACCAGTCATATTTAACTAAGAAATAATTTTAATTCAGGAGGCTTGTTGGTCAACCAATTTACCATCAGATCTACCTAACATTTTGAGATAAGACTCGTTTAACTATAAACTATTGCTTGATAAAGATAAAATCTTCATAATTCATCTTTTAAATGGGTATTTGCCTATATTTATATATAGAGAGCTCTTCTTCAAAAGGAGGATCGATAGAGTCTTATAATGGCCATGACCATCGACTCCTCTTATTACATGTAGATGTTACACTTGTGACATTACTTTTGGATCAGCCCTCGTTCTTTAACAACGATCAATCGAAACGACATGATGCAAATTTTATGCTGACATAATAAAACAGGTTAATTTTAAATCTTGATGATTGACAGACGCTCCAATTTTTCATTTTTGTATGTGTATCGTCAGAAATTGAATGAAAAACCATTGTGGTAATAAACCTGTCATTATATTCTGCTAATAACATATACAATGGAATTTCCATGATGAACAAGATAGACTAGTAATATTAATATCACAAATACCTTATCTAGGTACACTTGTAGAACTAGATGTCGATTTCTTTTACTTTATGAATCAAGAGTTTGATATACTCCTCGTGTAATATAAATTTAAAACAGACTTATATCCCTACAAACAACAGGAATATGCGTTTGAGTAGTGTAGTTTAAAATTCGTTTTCTTGTTTAAAACGTATGTAAAAGAAGGTTAATGGTTTAAGATGGAATTGAACTAATTTATTGTGATTTGATTCACAAATTAGTTGTCACAATTTGAAAATGGTCTGATATAAATTTACCTTCATAATTAATTTAATAATTTTACTTGTGGTCCGTAACTTTAGTTTAAATTTTGCCTTGTATACGAATGTTTCTAATAATTATTGTCTATGTCATATACGAATTAGTGCATTCCAACAAGTATTTGTTCAATTATGGTCTTTTAGAGTTGTTTTTCTATATATTTTACACTGCAGCACTCGGAAAAAATGTTGAAATAAATTATAAATAGGAGACAATGGCAGAATGTTAAGCGTAAGTCCTTCCCACAGAAATTGATGGTCATCTCAAACTTAGTAATCACCAAGTCCGGTAGTTCTTTCACAAGCAGTTTTATTAAGGCGTGATCGTATAGTCAAAGTAACAACAATTAAAAGCAGCCCAAATCAAAGAATCGCTATATGCGGAATCAAAACCCAAAATACAATTCTAAATTTAAAAAATTCTAAAATTCTGTCTAACATCATTTTACATGGGTATATATATAACATTTTACTTATGATTGACAGTTCTGACCAGTTCGGCCCATCTACATTGATCATGAGTGAACATTTAGTGTTCAAATTCCAGAGTTATAATTTATTTCTAAATAAAGCAACAAAAGTGTCAGAACTGTCAAAAAATAATATTGTGATGTAGGTTTTGAGTCTCTTGGTCCCCCCACCTGAGTATAATACATCCATACATACATGGCTTAAAGATTAGAGAGGGTAAATAGCATTACATGACTTACTTGCAATATCAGGGCCTTCATCGCGGACACAGGATGCCAAATATGACAATATGTTGATAACTTGTTTATATATTTTCAGATTGGATTTTACTGTGCCAGAATTAATTTACCTCATTTAGGACTAAGAGTATTTCAATGCAGGCTAAGAGTATCCCGCCTTATTATGACGCATGGCTTGCGTGCAATATTGAAATTATACATAAGTTCATGGTTTAAAAGGTCATAAAGAATATGCAATACATGACTCAATATAGAGTACCAGAGCTATCAATGCAGAATCGCCAAATATAACTCTTATTTATAAATTCTCAATTTGAATATTATTATGCCCGTATTATGCACCTGGTTTCATAACATCGTTTAGGAATACTACACAGTGCTACAAGAGTCACAGACTTCATTATGTTAGTTATCATTACCACAATTCATTGCGCAGTATCTAGGAATACATTAGTATCATAGTGACCGATATGTAATACTAGCAATTCAAGGTCATAGCATGGCTATTTGTTTACAGTAATAAGGAATCATTCTTTGAATATTTTGAGGTGATAATTTCGGTCGGGGCGTGGTCAAATCCAATAAAGCCCGTAGATTTATATTATTTCCAACTTGTACACTTTAAAACAACATTATTTTAAAACCACTATTTTTTATGTAGCACATGCTATGTATTACTACGCGGCGCAGCCAATACCGTTTTTCGGTTATGCTATGACATGTCCACTTTGTGTTAATCATGTTTTATGAAGTTATTGGGTTTTGGTGTTCAAAATTAATTCGATAAGTTTATAACAGACAAAGAAAGTTGAAAATGTGAGTAGTATATCATCATACATTCGTATTGTTTTAAAACTGTTCTGAATGAATTGAGTCACTAATTCATTAACAGTTTGGTTTTTGTGTATGTACAGAGATAGGATTCATTTTCAGAGAACGTACTTTCAACAGGGAAAGTTTGATTCAGTTAATAAGTTTCATGCATAGGTTTTTAAAAGCGTAATTATGGTGTGATCTGATCAATTCACCCAATATGTTATTGTGTTGAGCAAAAGATTAGAAAAAAAACATTAATCTATTTAAATTTATTTTCCTTGACTTTTTCAATACAGATTAATGAAATTGAATACAATAGAACAATCGAAATATCATTTTTAGAATAAATTTTTTTTTCTCATAGATCAAAAGTTAAAATTGTAGGTATCCTCTTGCATCATTTCCCTTGATCAAAACGGCTTGCAAATTCTGAAACATATTTAAAAGTAAATATATAATTAGATAAAATCAATCCAATATTCTGTTAACGAGAGTATGTGTGCATATCGTTAATAAGAATACTTACGGAGTTGACAATCGCAAGAAGCGAATGTTCTAGGGAGGGTGTATGAAACACAAGGCATGAGACTGCCAGGGCGTTGCCCACATTTACGACTATCCAACTATAAAAGAGATATCAAACTATTAAAAGATTATGATTATAAGCAATAAAACATGCTGAAATTAATTTAGACACATTGATCATGCTGAACCTAAACTAGAAGCATTGACATTTCTTTTGAAAAAAGCAAACTAATATAACATTAAAGTTTACCGATTTTTAATCCTTTGGAATAAACATTTTATGTCATAACAAAGGGATCCTAAATCAGTTAACATTAATTTCTTAAGTCTTTTTAAATTATGCATTAATGATGTACCTATATCATTTAAATATGGTTTAAATACATCTGAAAATAAATCATTCACTTTGTATTGCACTATATATATCACCCACTTGTTCTCTAAATTTTAAAAAAATATTAATTTAGAAGGGTAATTTTGGTATCATATTTGAACAGATTAAGAAAATTTAGAATACATTTCAGCTATACAGATATTGATAAGCATAAAAATAAAATCATAAGAAAAAATCATTCTTGTTTGAAAATTTCAGGCCGTTTCGACCAATTATTCATTTAGTTTTCCAAATAATGGTTTCCAAATACGAGGGTCAATCAAAAAATACGAAGACTTATGTCATAGCTATGTTACTTAACGTCATATCAATACTAAATTTGGTAGACATAATTTAGCAATAGTTTTAGACAATTTGCAAGAAAAAAAGTTAATAAATTTCTTTATTTCTAAGAATTATTTAGAATTTAATCCTGCAAAAATGAGGTCACGGCGCACGGTCAAAATGTGTGTTATGTCAACAATAAACCATATAATGTTGAAAGTATTATCTCTATAAATTTGGCTTAAAACCGAATTATATTGAAACTTCAAATTTAGTATAGTCATGGTATTCTATGTACCAAATAATGATTGGATATATTGTTTTGTCGAACAGATATTAGCAACTAAAGTCAGATAGTCCTCTTTAGAATTGACTAAAAACATCGACGTCGCCTGACGTCACGGCGCAACGAGAAGTACAAATAAAATGGATTTAACTCAGGAAAAAGCCGATACAAGCTGTGAAAATGCTCAATGGTGCAAAAAATAAGTCAACAATTATTTGCAAGTTTGTGTTTAACTGTAATAAATTTTGTGGGGGTGGTGGTCATTGTATTTTGAATATAAAACAGTCCGAAAGAATGTAGAATATCTGTAAATAGTTGGTCATAAAAGAAGTAACGTCAACCGACGTTCAGGGTTATCCTTACTGTAAACTAAGATATACACGGTTAGAAAATGAAAATATTGAAGAACTAACTTATGATTCTCGAGCAAATGTGTGCAAATAAGATGTTAAGTGGTTCAGTGCCATTTTAAATTGTAAGAAGAAAGGCACAAGAGACTAAGCGTGATAGAAAGATGAGGTATATCTATAAACTGTCCGTGTTTAATTTTGAACGTTACCGTGCGCCGTGGTGCCAAACACGTTGTTTTTAAAAAGGGATAACAAACATACCCTTTCACCAAATGGACTAAAACTTCGCATATCAATAACATAAGTGTTGGTGCACAGATTAATCTGTTAAGTATGACTTTCATGAAAAATATATGATAGACAGCCGCATTGTCTTCGTATTTTTTGAATGACCCTCGTAATGGCTATTTTTTTTTAAACAATATTGATCTTCTGTAAAAGAATACCTTTGTATGACTATATAGGAAAATTCTGAAATTGAAAGCTAAAATTTATATATGTTTTCTTTACTGAATAATACTTTATAGCTTTTATACAAATCATATCTAATAAATTAAAGCAAAGATCTGATGGTTAATTTGTTGTCCACTCAGCCTTAATTATATTTTACAAAACTATTCGAGTATTGAGTATCGGTGATAGTTCTGAACTATACATTTAGAATAGAAATGCACTCACGCAGTATATCTTTGAACAGCTGTACGGGGGACCGGAAAGTACGGGCGGAGCAACGTTTCCCGGAGTCAACCTTCTGAAGCTTCTTTGCTCTGAAACATAAACCAATATTATTTAATGAATTATACCTTAGATCATTAATTAAAAGAACACAATTTTGACAATTCCAGCAAACAACATTTTATTGTGGGTTTCTTTGTGTACTAAATCGCTCTAATGCGAACCATTAGATATTTTTAAATAACAATGCAATCATTTTATTCACGTTCTGTTAGGGTTGACCGTGTTAGAAATTTAAAAATTCCGAGTTGTATTACATTTTTAATGACAAACAAACAATCAATATTTCTTTAAGTTACGTCTCAATTTATATGTTTTAATTTTGCTCATAAAAGCAATATAAAATAACTAAATTTGATTACTTACGAGCTTGAATTCCAATACACAACAGAAGCAAAGTCAAAATCAACACTCCTTGAGAATTCATCTTCAAACTGTCGAGCTCAATGTTTTCTGATTGATGGAATCAAAAGTATAATCCAAGATTGCTGGTCTTCGTATATATACATGTTCAAAACTCTGAAAATTTTCTTTTACTAACGGGAAATTCCGTATCATTATTTGATGAAAAGATTGATCCAACTAAATCAAACGTTTCTCTTTTGATTAGATGACAATTGTAACATTCATTTATTTTTAACGCGTGTGTTAGGAAAACCCCCACATATAAACATGGGATAATTTTGTTACATCATCTAGACATTTAAATATATTCCATAATCAAATTCAAAATTCTCCACCCTCCTTTACACCAAGGCACCTGCAAAAGTAAGAAGAAGCTTCAATTATTTTAGACAAACTATATGTAACTTAATTGAATTCCATATGATTATTTCAAGTCAATGTCGACGGGTTTATTAGAACTACGCTTGGATTTTTGTGCTTAAATTTGTGCTATTTTTTTTTTTTAGTTCAAGGTTAGAAGTCTGTTATTAGTTTCATTAATACGATGTTATCGAAAATGAAATACGGGGCGTAACATCCGCAGATCCAGATGTTCCCCGGCGGGGAGGGGGGTGTTTGTCTAGGAGGGTCCGAGATATATTTTCGATAATTTTACAACATTGTAAATAAATTTAAGAAATTTAAATTTTACAGGGAAGGGGGCTCCAACATCCCACCCTCTAGATCTGCGCACCCGATCTGCGCATCCATATATAAAATGGTTGGAGTAGTTTACGCTTTATAAACAGCAAAGGCGTATCAACAGAAATGCAGACTTTGTAACTCACATAAAGGTGTATTAAAACCTTTTGAAGAAGTGGAATAACAAAAGGAATTGTATATATAATCAGTACATTTATATTTGGATTATGTCGCTTTTTGAAAAGGCATGATATAGAAAGAATAAAACATTTTATCAAATATTCTGAATTACAATTCAATGAAACTCGAGTTTAAAACACTTTTTGAACTTGATTCGAATTTTGTTTTTCTCTTTCCAAAATATTACAATAAAATATAAGATCTATCAATCAAAATTCATTAAAACAAATATGAATTGTAATGATACAACAATCTAAATCTATTGCAAAATGACTTTGGCACTGGAAAACCAATTTTTTGTATTATACGAAGGTTGATCCAGTGAAATGTCACATGATCCATCGCTCTTTGTCATGGGCGTTGCATTATGAAACATTCGAGAAATATATTAATTTTCACGTTCATTATTTTTATTTGGATGATATAATTCTATTTTCAAAACATTATACGTTGTGAACTTGAATTATATCTATAACTGTTATTATGGTTCAATATAAATTGTGTTGAATTAATTGCTGTAAAAAGAACTGAGAAATAGATTCAAAACAAAACGTCAAGAGTCTATAAATGATGTTGCTGGCATGTGGCGACTAACCTTATCTCCCATATTAAGTAATACATGTACATTTATTTTCAGAAGTAATTATTTTGCATTGAAGTTCTCAGATCTAAAATAAGGTGAAAAACTTCACAAAAACATGACTTTGAATATCAATAAAGAATTATAGTATTCTTTAAAATATGATTCTGTTGTTTAAAGAAGGATACATATATGCTTTCAACGATTTTATATATAATTTTAAATACTTTATGAAAACATGGAAAATTGTTCAGTTGCATGGAAGCCATTTCAGTGTGTTATATTTCTTGTAAATATATACGTGATATAAATATCTAATAAACATGTCCAGAAATGTTAGAGAAACGTTTCATTTTTTTAATATGCATATATGAAAAAAATATCATTTGTTAATATTTTTAAATTTTTAAACTTTTTGATAAACGTAATTTAAAAAAAAACAGTTTTGGGAGAGAATGGTATCATATCTATAAATAAAATTGAAATGAAACTAGACAATTCAAAAAATATTGCCGATCTTTCGTGATTTATAACACCTGTGACATTACTATTGGATCAGCCCTCCAATTAATAAAACGTCTGTCAAACAGATATAATGTAAATTTAATGCAGATATTATAAAACGTGTTAATAAATCTAATGGTGATTGACAAACGCCAACTTTTTTTATTTAATGAGTATATGCATTAATTACACAGTCAGAAATTAAATGGAAAACCAGAATGGTAAACTTGCCATTAACTTCTGCTCAGAGCATCCGATGGAATTTCCGTGGTTTACAATAAAGTAATATAATATTACAAATACAATTCGTGTATCTGGTTAAAACTAGATGTCGCACCAATAATATTAGTGTACCAAAATTTTGGAATAATTATTTACAGTATGAATCAAGAGCTCGTTACTCCACTTGTAATATATCAGTTATTCCATTTAACAAAAACCGACATAAAATGTTTTATCACAATATTTATTTATTCATTTATTTATTTATTTATTTATTTATTTATTTATTTATTTATTGCATTAAGGAATGGTATATAAAGGTTTTGGTTTAAATATTGAAGATGAAATGGAACTAATTTATTGACGATTTGATTAACAAATTGTTTACAATTCAATAAACCAAATCACTAATAGGATCTTGGTTGTGATTTGACAGAAAGAACTATATATGATTTTAGTCAAATTTGGCCCCCATAATTCGCTATTTTTAAAATGATTTAGGTACATTAATCTGTTGTGTTATATTATAAAAGAGTTGACATAAAATATGTTTTTTCACCTATTTATTTTATTTATATGCACTCACTGGCAGTATATGACGTCAGAAATGACGCTATTTTTATAATTCAATCAAAATCAGTCAACAATAGACATTTTTCTTATCTTTTTTCGAATGGGAAAAATAGAGCGACACTTTGAACAAGAACGAACTTTTTGTCACTTATAAGTATTGGAGAGATACATCTTTGGTGAAAATATTTTGTTTGTTCAAGCAGTCGCTTAATTAATGTTTCCTTAAAGAAAAACTGCTTCAAACCAAGCCGTTTTATGCTAAAAATGAGAAAATGGCGGGAAAAGGTTAACTTTATGATGTCATAGTTTTAAATTGTGGGCACTAAAATCAAAATGAAAATTATGAAAAATCTTCAAATGTATATTTGTATAAATAAAACAAAGAATTACAGTAAAATGACAATGTTCATTTAAGGGGGCCATTTTAGGCTCAAACCATACATAGTCCTTTCAAAGTTCATTAATTTGAAAATAATTTAAATAGTGGTCCCTAATTTGATTTAGATTCTACTTTCTATAAGAATTTTTATATTACATGTACATGAGTTTACTCGTATTTTTGCCTGTGTGTTTAAAGATTTAATATTTTCCATCAAGCATTCGTGCAATCATTGTTTTTTAAAGTTTTTTTTGTCATATTTCACCTTGAACCTTTAGTAAATAATGTTTAGGATAACAGGAACACAAGCTGCAAGTTACTTTCGAGTCCTTCCCATATACTTACATAAATACATACATAAATAACTTCAATTGTACTTGTACTATTTACAAAATCAATATCCCCCTCTTTCTCATTTCTGAGCTCTAAAACATGTTGGTCACAACTAAATCGCCTTTGTAAAAAATTAAAAAATAAATACTTTTTTGTCATTTCATATATCTTGGTTTTTAATGAAAACTTTTCATGAAAAAATCAAAGAGAGAGAGAGAGAGAGAGAGAGAGAGAGAGAGAGAGAGAGAGAGAGAGAGAGATTTACAATTACTGAATTTTAATCAAAATTTTGTCAAAAGACAAAGACGATGAAGACTTTTAAACTTGAGGTATAATCACAAGAGAGCGGGAAAGTGCATAAAAAAAATATATGTATTTAGAAAAAAAACTTCGTTCGGCAGGATATGACAATTGCATGCATAATGAAGAGGAAAATACAATTCAGAAAGATAGTACCTTGATTGCATTTATCGTATTTTCAAGAATAAATTGAAATAATGAAAGGTAGAAATTCATTTCTATTCAGGGGATTCTTCAGTCTTCTTTTTCCCTTTTACGTTGCATATATTTAGCTACTTGTCTTTTTATATCATTCTGATTTGCTGTATAGGAAATGCTAATTACAATATTTGTTTCATCAATATTGTTATTGATACCAAATGAAACACTTGAATAAAATATACCAAATTAACAAGACCAAGATAACGAGAAACAAAAACGATCCAAATTTTTCCATGATTTTATTAATTTAATCAGTTTTTAAAATTGTTGCTCTTTGTTTAACAAACCTAGTCAATAAAATCATGATAAATAGCAGATTGTTCACATGATTGTTTGAACAGTCATTCTCGCAATATACATCATTTCTCAATATTTTTCCTGTGTGGAAAACAGTGAATATAAAAGGAAATAAATGTCATATTGTATCACAGACAAAAATCAGATTGCAAAACAAGCTGAAAATATTAGTTAAATGCAAAAATAAATTAAAAATGTTTCTGGATGGTGTTCAAACTAAAATATATTTTACAACTCTTTTCTTTGTGAGAGAACTTGCAGAGGTGTGAAAGGTACTTCCCATCGTTTGCTTCAAATTTCCCCAGCGTCCAGGTAAATGTAAAAAGAGCATAAAGTGAAACTAGTCCACACACCGTGATTTCATACAAACATATGGTTCTTTTAAAACTTTTTTCCCTTATTTTAAGATATTAAATAAATTTCTTGAAAGTTCCTAGTCTAACACACACGCTTAATACTTCAATTTTAATCGTACAACTGCTGAAATTTATATAAATATATTTGGTTTTTGTAATAATTTGTTATAATTATACTTCATTTCGACCTTTTCTAAGAATTTTTTTGTCATCATAAAATTTAATGTATAAGCTTTTTTTTGCAAGTGACCCGTTTATGTTTACTTACACCCACAAGTAAATTTAAAATTTACAACATAACAATATTTTTTAAACCTGTGGAAAAAACAATACCAAACATGCGAGAAAAACGTAAAACTCATATTTAACTACGAAATTTTGAAATATTTTTAATTCAGGAGGCTGGCTGGTCAACAAATTTACCATCGGATCTACCTAGAAATTTGAGATATGACTCGTTTAACTTTAAACTATTGCTTGATAAAGAAAATATCTTCATAATTCATCTTTTAAATGGGTATTTTTCTATATCTACATATAGAAAGCTCTTCTTCAAAGGAGGATCGATAGAGTATTATAAGGGCCGTGACAATCGACTCCTCGTATTAGATGTAACGCTTGTGTCATTAATTTTGGATCAGCCCTCGTTCTTTAACAACGATCAATCAAACCGACATGATGCAAATTTTATGCTGGCATAATAAAACAGGTTTATTTAAAATTTTGTTGATTGAGAGACGCTCTATTCTTTTTCATGATGCGTATCGTCAGAAATTGAATGAAAAACCACTGTGGTAAACCTGTCATATTCTGCTAGTAACATAAACGATGGAATTTCCATGATGAATAATATAGACTAGTAATATTAATATCACAAATACCTTATCTAGGTACACTTGTAGAACTAGATGTCGATTTTTTTTACTGTATGAATTAAGAGTTTAATATACTCCTCGTGTAATATCAATTTAAAACAGACTTATATCCTTACAAACAACAGGAATATGGTTTTCAGTATTGTAGTTTAAAATTCGTTTTCTTGTTTAAAAAAGTTTGTGAAAGAAGGCTATTTGTTTGAGATGGAATTGAACTAATTTATTGTAATTTGATTCACAAATTAGTTGTCACAATTTGAAAGTGGTCTGATATAAATTTACCTTCATAATTAATTTAATAATTTTACTTATTGTCCGTATCTTTAGTTTAGATTTTGCCTTTTTAACGAGTGTTTCTAATATTTATTGCCTATTTCATATACGAATTAGTGCATTCCAACAAGTATTTGTTCAATCATTGTCTTTTAGAGTTGTTATATATATATATATATATATATATATATATATATATATATATATATATATATATATATATATATATATATATATATATATGTAGATAAATTTAAGTATATATATATATATATATATATATATATATATATATATATATATATATATATATATATATATATATATATATATATATATATATATATATATATTTTACACTGCACCTCTCGGAAAAAATGTTGAACTAAATTATAAATAGGAGGCAATGGCAGAATGTTAAGTTCAAGTCCCTCCCACAGATATATTTGGAATGTAAAGATGTAACTAGATACAATATGCTTCTGTAAAAAAGTTCCAACAATATATAGAAAAGGTTTCTCTTTATTAATAGCCTCTCCTTCTTTCTTTTATGCTCTATGAAACTTCAACATAAAATTCAGAAATATTCTTTCTATTATTTTTACATATCATAATTTTGATCTTTAATGGATTCTAAATTTTTTCTTCTAAAAAAATCATGTAGAGAAAGAAAGACAAACTATGAATTTTAATCTGTCAAAAGACCAAGACCATGCAGATAACTAACTCAGGGAATTAAGTATAACAAAAAAATGGGGTTGTGCGTAGCAAAAGTATATCTTCCATAATTCATTGATTTTCCTGTTACTAAATTAAAGTTTATAAGTAAGTAAATCACTTATAATAATAGTGAACTGTGTATCTTGTATGTTGGGTTGAAAACTACTTGTCTGATAGAACTTAGAAAGTAGTCCTTGATGGTTTTTCATCAACATTGCAAAGTACCAACTCTGGTGTCCCACAAGGATCAGTCTTAGGCCCCTTTTTTATTCCTTTTGTACATTAATGACATATCAACACACTTAGACAACCCAGTTAGATTATTTGCTGATGTCAAAATATCATTATCTACTATAATATACAAAGCAATATTATATCTATTGTAATAGTATTGTCAATATTGTATGACACTAAATCTTGTATATATGACCTTGACCATGTATGTCGGAGAGGATTTATATTGGCAATGCCTGCTATCTTATCCATTTGTGAAATATTGCATAATAAAATATTGTTTAAATTTAAAAAAATTAAAATGTTGTCTTTGGCCTCGAGCAACCTTTTCAACTGCAGGTCAGAGTATCCCGCCTTATTATGACGCATGGCTTGCGTGCAATATTGAAATGTCATATATAAAAGTATACATGAGTTCATGGTTTAAAAGGTTATAAAGAATATGCAATACATGACTCAATATAGAGTACCAGAGCTATCGATGCAGAATTTCCAAATATGACATTTATTTATAAACTTTCAATTTGAATATTATTATGCCCGTATTATGCACCTGGTTTCATAACATCATATAGGAATACTACGCAGTGCTACAAGCGTCACATAGTTCATTATGTTAGTTATCATTACCACAATTCATTGCGCAGTATCTAGGTATACATAAGTATCATCATGACCGACATGCAATACTAGCAATTCAAGTTCATAGCATGGCTATTTGTTTACAGTAATAAGGAATCATTCTTTGAATATTTTGGGGTGATAATTTCGGTCGGGGCGTGGTGAAATCCAATAAAGCCCGTAGATTTATAGTATTTCAAATTGTATACTTTAAAACAAAATTATTTCAAAATCACTATATTTTATGTAGCACGTGCTATGTATTACTACGCGGCGCAGCCAATGCCGTTTTTCGGTTATGCTATGACATGTCCAGTTTGTGTTACTCATGATTTATGAAGTTATTGGGTTTTAGGGTTCAAAATTAATTCGATATGTTATCACAGACAAAGAGATTTGAAAATGTAAATATTATATCATCATACATTCGTATTGTTTTATAACTGTTCCGAATGAATTGAATCACTAATTCATGAACAGTTTGGTTTTTGTGTATGTACAGAGAAAGGATTGATTTTCAGAAAACGTACTTTCAACAGGGGTACTACTGTACACGTAATAAAAATACATGTACATATGTGTTGTGGTAGACCGGGCGTGTTTTCATGCAAAGCTTTTTAAAAGCGTAATTATGGTGTGATCTGATCAATTCACCCAATATGTTATTGTGTTGAGCAAAATGTTAGAAAAAAAAACCCATTAATCTATTTAAATTTATTTCTTTGACTTTTTCAATGCAGATTAATGAAATTGAATACAATAGAACAATCGAAATATCATTTTTAGAGTAAAAAATGTTTCTTCTCATAGATCAAAAGTTAAAACTGTAGGTATCCTCGAGCATCATTTCCCTTGACCAATACGGCTTGCAATATCTGAAACATATTTTAAAAATAAATATATATTTAGATAAAATCAATCTAATGTTCTTTTAACGAGAGAATGTGTGCATATCGTTAATAAGAATACTTACGGAGCTGACAATCGCAAGAAGCGAATGTTCTAGGAAGGGTGTATGAAACACAAGGCATGAGACTGCCAGGGCGTTGCCCACATTTACGATTGTCCAACTGTAAAAGAGATATCAAACTATTAAAAGATTATAATTATAAGCAATAAAACAAGCTGAAATTAATTAAAACACATTGATCATGCTTAACTTAAACTAGAAGCATTGACATTTCTTTTGAAAAAGCAAACTAATATAGCATTAAAGTTTACCGATTTTTAATCCTTTGGAATAAACATTTTATATCATAAGAAAGGGATCCTAAATCAGTTAACACGAATTTCTTATGTGTTTTTAAATTATGCATTAATGATGTACCTATATCATTTAAATATGGTTTAAATACATCTGAAAATAAATCATTTACTCTGTATTGCACTGTATATATCACCCACCTGTTTTCTAGATTTTAAAAAATATAAATTTGGAAGGGTAATTTTGTATCATATTTGAACCGATTAAGAAAATTGAAAATAGATTTCAGCTTCATGTATTGATAAGCATAAAAAACAAAATCATAAAGAATACATAATTGTTTGAAAATTCCAGGTCATTTCGACCAATCATTAGTATTCCAGATACTGGTTTTCTATATATTGATATCTAAGAGGGCTGGATGGACATGGCTATTTGTTATGCCTAATTGATCTTCTGTAAAAGAAGACCTCTGTATGACTATATAGGAAAATTCTGAAATTGAAAGCTAAAATTTATATATTTTTTCTTTACTGAATAATACTTTTAATTATAGCTTTACAAATCATATCTAAAAAATTGAAAGCAAAGACCTGATAGTTAATTTGTTGACCACTCAGCCTTAATTATATTTGACCAAATTATTCGAGCATTGAGTATTGGTGATAGTTCTGAACTATACATTTAGAATAGAAATACACTCACGCAGTATATCTTTGAACAGCTGTACGGGGGACCGGAAGGTACCGGCGGAGCAACGTCTCCCAGAGTCAACCTTCTGAAGCTTCTTTGCTCTGAAACGTTAACCAATATTATTCAATGAATTATACTTAAGATCATTAATTAAAAGAACACAATTTTGACAATTCCAGCAAACAGCATTTGTTTGTGGGTTTCTCTGTGTACTAAAACGCTCTAATGCAAACCATTAGGTATTTTTAAAAAAATGCAATGGGTTGTTTAATGTTTTGTTAGGATTGACCGTGTTATAAATTTTAAAAATCCAAGTTGTATTACATTTTTAATGACAAACATACAATCAATATTTCTTTAAGTTACGTCTCAATTCACATATGTTTTAATTTTGCCCATAAAAGCAATATGAATAACTAAATCTGATTACTTACGAGCTTGAATTCCAATGCACAACAGAAGCCAGGTCAAAATAAACACTCCTTGAGAATTCATCTTCCGAATGTCGAGTTCAATGTTTTTTGATTGATAGAATCAAAAGTATAATCCAAGATTGCTGGTCTTCGTATATATACATGTTCCAAAACTCTGAAAATTTTCTTTTACTAACGGGAAATTCCGTATCATTATTTGATGAAAAGATTGATCCGAATAAATCAAACGTTTCTCTTTTGATTAGATGACAATTGTAGCATTCATTTATTTTTAACGCGTGTGTTAGGAAAAACCCCACATATAAACATGGGATAATTTTGTTAAATCATCTAGACATTCAATTATATTCCATATTCAAATTCAAAATTCTCCACCCTATTTAACACCAAGGCACCTGCAAAAGTAAGAAGAAGCTTCAATTATTTTAGACGAACTATATGTAACTTAATTGAATTCCATATGATTATTTCAAGTCAATGTCGACGGTTTTTTTAGAACTACGTTTGGATTTTTGTGTTTAAATTTGTGTTAATTTTCTTTAATTCAAGGTACGAAGTCTATTATTAGTTCCATTAATGTGATGTTATCGAAAATGAAATAAGAGGCGTAACATCCGCAGATCCAGATTTCCCCCTGTTGGGGGGGGGGGGTGTTTGTCTAGGAGGGTCCGAGATATATTTTCAATAATTTTACAACATTAATAAATTTAAGAAATTTAAATTTTACAGGGAAGGGGGCTCCAACATCCTACCCTCTAGATCTGCGCACCCGATCTGCGCATCCATATATAAAATGGTTGGAGTAGTTTACGTTTTATAACAGCAAAGGCGTATCAACAGAAATGAAGACTTTGTAACTCACATAAAGGTGTATTAAAACCTTTTGAAGAAGCGGATTTACAAAAAAATTGTAATCAGTACATTTATATTTGCATTATGTCGCTTTTTGAAAAGGCATGATATAGAAAAAATAAAACATTTTATCAAATATTCTGAATTACAATTCAATGAAACTCAAGTTCAAAACACTTTTTGAACTTGATTCGAATTTTGTTTTTCTCTTTCCAAAATATTACAATAAAATATAAGATCTATCAATCAAAATTCATTAAAAAAATATGAATTGTAATGATACAACAATCTAAATCAATTGCAAAATGACTTTGGCACTGGAAAACCAATTTTATGTATTATACGAGAGTTGATCCAGTGAAATGTCACATGATCCATCGCTCTTTGTCATGGGCGTTGCATTATGAAACATTCGAGAAATATATTAATTTTCACGATCATTATTTTGATTTGGATGATATAATTATATTTTCAAAACATTATACGTTGTGAACTTGAATTCTATCTCTAACTGTTATTATAGTTCAATATAAATTGTGTTGAATTAATTGCTGTAAAAAGAACTGAGAAATAGATTCAAAACAAAAGTCAAGAATCTATAAATGATGTTGCTGGCATGTGGCGACTAACCTTATCTCCCATATTAAGTAATACATGTACATTTATTTTCAGAAGTAATTATTTTGCATTGAAGTTCTCAGATCTAAACTAAGGTGAAAAACTTCACAAAAACATGACTTTGAATATCAATAAAGAATTATAGTATTCTTTAAAATATGATTCTGTTGTTTAAAGAAGGATACATATATATATATATGCTTTCAACGATTTTATATATAATTTTAAATATTTTATGAAAACATGGAAAATTGTTCACTTGCATGGAAGCCACTTCAGTGTGTTAAATTTCTTGTAAATATATACATGATATAAATATCTAATAAACATGTCCAGAAATGTTAGAGAAACGTTTCATTTTTTTTAATATACATATATGAAAAAAATATCATTTGTTAATATTTTTAAATTTTAAAACTTTTGGATAAACGTGAATTTAAAAAAAAAACAGTATATGGAGAGAATGGCATCATATCTATCAATAAAATTGAAATAAAACTAGACAATTCCAAATATATTGCCGATCTTTCATGATTAATAACACCTGTGGCATTAGTGTTGGATCAGCCCTCCTATTTATGAAACGTCTGTCAAGTAGATTTACTGTAAATTTAATGCAGATATTAAAAAGGTGTAAATAAATCTAATGGTGATTGGCAGACTTTTTTTATCTAATGACTATATGTATTAACATTGTCAGAAATAAAATGGAAAACCAGAATGGTAAACTTGCCGTTAACTTCTGCTCATAGCATGCGATGGAATTTCCGTGGTTTACAATAAACTAAATAATATAACAAACACAATTGATATATCTGGTTAAAACTAGATGTCGCACCAATTATATTAGTGTACCCAAATTTTTGAATAATTATTTACAGTATGAATCAAGAGCTTGTTACTCCACTTGTAATATATCAATTATTCAACTTAACAAAAACAGACATAAAATGTTTTATCACAATAATTATTTATTTATTCAATCATTTATTTATTGCATTAAGGAAATGTATATAAAGGTTTTGGTTTATTGCAGATGAAATGGAACTAATTTATTGGCGATTTGATTCACAAATTGTTTACAATTCAATAAACCAAATCACTAATAGGATTTTGGTTGTGATTTGTCAGAAATTTCAAAGTTCATTAATTTGAAAATAATTAAAATTGTGGTCCCTAATTTGATTTAGATTCTACTTCCTATAAGAGTTTTTCTATTACATGTACTGAGTTTACTCGTGTTTTTGCCTGTGTGTTTGAAGATTAAATGTTTTCCATCAAGCATTCGGGCAATCGTTGTCTTTTAAAGTTTTTTTTTCATATTTCACCTTGAACCTTTAGTAAATAATGTTTAGGATAACAGGAACACAAGCTGCAAGTCAGTTTCGAGTCCTTCCCATATACTTACATAAATACAAACATAAATAACATTAATTGTACTAGTACTATTTATAAAATCAATATCCCCCTCATTTCTGAGCTCTAAAACATGCCGGTCTCAACTAAATTGCCTTTGTAAAAAATTAAAAAATATAAACTTTTTTGTCATTTCATATATCTTGGTTTATAATGAAAACTTTTCTTGAAAAAATCAGAGAGATTTACAATTACTGAATTTTAATCTGTCAAAAGACAAAGACGATGAAGACATCTTGGGGTATTATCACAAGAGAGCAGGAAGGTGCATAGAAAAAATAAATGTATTTAGAAAGAAACTTCGTTCGGCAGGATATGACAATTACATGCACAATGAAGAGGAAAACAAAATTCAGAAAGATAATTCAAGTACCTTGATTGCATTTATCGTATTTTCAGGAAAAAATTGAAACAATGAACGGTAGAAATTCATTTCTATTCAGGGGATTCTTCAGTCTTCTTTTTCCCTTTTACGTTGCATATATTTAGCTGCTTGTCTTTTTATATCATTAAGATTTGTTGTATAGGAATTGCTAATTACAATATTTGTTTCATAATTACCGATAATTGTTGCTCTTTGTTTAACAAACCTAGTCCATAAAATCATGATAAATAGCAAATTTTTCACATGATTGTTTGAACAGTCAATCTCGCAATATACATCATTTCTCAATTTTTTTTTTCCTGTGTGGAAAACAATGAATATAAAAAGGAAATAAATATCATAGTGTAACACAGACAAAATTCAGATTGCAAAACAAGCTGAAAATATTAGTTAAATGCAAATATGAATTTAAAAAGTTTCTGGATGGTGTTCAAACTAAAAAATATCTTACAACTCTTTTATTTGTAAGAGAACTTGCTGAGGTGTAAAAGGTTATTCCCATCGTTTGCTTCAAATTTCCCCAGATGTCCAGGTAAATGCTAAAAGGGCATAAAGTGAAACTAGTCCACACACAGTACTTTCATGAAAACATATGTTTACAGGGTTCTTTTAAAACTTTTTTTCCTTATTTTAAGAAATTAAATAAATTTTTATGAAAGTTCCTAGACTAACACACACGTGTTATACTTCAATTTTAATCGTACAACTGCTGAAATTTACATAAATATATTTAGGTTTTTTAATAATTCGTTATAATTATACCTCATTTCGACCTTTTCTAAGAATTTTTTTATCATCATAAAACCCTTGAAAAAAAACCCATACGAAACATGCGGGAAACACGTAAAACAATCATATTTAACTAAGAAATTTTGAAACATTTTCAATTCAGGAGGTTGGTTGGTCAACGAATTTACCATCAGATCTACCTAGAATTTTGGGATATGATTCGTTTAACTATAATCTGTTGCTTGATAAAGATAAAATCTTCCTAATTCATCTTTTAAGTGGATATTTTCCTATATTTACATGTATATAGATGACTCTTCTTCAAAAGAGGATCAAAAGAGTCTTATAATGGCCATTACTATCAACTCCTCTTACACTTGTGACATTACTTTTGGATCAGCCCTCATTCTTTAACAACGATCAATCTAACCGATAGGATGCACATTTTATGCTGACATAATAAAACTGGTTAATTTTAAATCTTGATGATTGACAGACGCTCTATTTTTTATATATTTATATTTGATGAGAATCGT
The DNA here is from genome assembly GCF_963853765.1 of Magallana gigas. Lineage (NCBI taxonomy): Eukaryota > Metazoa > Mollusca > Bivalvia > Ostreida > Ostreidae > Magallana > Magallana gigas. The sequence continues at coordinate 7,838,715 of NC_088862.1, read as the reverse complement.
CAGAAATTGAATGAAAAACCATTGTGGTAAACCTGTCATTATATTCTGCTAATAACATATACGATGTAATATAGACTAGCAATATTAATATCACAAATACCTTATCTAGGTACACTTGTAAAACTAGATGTCTATTTGTTTACTGTATGAACCAAGAGTTTGATATACTCCTCGTGTGATATCAATTTAAAACTGAATTATATTCCTACAAACAACATGAATATGGTTTTGAGTACAGTACTGTAGTTTAAGATTCGTTTTCTTGTAAAAAAAAACTTTAAAAAGGTATGCGAAAGAAGGTTTATGATTTAAGATGGAATTGAACTAATTTATTGTGAATTAATTCACAAATTAGTTGTCCCAATTTGAAAGTGTTTTGATAAAAATTTACCTTCATAATTAATTTAATGATTTTACTTATGGTACGTATCTTTAGTTTAAATTTTGCATTATATACGAGTGTTTTTAATATATATTGCCTATGCCATATACGAATTAGTGCATTCCAACAAGTATTTGTTCAATCATTGTCTTTTAGAGTTGTTTTTTAATATATATTTTACACTGCACCTCTCGGAAAAAAATGTTGAAATAAATTATAAAAAGGAGACAATGGCAGAATGTTAAATTCAAGTCCCTCCCACAGAATATTTGGAATGTAAAGATGTAACTAGATACAATACGCTACTATAAAAAAGTTCCAACAATATATAGAAAAGGTTTCTCTTTAGTAATAGCCTCTCCTTCTTTCTTTTATGCTCCATGAAACTTCAACTTAAAATTCAAAAATATTATTTTTATTATTTTTACATATCATAGTTTTGATTTTATATGGATTCCAAATTTTTTATTCTAAAAAATCATTGAGAGAGAGAAAGAAAGAACTATGAATTTTAATCTGTCAAAAGACCAAGACCATGCAGATAATTAACTCAGGGAATTAAGTATAACAAAAGAACGGGGTTGTGCGTAGCAAAAGTATATCTTCCATAATTCATTGATTTTCCTGTTACTAAATTAAAGTTTATAAGTAAGTAAATGACTTATAATAATATTGAACTGTGTATCTTGTATGTTGGGTTGAAAACTACTTGTCTGATAGAACTTAGAAAGTAGTCCTTGATGGTTTTTCATCAACATTGGAAAGTACCAACTCTGGTGTCCCACAAGGATCAGTCTTAGGCCCCTTTTTATTCCTTTTGTACATTAATGACATATCAACACACTTGGAAAACCCAGTTAGATTATTTGCTGATGTCAAAATATCATTATCTACTATAATATACAAAGCAATATAATATCTGTTGTAATATTATTGTCAATATTGTATGACACTAAATCTTGAATATAACCTTGACCTTGTATATCGGAGAGGATTTATCTAGGCAATGCCTGCTATCTTACGTTTGTGATATATTGCATAATAAAATATTGTTTAAATTGAAAAAAAAATTAAAATGTTGCCTTTGGCCTAGGGCAACCTTTTCACCTACAGGTCAACCAATTAACATGTTGCCCTTGTACCCAGTCAATAACTGTAAACCACGATATTCGTTTCATCATTATACTTGTCAATTCAACATCATTTATATGTACGTCAAATGAAACACGAAATTTACTATAAATATTTAAAATAAAAACCAAAAACAAACAAAATAACAATAAAAAATTTCCTTGATTTTATTAATTTCTTTCAAATTCTTTGGAACATTTCATAAATATTCAAAATTACTGTTCTTTGTTTAACAAACCTGATCCATAAATTCATAATATTAAATAGCAGTTGAGATTTTTCACATGATTGTTGTAACAGTCAATCTTGCAATATACATCATTTCTCCAAAATATTCCTTAAAGAAAACAAGGAAAATAAAATGGAAATAAATATCATATTGTAACACAGACAAGTTTTAGAGGGGAAAATATGCTGACAATGTTTCTAACAAAAAAATGCAAATACATTAAATAAAAGTGTTCCGATGGTGTTTGAACTCCAATTTTTTTTTTCTTGAGAAGAATACTTGTAAAGGTGTGATCATGAAGAGTTCTTCACACCATTGCATCAAGTTCTCTCACATGTAAATATATTTTGCCATTTTGACTTTCTTGAATTTTAAGAGATTTTTAAAAGGCATAAAATGAAAATAATCAACCAGACTTTTCATACAAACACATTTTACAGTTGTTGTTCTTTTGACTTTTTTTTTTTTGCTTTTTTTTTAATTTCAAGAAATTGAACTTCTTGAAAGTTTCTGGTCAATCCACACACACTTGGTCAACCATACCTGTACACAATATATTGCATACACTCCCTTTTCAAAGTTTACAATCACACTTGTGCAATAATTGCCCTGCCAAATCTCATAACAGCAAAACTTCATAAATACATGCACCGATTGATTTAAAATAAGAAAATCAATTCATTTAACCAAAAAAAAAAAAATAATAAAAAAGGAGAGGTTGCTTTGCAATAACTTAGTGTTAAAAACAGAACTTAATTATCCACGTTGTCAACCGTCCCTCATTTTTGCGATCTGTTTGCGGACTTTCTTGGCAAGCGCCTCTTTGTATTCAAAGATATCACTCTCCCACTTTGTAACGGTCTGGTTCTCACAGATCCAGATTTCATCCACAACCTGTCCAAAGAAAAAATGAATAATGATTTAAGAGGTCTCTATGGTCATTGCTTATTTTAAGGCTATATTTACCTCCTTTTGACAAAGAGGTCTGTTAAAAAAAAAAAAAAGAAAGTTTAAAATTTTAAACTTTGTTAATTCGTTGACCATCCAGCATCTTAAACATTAATAAAAACAGTTCTGTAGAGCAACAGTGTAATGCATTATGTTTCCCCCATTCAAAAGAAACAATGTAACTTTATAAAAGACATTCATCTGTGGAGCTCAGTACAAACCAATAATGTTAAAAGACTAAATGAGAAACAAACAATATCCTTCATTTTTAAAAAAAACCTTTTCATCTAGAGAGCAAAGTAAGGTAAAACAAAAAATTGAAAGACAACAATAATTTTCCCGAGTTTCTGAAGACAAAAAACAGATGGACCAAAAAAAATCCAAGAGTTTATACACTGCATTGCATTGTTGTATAGGATCACTACCCCTAAGTAAATCTAGATTAGCTGAACCCAGTACCTGAGATATAAGCCTGAAGTCGTGACTGACAAGGACTAGTCCCCCATCAAAGTCGTTGATGGCGTCGGCGAGCGAATCAATCGTCTCGATGTCCAGATGGTTCGTGGGTTCGTCCAGTAACAACATGTGTGGGTTCTGCCAGGCCAACCACGCGAATATCACTCGACACCGCTGTCCATCTGACAAGTTCTTCATTGGACAAATCTAAAAAAAAAAAGAACAGGAGATATTTTGAAACACTATTACTGTAAAACATAATCAAAGTAAGAAAGACCTTAATTTTGAAAACAAAATTCTGACAAGCAACTGAAGTTTCAGTCTTCACGACAAAATTTTTTCAGCACATGCCCTTCGGGCATGTAGACCCATCATTTTAACCCAGCCCATTCAAATTTTTACATGCCCAACCCGTAATTGTTATATTTACCGGTACATGTACGTCTTGTACTCAGCAAACATTTATACAGTAGGTTAAACTAAACACTTCAATGATTACGATTGACGCTTATTTGACAAGTCGTACCAAGAATGT